>NC_053494.1:175873097-176183097 GCF_905171775.1 Rana temporaria | reverse complement strand
TGGTTCACAGCACAGGGATTGGAATATCATGAGAGCCCCGGGTCTCCTACTAATGATCGGGACCCGGACTGTTGGTTCAGTTGGCCCAATTTGTCCTGAAAAAACAAAGATATAATCCATCTGGATGCACAAAGAAGTTGTGATGAAATGTGCAGTTTTACTAACACGTGTCAAAGTTGCAAAATTTTGCTTTATTTAATTAGAAAAGATTTGTTTGCCAATATAGTTCATCATTAATACATCCTCTTCATCATAGCTGTGATATGTTGCTATGTTCCAACATTGCCATGCTGAAACAGACTTGCTCTGAACACAAGGGCTCGAGTAAAATTTCAAATATCTCATTGTAAGATGTAGCAAGGAAAATTAGATAAATGTACAGCAGCAGTGTCAGCAGGCAAAAGGAGCCAATTGCAGAATATAGTCTGTCCCAGTTAAAATATTTCGTGATAGACTCTATTCTGAAATTGAAGAGAGGTTGTAATAGGAAATTAATTAAAGGAGAAGTCCAGCCTGACCTTGTTTGGATGGACTTATCCTATAGGTCACAGGAGTGCAATTCGTTTTGCACTCCTGTGACCCATTTTCAGCAGAGAGCCGCCTGAAGTCCGTTCTCTGCTGACGTCACAGATATCAGTCCAGGCACCGCGTCATCATGATAATAAAGTCTGGATCCGCCAGGTGCCTGGATTAATGCCTGTCTCAGCCTCTCAGCGAGCTGCTGAGAGACTGCGATATCCGCTCTCCACCCCTCCACAGCTCATCACTCCAATGAGCATTGAGGAGCAGAGAGGAGAGCTTCTGATTGACAGTCAACAGCTCTCCTCTCAGGGATTTGTGAGAACTGAGCCATCGGCAATGTTCGATGGCTCGGTTCTCAGTGTAGAGACGCCAGGGGACAGATGCAGCATTGGTCCCATGCTGAATCCACCTAGGTAAGTATAAAAGGGGGGAAAAAACAAAAAACACATACTTTTTAGCTTTGTAGATCCATAGATTGGATACCTAAACCATTGGGTTTAAATTGAGAATAGGATTTGTATTTATTTTTACAAATTAGTGTTTGGGTTTGTGGGTGGTTGTATATAATTGCTGGATGTTTTTTCTCTATGGGGCATTTTACTATTTTATGTTTGGTTCATTGTTATTATGTTGCACCTGATCTGAAATACAGTAATCAATGAAATATATTGGAGTATGTCATTTCTAGTCTCAAAAGTATACATACAATGCTTCTGATTTTAATAGACCTGTTTTTAGCCTGACAAAGGGCCTGTTGCCTGAAACTGTTTTCAATAAGTTTAGACTCTTTTTGGATTCTATAATAAAATGCTGCAACCCATGCTGTGGATTTGCAAATACACTATATATATATATATATATATATATATATATATATATATATATATATATATACCGTATTTATCGGCGTATACCGCGCACTTTTTTGCCCTGAAAATCAGGGCAAAATCGTGGGTGCGCGGTATACGCTGATACCCGATTTCCCACGCCGAGTTTGAATACTGCGCCGACATATACCGAGCGCAGTACACTCGTGTATTGTCGGGCAGTCTCGGGTCCTCTCTCGCTGACGTCCTGGATGTACAGGACGTCAGCGCGAGAGTAACGCGAGGACGCCGCAGAAGGACGCCGGATCCGACGAAGAGGACCCCCGTAGCCGCAGGCGGACGCCGGTCCCGACGAGGCCGCCGATGGACGCCGCGCAAGACACCAAAACTGTAAGTACAAAAAACTTTTTTCCACAGGAATTCGGGGCAACTTTAGGGGTGCGCGCTATACGCGGGAGTGCGCTATACCCCGATAAATACGGTACACACGCGCGCACACATGCATTTACAGAGACACACATATCATATTATATATATATATATATATATATATATATATATATATATATATATATATATATATATATATTGCCATCCAAATACTGTACTTTGTATCGGATCATTTTGCTTACCTTTACCTGCACCTGAATCTAACCTTTATTATTGTCTGGCCTCAGTGGTCTGTGTCAACAATGCACATTTCAAAAGCAATCCAATACAATCCAATATAATTTAATGCAGAATCATATTTATTTGAGGTATGCTTGTTTTCTTTTATTCCATAATAGCATAACCGTGTACAACATGTTTATACAATAGAGAAAAAAATCATAAAAATATCTGCCTCAGACCAATTATTAGTATTCTCAATTGTTACTTTTTAAATTAAATGGATATAAAAAAAGACAAAAACTATTTAACAGTAGTAGCACATATTTATGAAAAGAATATTCAGTAGGGACAGTTAGTTACAATACCAAGCTCTGATTTTATGTTTTTATATTACAGTGCCGACACCTTCGAAAATGAGATGCAATGAATTACAATTGAAACTGTAGCTACAGGGACAAAAAGCATTTTCAGATCTCCAAGTTAATTGTACAGCAGCTTTCTACATACACATGATCAATCATCTAATGATTCCATCAACATAAAAATCTAAGCAGAAATGTCTCATTTACATTAATAATGTCCACAAATTATATGAATTCATTTTGCAAGTGATGGATAATTTAAGCTTTCATCATCTAAAGCTTGTCTTTTTTTTCCAAGAGAAATGGACTATTTCATTTTTAATGAGTGCAATGATGATACATTTAGTTGCAGCAGATGCAAAATAAAGCACAACAATAATGATTTTGAAACCGGTGGAATAAGTAAACACACACAGAAGGGAATTAAATGTATAATACAAATGTTTCTATGTCTAAAAAAAATTAAGCCTGGAAAAATGTCAGGAAAATGTTTTTCTGAGAATTTCAGGCTAAACTCCTGCTAAAAAAATGTTACGGTATATAAAAAACAATGTCAGGGAGCTTCAAGAAATGGGTGTTAAAATGTAGACACTCCACAACTTACATAGTTTAATGTTCCCAGCAGAGGGTTTACTGCAGAATATCTTCTGAGAACTGTCGATGCTTTGCTAAAGGCACTTGCATACATCTTAGGATAATGCAAGAATTTTCCAAAAGAGCAAACAGATGGGGGACAATATTTCATGGGTGTTGGAAGTTTCCACATCTTTTTATACACAACCTTAGTTAGCACTGTGTAATTGTGCAGATTTTTATTTTGAGCTACATATATTTTAGATGTCAATTTAACACAGCTTGAAATGTAAAATGAAAAATAACGCAAGATGCATTTAGTTATCATGTTATACACCAGTTCTCTGACTATTTAAATTTTGTATAAATGGTCAAACTGGGCTGATCAGACAATTATGTGGGGTTAGTTGAAGACTGAAAAACTGTAATGGCTAAAGTAATTAAGCCGAGAGAATTTACAGCTGGGAGTTATTAAAATTTGGAAAGATGTTAATCATACTCCGCCATGCTTAATGGTTGGTGAGGTTTGAAAAACAATGATTTTGGAACAATATCATCTACAATAAATCAGTAAAGAAGACTGGCATACTGAGACATTGCAATGACCAGTTAAAAGCTCACAGAACACTGACAACATAAACAATATACAGTATATCACCAGATTCCCATGTGGAATTTTGGTTTAAAAAAAATTGGGTGTAGTATTAAAATTGCAAATAGAAAGTAAGGACATATATTAATATATATATATATATATATATATATATATATATATATATATATATAGATATATGTATATGTGTGTGTGTGTGTGCAGATGTCTATTATGGGCAACAAGACTCTTGCCAATCTTGCATCACAACATTGGCCAATCAGAATTGTTGGCTGGCACGCTAAGAGTGGAGTGGTAATGTTCTTCTTCAATCTTGTTGATAAGCAAACAATGGTGACTATCCCATTAAGTTTGAAGATTTGTGTATTTTCCCTCTAGGAATTTTCTAAAAGTCCTGATTGTCCCTAGCAATGCTGGATGCAATGTAGGTACATTGTTTGCAAAAAAAAAAAGGCATTTAAAGTCAAACTCATTGTTTCAGTTTAAACATACCCAAAGACCTGCATCAGCACATCTCCCCACTGTGACATTGTATTCTTGCAAGGGGATTCAGACAGAATTTACTGATCCGCACTTGCAGTCATGGGCTGCAGGCACTGATCAAATGTTGGTTTTCCAGCCTGGCAGTTTGACAAAGACTGCTTGTTAAGGCCCATACACATGATCGGACTTTTTGACAACAACAGTCCGACGGACGGACAATCCGACCGTCTGTATGCTTCATCAGACAATTGTTTTTCTTTTTCAATGGACAAATGTTCGCGGTGAATGCTCTCAAACTTTCCAACAACAAATGTCAGTTGAAGGATAATCTGATCGTGTGTACACAAGTCCATCAGACTAAATCAAACGAGCATGCTCAGAACCAATGCTAAACATCAGACAACAATAGCAGAAGTTGCCCAAAGGGTGGCGGTAAAGAGCTGAAAAAGAGCTGAAAAACCAAGTGGTTTGGTGAATGTTGGCTGAAAAAGTTCTGCCGTGTGTATTCATACCAAGTTCAAGGCCATGCCCCTTCAGGCCAAAATCAATGGAAAAGTCTGATCGTGTGTATGAGGCTTTATAGAGATACCATCTAGTACAGTGGTTCTCAACCTTCTAGTGCCGTGACCCCTTGATAATATTTTCCAAGTTGTGAAGACCCCTAACAGTAAAATTATGTTCGTAGCGTAGGTTGTCAACACCCAAGTAATTTGCGCCCTCAAACCCACAGACATTTTGCGCTCCCTGAATCCCTTCCACTCGTACAGTATTAAAACCCCTTATGGTACATTTTAGGATGTACAACTCTTTCTCTTTGATCTCCTTTCTTTCCCTTTCATCTCTCTTTATTCAAATTTCTTGTTTTTTTCCCCTATCCCTCTCCAGCCATCTTTCTTGTTCTTTCTCTCCCTTTTTCTAAGTTCATCCCCCTCCTTTCCTTTATCTTCCATGTATTCTCTATTTTTATTCCTTCTCTTGCTCCTTGGGGGGGGTGAGATGAGTGGCACTGCTGGCGCGGAATTGGGATAAGTGGCAATGCTGGGGGGAGTTTTGATCAGCCAAAAAGGCTGGGAGAGCGGTGTTGGCTTCAGAAACAGCCCAGGATTCGGGGACCCCTGGCAAATCATCATTCGACCCCTGAGGGGGTCCCGACCCCCAGGTTGAGAACCACTGATCTAGTATGTGCCCCAATAGTGGGTAATATGTCCATAGAAGTGAAATGAAATGTTGCCACATGTGTGCTGAAAACCTGTCTGTAACTGTACAACTTTCCCTGGGCCCTTCACAGAGAACAATCTTGCAGGAGCGATGACAAGAGATTAAATATTTGTTAAGTACAGTTATGCTTTAAACTTTGATGAAGAGTAAGAGGTCCTCCTCAAAATATTTAAATATAAGTTTACTAATTTTGCCTCCTTGAGTGGAAACACAAAGAAGTAAATTGCAGCCCCAAGGTGAAACATTGGAACCTATCTATAGCTCATTCAAAACCAGCTCCAGCAGATTGTTAAAAAAATAGGGATACTTACTTCACAACTTGAGATTTCAGATCTATTTCTTTCCCAGCAGCAATATCATTGAGTAGTTCTGTTACATGATCCATGCATTTAACCAATTTGCTGGCAATTCACTTAGAAATGTCCTCTTATTTTTTTATCTGTTCATTGACTATTTGAAGTGACACCTTCAAAAATGAACTTCATTGACCACCATTGCTGATAACCTGAAGAAAATGCTAATTGCCATGCTGTGTCTGACTTAAAGGTAAGAAAACAAAAATCCATACCCTGTGACCTCTTTCCCCAAACACACACTGAGATCCTCCTCCTCTCTTGCAAGCTTTCCTACAGCCGTGGCCAAAAGTTTTGAGCCTGACACAAATATTAAGTTTCACAAAGTCTGCTGCCTCAGTTTTTATGCTGGCAATTTGCATATACTCCAGAATATTATGAAGAGTGATCAGATGAATTGCAATTAATTGCAAAGTCCCTCTTTGCAATGAAAATTAACTTAATTCCATTTAAAAAACAACATTTCCACTGCATTTTTGAAGAAGGCTTCAGGGTGCCCAAGAAAGTCCAGCAAGAGCCAGGACCATCTCCTGCAGTTGATTCAGCTGTGGAATAGCAGCACCACCAGTGCATAACTTGCTCAGGAATGGCAGTAGGCAGGTGTGAGTACATATGAGTACATCTGCACGCACAGTGAGGTGAAGACTTTTGGAGGATGACCTGGTGTCAAGAAGGGCAGCAAAGAAGCCACTTCTCTCCAGAAAAAAAACATCAGGGACAAACTGATATTCTGCAAAAAGTACAGGGATTGGACTGTTGAGGATTGGGGTAAAGTAATTTTCTCTGATGAATCACCTTTTCCAATTGTTTCCAATTGTTTGGGTATCCGGAAAAACCTTGTCCGGAGAAGAAAAGGTGAGCGCTACAATCAGTCCTGTGTCATGGCAACAGTAAAGCATCCTGAGACCATTCATGTGTGGGGTTGCTTCTCAGCCAAAGGAGTGGGCTCACTTACAATTTTGCCTAAGAACACAGTCATGAATAAAGAATGGTACAAAAACATCTTCGAGAGCAACTTCTCCTAACCTTCCAAGAGCAGTTTGGTGAGAAACAATGACTTTTCCAGCATGATGGAGCACCTTTCCATAACTGAGTGACTTGGGGAACAAAACATCAAACTGTTGGGTCCATGGCCAGGAAACTTACCATTAAATAATCCCATTGAGAACATGTGGTAAATTCTCAAGAGGTGGGTGTGCAAAAAAAAAAAACAGTCGTGGGCATTATGCAATATTATGCAAGAATGCGCCCATCAGTCAGCCCAGAATTTGATTGACAGCATGCCAGGGCATACTGCAGAGGTCCTGAAAAAGAATGGTCAATTCTGAAAATATTGACTCTTTGCATAAACCTAATATAATTGTCAATAAAAGCCTTTGAAATTTATTAAATGTGTGTAATTATACTTCAGTATACCATAGTAACATCTGACAAAAAGATCTAAAAACACTGAAGCAGCAGATTTTGTGAAAATTAATATTTTTGGCATTCTCAAAACTTTTGGCCAGGGCTGTAGTTCTCACAGTAAGTCCAGCTGCTTCCCATCAAGATGTTGACTTTTGGTCAGAAGGGCCCCTTCTTAAAGTTGCCTGCAAATCTCCTGAAAGATAGAAGAAATCCCTATAAAAGTCTATGGAGTTCTACTGCACACTTAGGCCTCGTACACACTACCGTTTTCCTCGATAGAATCCATCAAGAAACTTGGTGGCAGAGCTTTTTTGCCGAGAAAACCGGTCGTGTGTATGTTTTTCATTGAGGAAACTGTTGAGGAACTTGACGAGGAAAAAAGAGAACAAGTTCTCTTTTTCCTCGACGAGAGTCTCAATTTCCTCGTCGTGTTCTTCGTCGGGCTGGTTTTCGATGAGAAACACAATCGTGTGTATGCTAAGAAACCCGCGCATGCTCAGAATAAAGTATGAGACGGGAGCGCACCTTCGGTAAAAGTAGCTTTTGTAATGGAGATAACACATTTTTCACGCTGTAACAGACTGAAAAGTGCAAATCGTCTCTTACCAAACTTTTACTTAACACGCAGTAACATGAGATTAGCAAAAGCAGCCCCATGGGTTGTGCCAGTGGAATCGAACTTCCCCTGCCATTGTATGTGTTGTACATCACCGCGTTTAAGAACGAGGAGATTTTGTCTTGACGTGTGTACGCAAAGCAAGCTTGTTGAGTTCCTCGACAAGCCTAACAAGGAACTCGTTGAGGAAAACGATGTGTCTTTTACAACGAGTTCCTCGGCCGTGTGTACAAGGCCTTACAGATAGCAAGAAGAAAATACTTGACTGGCTCAAGGTAAGCATTATTGTAAACGTCAGCTGGACTAGAACCAGAACTAGGTAACTATGCAACTGAGGATGGAAAGTATGGGTTAGATAAGTGTCTGTGTGGGAATTAAAAATGTTTTTAGTATTTTACAGAAAGTCTAAGCTGGTAAGACAAGCCTTATGTCAAGTTTCAAGATGAGTTTATATGTCTTGAAAAACAGCACAGACCATATATACATCATTAGGGAACCGTGCTTGCTTGGCAACTGAATTTGAAAATGACCCCCTTTCATTATGTTTTTTTTTTTCAATTAGCATTTAGGAAAAAATTATATATATATATATATATATATATATATATATATATATATATATATATATATATATAAACAAACCAAGTAACTTTCTTCACATTTAAAGGAAAAAAAACGTTGCACTGTCAACTCATATTCCACTGAACATCTTAATCTTTTTTGTTCCTTTACATTAATTACATTCACTTAAAAAATAAAAATAACCATTAGATATACTGCATGTGCCATGGTAGGAAAAAATTGCAGTCATAAAAAAAAATCATTTTTTTTTTTATATACTGTGATTTCTATAGACATAGATCTTCAAGCAATACAGTAAAAAAAAAGATCTTTTAACCAAAAGAACATCTGAGCACCTTGATGCCTTAAATATCTGAACCCTTTAGAAAGTTCCAGTTTTTTATTTTTTATTTTTTGGGACTTTAGAGAACTTTGCTCGTTCATGCTGTCTTTGTTTCAGAAATATTAGGATGTATCTGTAAGGTAAAGCTGAACATTTTTTTTTCTATAACAATCTTCTAACATTCTAGAAACAAATTTGGCCTACATGTGCCACAAAATTAACAATTAATAAAAAGTAAACACTTAAAGCCCAACTGAAGTCCAAAACTTTTTATTTATTATCTCTTTATATTTCTGTAACCCATATGTTGTGATTTTTGACTGATATTGGCTTGGAAATGCTTTACAATATGTTTTATTTCAGTGAAAACTCTGCTTATGTCCCCTCACACTGCAGTGGGATGTGCTGGCAGAGCTGAGTAACAGCCACACTCCTGCAGCACAAGCTTCTTCCTATGGACTTATGGTATTACAGACATGGGATGAGTCTACCAGATTTGTGAGAAATACTGAGTGCAATGGGACTGCACATTAGACTGCACACCTGTTGAAATAGTAAAGTGGAAAATAAACTGTAAAAATAAAGGTTGATGGTACAATGTCAATCTCAATGTATATGTATTTATGTGACTTGAAGTAAGTTTTTAAATGCATTCCTATGTTACAGGAGAGCGAAGCCCTGCCTAACAAATATTGAAACAATTAGCTGAAAAAAATTTGAGTACATCTTTTGTAAAAACATTTAAAAAATATGATTATTGAGTGAGGTGGGGACATATTATGTTGTATAAATATATTTCTATATGAAAAATAATACAAACCAACAAATAAAGCAGAAGAGCAGCCTTTTCTCTCTTAGATTTTGATATCGTAGGGAAGGTTTTAAGCCTCCATCAGGTTTTTGATCTGTCTATATCCCCAGATGGCAAGATACCGGTTGGTCACTGTCCACTTTTGGCACTGGCAGATGACCTTGGAAGAAATCTTTCTAAGGCCCCGTACACACGAGGAGACATGTCCGATGAAAACGGTCCGCGGAGCTTTTTTTCTCCTGGGAGCTTTTGGTCTGATGTGTGTACACACCATCAGACCTAAATCCCTGCGGACAGAGAACGCGGTGATGTAGAAGACACCAACGTTCTCAAACACAGAAGTGCAATGCTTCCACGCATGCGTCGAATCAATTTGACGCATGCGCGGGATTTCGGGACGCTGGTTACACGTCATAACCAGCGGACATGTCCGATTAGGTGTACTAACCATCGGACATGTCCGACGGACATGTTTCCAGCGGACAAGTTTCTTAGCTTGCTAAGAAACTTTTGTCTGCTGGAAACCTGTCCGCTGGGCCGTACACACGGTCGGACATGTCCACGGAAACTGGTCCGCGGACCAGTTTCAGCGGACATGTTCGACCGTGTGTACATCGGACATGTCCGATGGTTAGTACACCTGATCGGACATGTCCGCTGGTTATGACTTGTAACCAGCGTCCGAAATCCCGCGCATGCGTCGAATTGATTCGACGCATGCGTGGAAGCATTGCACTTCCGTGTCTTCTACATCACAGCGTTCTCTGTCCATGGGGATTTTGGTCTGATGGTGTGTACACACATCAGACCAAAAGCTCCCAGGAGACATGTCCGATGAAAACGGTCCGCGGACCGTTTTCATCGGACATGTCTCCTCGTGTGTACGGGGCCTAAGAGTTACATAGATAGCAAAACACACCTATTTAGACGTTCTAATCCTTCCCTACTTTATCCAGCTTTTAAAAAATGTTGTCTTTTTACAACTAAGAATGAGCTTGTTTTCATTCCAATTGGATTTAGATCTGCATGGCCATGTGGCCATATTAGGTCAGTGATGTCATGAGCATCAAAAAAGAAAAGACAAGCACCTCTAAGTGCAGACAGTATGAGGAGTTTTTTTGACATCATAATAACAAGGGGCAACTCACATGGAGCAGGATAAAAACAGGCTCGTCATGTAGGAAATCTGGCATGTCAGCGCTGAATGTCTGTGGAAAGACCACCAGGGTCCGCTGCTGCATGTTGAGGCTGGGCTGAAGTATTCTGGGGGAAGCTTATCAGCCCTGATGGTGCCAAAACGTTGCGTGGTCCGCATCGCTTAGGAGTGACGTCACCAGAGCAGGGGATCTTGACGTGTTTCTGAGTCTGCGCTATGCCAGTCCTGGGCATGCGCAATGCTTTGTCAGGCTAGTTATTGGGGGAGGTGGAGCCATATCTATAAGGGAGCAATAGAGGATACAGGGTCCTAGTGCCTTGAAGCCTGGCTGTCAGCTGTTACTTGATACCAATATGTCAGGTGTGGGTGCAGAACCGCTAATGAAGCTGAATGTCATCACATTAGTTCCCAGCTGTCATGGAAAGATGCAGTAGGCATCCCCGCCCTTTTTTGTACATAAGCTGCGTAGCAGAAAATCCCCCTACTCACAGCTTAGTAGCACACAAATGACAGCTGATTTCCAGGTTTGAACCCAAATCCATTGAGAAAAAATACAAGCTCATCCTTGTTCACAACATCTTAATAGAGTGGAATATACAAAGCGCTGTGTGCCAAAGGAAGGTTTCTGAGATAATTATAGTCTAAATGGTATACCTTTGTACCTAGAACTTATCAATCTCTTTAAAAAGTTTGGTAAATAAATATTTGCATAGAAGATCATGTGTTGTAATTAAAGATTTGGTTAAAGTTAAACTACAAGCGATCCATACAAATACATTATTGTGCAGCAACCCCCCCTGAGCCCCATCTGAATCCTGCGATGTTACACAAGAGACTCGGCTGCTCGGGACTCTCCCTCCTCATTGGCTGAGACAGCAGCGAAGCACCATTGTCAATCAAAGTCAGTGAGTCAATGAGGAAAGAGAGGGGGCAGGGCCAGGCCATGGCACCATGTCTGAATGGACACAGGGAACAGAGGCTTGGCTCAGGTGCCCCCATAGCAAGCTGCTTGGTGTGGGGGCACTCAACAGGAGGGGGGGCATGAGTGCCGACGAGGGACACAAGAAGGGGAGGATCTGGGCTGCTCCACTACACAGAGCAGGTAAGTATGACATGTTTGTTATTTTTAACAAAAAAAACAAGACTTAGTAAGGTGTAAACTTCAGGTGAAATGTCAATGATTCGATCTGCTGGTGATTCAATGTTATACAGTACAGTAAATATGCCTCCAGGCAGGGCTGGACTGGGACAAAAATTTGGCCCTGGACTTCATCCAGAATGGCCCACTTTGATAGGTCTCTCCCATGGCGGCCGGAAACTCCCGCCCGCCCCCCCCCCCTTCACTAGCCGTTCTACTTTATTAGTAAAACGGCTGGTACTTGTACTCTTATAGGCAGTACCAGTGGGGAATCTAGACATTATTTCACCCGGGCAAAAAATCAGTTCGGTGCCCCCCCCCCCAATGGGACAAGATTAGGCAGAAGTGAGAAACTCCCAGGCCATAGCTGTTGAGTCAGCTGTCTGTCCCCTCCCCTGTGCTCCTTCTGGTACCCCCCATGCTCCTCTGTCACCCCCCCCTGCTCCTCCCCCTGCTTCTCAGTTCCCCCCCCCCCAGGTGAGCACTGCGGGGAGGGAGAGGAGGTGAGCGCTACAGGGAGGGAAAAACAGAGGAGCGGAGGGGGGTGGCGGTCCGCTGTCACTGAAGCCGGCCCACTAAGCCATCGGCCCACCGGGAAACTCCCTGTAGTCCCAATGGCCAGTCCATCCCTGCCTCCAGGCAGTCCTAACCAACAGCATATCCTTATGGGTTGTATGGGTTTTGAAACCTTATCTAGTCTAGACTTTTTTTTTTATTGAAGAGACCTATGACACCCCCCCCCCCCATTTAAAAAATGCTTAATTGTAACAGCATCTGCATTTACAGTTTTCCTTAAACTCCCCTCCCAAGGTTTACAAAAAGCTGTTTGATCCTACCAGTGAAGTCCACCTCATTTACATTTCTGATGAGCTGACAATGCTGCTGCACTGCTCAGAACAGAGTGGTCACTCTCGTGTAGGTTGTGTCTGCTTGCACACAGTAGAGGGCTTGAGATTGTCACAACTGATTCACAAGTCTATTGCTTGTCGATCAGCAACTGGCCACACCTAGTCCTGTCCACTGCTTTGTGGATTGCCAACACCACCTCTGCTACTTAAAACCTCCTACTGTAAGCTACAGTGTCTGGGAGGGAGAGTGTGCGAGCCATAAATTGATGGTATTTGGCACAGCCAGGGAAGTTAAAGGACGTTTTGGTTTTTACTTTATGAAGCTTGTGCATCACATTGTACTTGGGTTCAGGACCTGTTTAAGCTATCATATGGGGATCTTTAGAATGACTTTAAAGCAGAAAATATATACTGAAGATATAGAATGCTTTATTTATTTATCAGCATTGAGATCTTTGCAATGCAAGATTTGTTATTGGTACAGAAACTCCTGGCAAAGGAAGAGGTGAAGGAAGGTTGGGGCTTATTTGAGGGATCAGGTTAGATTAGTGGTAGGTAGGGATGAGCTGAACACCCCCCCCCCCGTTCGGTTCGCACCAGAACCTGCGAACAGACCAAAAGTTTGTGTGAACTTTAGAATCCCATTACAGTCTATGGGACTAGAACTTTTGAAATCTAAAGTGCTAATTTTAAAGGCTAATATACAAGTTATTGTCCTAAAAAGTGTTCGGGGACCTGGGTCCTGCCCCAGGGGACATGTATCAATGCAAAAAAAAGTTTTAAAAACTGCATTTGTTTCGGAAGCAGTGATTTTAAATTACTTTTTATCCTTCAGAAATGACACTCTGTGCAGGGATAGTTCTAAGCACGGGAAACAAGCGCTGCTTTACAGGCATACTTTACACACCCCTAGGTACAAAATTTAAAGAAATATTTCACTTTTATTGTTTCACTTTAAGCATTATTAAAATCACTGCTCCCGAAAAAAATGCCGTTTTGCATTGATACATGTCCCCTGGGGAAGGACCCAGGTCCCCAAACACTTTTTATGACAATAACTTGCATATAAGCCTTTAAAATTATCACTTTAGATTTCTCCCATAGACTTTTTCAGGGTGTTCTGCGGCTTTTCGAATTTGCTGCATACACCCCAAATTGTTCGCTGTTCGGTAAACAGGCAATGTTCGAGTCGAACATGAAATTGACTCGAACTCGAAGCTCATCCATAGTGGTAGGCTCACTTTAAGTGGTTGGGATGGTTAAGTGTTAAGTGCTTTACCTTAAGGGTAAGTATAGGCAGGAGGATAGAACTCACTTTAGGGCAGACATGTAAAAATGGTGCTTTTCGGGTCATATGATTCCCTTTTACCCCTTTTTTTGGAGCTTATTTCCTCATACAGAGCCACAGATGCTACCTATGGCCATCAATAGAAAGCAATGCCTGTATGAGGATATATGCCGTCACTTGCATACAAAGGCACCTGCTTATGGACATACATCACTAAATGCAGACATTCTGGGGTTGATTTTCTAGAACCGAAGAGTGCAAAATCTGGTTCAGCTCTGCACAGAAATAAGCTTCCAGGTTTTAAGTCAAAGCTTAATTGAACAACCTGAAGTTAGAAGCTGATTGGCTACCATGCACAGCTGCACCAGATTTTGCACTCTCCAGTTTTAGTAAATCAACCCCTTTGTGCTCTGAGTTAAATGTCTGTATGCACATGCATTTTTTGCAAGTACAGGCATATGCACATGTACGTCCTTTGATTTGCTCATGTACATAAGGGACTTATGGTCCCTGTCTATGGGATTACTAGAAAAAATACATAGTGTGACCCCTTAAAGGTTTATTTTGCACATTTTGAACCACTGTTGTATTTGACATGCATGCTTTAGGGGATGGTTAACGTAGATCCAAATCCAAGCACTAAAATGTTATATAAGCTTTAACATGTTACTTTATTTCCAAAAGTCATTTTTAATTTTTAAATGTTTCACTTTCATCAAAATAATACCCAGTGATCCTGCCACAAAGGTTTTTGTCCAGGTACCTTTTGTTATTTGGTGAGAACTTTCTCCCAATGTTCCTCTTGCAATTCAGACAGGAGTGATTTACAGAATTAATACAATGTTTCAGGGATCAAACTCTGTTGTTTGCAAATTTACTGGACTGAAACCCTTCACAGATGAGCAACACATTACTTAGACAAGGTTCACATCTATACATGCACAGTGTACACCCACATCACCTTTAGGGCAGCCTATTAATTTCAATGGACTTCGCTACCCATTAGAAACACAAGCGATTTTTTTTTTAATTGGACCCTAAATGTTGCTCAGCTAGAGTTTAAAATCAACTTCAAGTGTTGTGATTAGGTTTGGTGAAGGGATAGCGATGCACCTAAAATGCTAACCAGCTACACTATTCATGCTTCTCCTCAGCACTCATGCAAGAGTACCAATGTTAGGCTCCCAACAAAACTAGTTTATTGCACAGCTTATGTTTCCAACCGGAGCAATCTTCTTTTTACTTTTACAAATAATGCTTTAAAAAAAATTGTTTTTTTTCTGCAGAAAATTTGGCATAAAACCATACAGTGTTGTAAACTTCAGAACTAGGGCAAAGCCGCTGATTAGCCATCTATACCCTAAGCCATTGTAACGGTCTCCATAAAACTGTCTATTTACATTTATTCATTTGACTAATCTCTATTTCAACCTTATTTCCAACTAATGTATGTACATAAGTGGGCAGGATGTTTAGCATTAATTAGGAGGTTTAATTTGTGTATAACGTGGTAATGAATAGGTCAAATGCAAAATCAAAAGCTGAAGCCCAAAAAATATCAGAAATAAAAAAAATATATATATTTAGCCTAGAGACAATAATGATGTTATTTTTTTCTTTTGTTTTTTGCAAGCACAATCTGATTTGTTGTTCCTGTTATCAGTTGCAGTAGCATATTTATTTTATAGATCAAGTTCTATCTCTTTGGTTAATCCTACATGCAATTAAATGCAAGGAGAACAGAATATTTGTTGATTTCTCCTTACAAGTTCGTCACAAAAATGTTGTTTTAAAATATTTAAATAATCAATAACTCTTAAAGCGGTATTAAACTTTTTTTTTTTAACTAAATGGTAAATGGTAACTGCATATTTGCCCTCATAATGTGCCCTCCAATGCCATTGACGTCATCCCTTCCACGCTGTGCTCCACGAGTGCTTTAAGCCTCGTTTATAGATCGCTCTACTGCAGGGTAGTCTTCTCGGTCACGATTGCAGACTGACATTAGTGAGAGCCGGCGGTGTGGAGGATGGTCTATGTGCAGAGCTTTACCTTGGATTCCTGCATACTTAGATGGGCCTCTTTTAATCATCAACCATGTGAGTTGCTAAATGTTGTACCTTCATTAAATGTAACTATATTGCTACACTTAGAGGCGCCTCTCTTCTCTTTTATACTCTGTAGCTCCTGCTGGATTTCGCTTTGAATCCCTTTTGTGGAGGCTGCCATTTGTGGATGGACATTTTATGGTTACAGAATCTATCACATTGCGTTAATCTTTTCATATAGACTATAACCCGAAGGACTTATGAATAAATGGTTGTGGAAAAAATCATCTAAGTTTCCATGATTTCTTAAGGGGAAATTTATATACGACTGCTTTGGATTGAAAGCATGTTTCAAACTATGCCCGCAATCCAAGGTTTTAATGTATATTTATCTTTATTACTCTATTTTAATATAATGTTACATTGAATATTTTGTGGGGACTTGGGCGTGAGTAGAAGAGGAGATAAGTATTATTTTATAGTTCAATACCACAGAATTACCAATCTAGCAAAGTTTTTTCAAATTCTTACAACATTTTTACAAACCCACTAATATAGTTATAACATATAGATATGCTAGGCCTATTGTCAGATCTTCCGCTGTTAAAGATGGCTCTTATATTTCCTTTTTAGTTGACTTGATACGCAAATGCGTCACATCTGGCACTTCCAGTTTTTGCAATACGATCCGTGGAAAGCACGCTCGAGTCACGGAGAGCGTCACTTTATTGTCCTTACTTTGATTAGAGAATTGTATCTCTTTTTTTCAACTACAATATTTTTAAGTATAAATAAACATAGCTTTGTGGAATCACGCTATGAGGATTTATTTCTTAAACGAAATCATATGTGGATACCCGGCTGGAGATTACGATACAGAGGGGAAGCTAGTAGGAGTTTAACTACATCTTTAAACTCGTGGATGGGTAATTTTTGCTGTGAGAAGCACGTTGTGAACAAGGGGAACATTCCAGCAGAGGGACACCAGGATCCAGAGTGTGCTTCTACTTTACGCTTTTCGATAGGTAGGCAGAAGTTCACATTATTCCAAGCGCGGAATCTTTTACCCATTTCCTTTATAGTTGTCTACCCCAAAATTCGGTAAATAAGTAATCCTTTCAATCTCTGACTGTAGTGTGAGAAATGTTAACATGCTCAAATGGTAATAGTTAATCATTTTTGTTTCTTATGGCCTTTAGCCAAAATGCCTTTAGAAAAACTTGTAACATTTGGTCTGATCAAAAAAAAAATGTGTTTTTAGGCATCTATGAAAACGTTGCTGAGTAGTCTGCATTGATATAGTCCAAGATGACACTTTCAAAAGTTGCTAATAAAGTTAGGATTTGAAGAAAAGAGACAAAAACATGCAATCGGAATAATATTATTGGTACCCTTTATTTTTGGAAAACAGATTAAATTTTCAAAGTGATTGTTTCTTTGGATGTGCAAGATGATGTTTGTTTAGTTAGTTTAAACCCATGTTTGCAGAAACAAAAGAACCAAAAAATGTAATGTAAATTCTTCTTTACGACGTTCAGTGCATTTATTTAATTTCTTAAATGTACATCAATAGCCAGTGCTTTGAAACAGCATTGTTACTGTCTCCATTTAAAGTAAACAAAACATTACATTCAAAAAAGCCAGGTTGTTCTGTTTATGAGTTGGCAGGCATGGACATCTGTAGCCTGTACACTGCTCCTCGACCAGAGACATCACCCAACATCAATTAGCTGTCATTATAAGTAGTGAACAAATAAACCACAAAAATAAACAAAACCAAGACACAATTGAGGATGGTAAAAGTTAGCAGGGATAGAAAAAAAAGGAAAAAATGTCATAAGTATTAGACAGCATTCAAACAAGGTAAAATACACAGTGAATGTACACAGGAAAATAATACAAATAATACAACTATTAAAAACAAGGGTTGACTCTTTGAAGTCTATAGAGGCTGTCTTAAAAAAATAGCAACTCGGGGCATTTTTCACACAATATATTTCACTATTAACATATAAAACAAAGTGGTATATTTGTAAAATTAAAATTATCCAATAAAGCTAACTTTTCCAGTTTGGAAAAAAAAGAGCATCAGCAAGATAGTTATTTAGAGATGAAAGGGCATATGGTTTATTAAGACTTTCAAAGTCTATTCGTGCAATTCAAGATTTCTCTTGTTGGCTAATGATGGTCAAACATGTTAAAAATGTATGTCTTCTAAACCACACATAGCAACAAGATCCCCATATTACAATTTTTTATTCAAAATGAAAACAAATAATACAAAACACCTCTTAAAATGCTATTTACTTTCCATGTTTTTGGTTGCAGTGTCTTGATTAAGAACGATTCAGCCTCACTGAATTAGACTTTGGAACTTTGCAGCTTTGCATACCACCCCTAATCCTTAATAATTAGTTATTACACATATTGTATTTTTTAGGTAAATTACTTAAATTTAAATTAACATTCTTGAATGTGCCTATGAATTAGATAGACTACAGCCAATTTGCTGGTCTTCCTGACCAATGTGGCAACTGGAAGTTTACACAACATATGATGTTGAAACTAATATATAGCCAAGAAATTCAAAGGCTATCTACAGTGTCAAAGCTTACTACAAAATATTTGTAAAAATAATTCAGGTAATAAAGCCAGTCACCATTATCTTTACAGCTGTTAGACTGAAGCTGAGTTAATTTAGGACACTTTCTTTTGAACCATAAAAGTAAAATCCAAAAAAGAACATCCTCTCAACTTACTCTAGAAAATGTCTTTGATTTAATATCATAACTGGCAATTCTTAATAAGGTTTAATTTACATAGGGAGATATGAGCTACAAATTAACATGACGATACATCAGCCATTTTTCTTTAGAGTCAACCAAATACATTCAAAGTAATTTTCCATGCCACTTTCCAATTTTTGAGGTAAACATACACTATAATATAAAGCAACAATGACACCAACCATCTTGCTCAGCAGTAAATAGTGCTTTCAACACATTCCTTTGAGGTACTGTACAAATCAACTTTCCTGAGTTTTTTTTTTTTGTCATTTTTGCAGACAGAACATTAACATAAAGAAACTGCAGAAATTAAGGTCCAGATTATTTTTTTCCCTGTTTTACTGTTCCGCAGAACAGAGGGGATTGAGGAATACTGTTGCTCGTACAATGGCAGAAATCTGGTTCTCTGTTTTTTAACTCAGTTGTTCATCTATAGTCCAGTAGTGTTTGAAGTTAAAGCTTTTCATATTAGCACATGCCACCAATGTAATTGTGAGGCAAACAAAAACATAAAATAAAGCACCAGTTTAGGCACTTGACAGCAACTAAATCTCAAGAACAGCAGAATGGAATCAACACACAGGTTCACGTCCTTCCAATGCCAACCTACTTCCACCCTACGTCTTTCAGAGTGTTGGCTTGCTTGAACACAACTAAGCATCAACAACCCATTGTCCCATGTGATTCAATTTAGAACATTGGCTGTTTGATGCACATTTATTTCAAGTCTACCACCACTCTTCAGATGCAAGGTTACTTGGGCTGTCTTGGTACCTTAAACAGTTAGGCCACTGCCAAAAAGGGATTTAGTTCCCTATATCATCTATGTTTGTGTGCCAGCATTTCAAGTCTGTCACTGACTGCACCCAAACATTTTGTTCCATTCAATATATGTATCAAGTTCTTTTTGTGATATGCTAGGCTGAATCTTGCAGAATACATTTTCAAAGTCTTGATATGTTACAGGTCGCAGCTGGCCAGGCATAATGGCTGAAAGTTCTGAAGGTGGTATGGCATGAAGAGGGCCTACCACAGCTTCCTGACACAAACGAGCCACATCCAGTCCAGAAAAACCTTCTGTGCGCTGGACAAGGAGTGCAACCTCTTTGTCAGTGAGACAGTAATTGTGCTGTGATAGCAGTTGTATTATTATCTGATGTCTGGCTGTGCTGTCAGGAAGGGGAATAAGAAGTCTTTTCATGAAATATCTCCGTAGAGATTCATCTATTTCTTCAGGTTTACTTGTGGCACAGATTACAACTATTTGGTCCTCAGCAGAAGATAGAACAGTATCTAACTGCATAAGAAATTCTGTTCTCATCCTACTTATAGGACTATGTTCTTCACTCACTTGGGAAGAGAGAAGCATGTCAATGTCACTAACAAAAATCACTGAGGGCTGCCGACACCTTGCAACAAGGAATGTTGCATGAACAATCTTTTCACCTTCAGTTATCCACTTTGTGACAATATTCGAGCCAGAAAGTTTAAAGAATGTGGCACCCAGCTGACTAGCTATGCACCTGCCCAGTAAAGTTTTGCCTGTCCCCCTAGGTCCAAATAAAAGAAGGCTCCGAGGCAAAGCAGTGAGTCCACTGAATGCATCTGACCGAATTACAGGCCATAAGACTTCTTCTTTTATAAAGGCCTTCACTAAATCAAGGCCAGCAATTTCATCCCAGTCAACTGGATGTCCCTGGCTGATAATTTCATTTGTTACAAGGTCAATGAGGTGTGTATCGGTATTCTTCAGCTGTTCGTCCACAGAGTGGTTGGATGAGGTAGCTGTATGAATTCCAGTGCCTTGTAGAGAGTGTGGGAGCATTTGCCTGTGGTCATCACTGTGCTCACTAATTGCAGAAGAGTTGTATTTTCCAAAAGTTTCACTTGATCTTGAATTTTTAGCAGTGCTATATGAAGGTGGGGTGAGAGCTCTAGTTGACTGACTGGTAAATTTTCTTTGCTGGTCACCAGGTCCCATCTGTTTTGTTGGCTTGAAGGCTAAGGATGTTGTTTCAGAACTTCGATCAAAGCCATTTCCCCTATTTGAATTAGAAATACTTGTGTCAGACATTCTATACATAGGGCTATGTGAGGTTCTTTGTTGACTGTAACTATAATTTCCATAGCTGGGATCTAAATCGCTTTGCCCTGCCATGTAGAAAGCTTTTCTTTTAAGAGAGCTGGCAGAACTGTTAGACAAAGAAGACGGTGTTATCGGGGTCAACCCATGGGTCTGATAGCTATAGCCAGGTACAGTAGTGGGAGGAAGAGGAGTAGGAGCAGGAATGCCTGAAGGGAGGTAAGCTGAGGGAGGAGGTGCACTTCCAGGACTATAGCCTGAGCCAACAGTGGATTGCGGGGGATAAGCAGCAGGTGGATAGTTGTAGCTTGATAGGTTTGAGGCCCCATTGTAGCCTGGCACTAAAGCTGATGGAGGTGGAGGTGGAGGAGGAGGTTGTAGAAGTCCAGAGCTATGAAGTGGAGATGGGTGAGGTGATTGCAGTGCAGAGGCAGACTGGCTACTGTAACTTGAATGCAGGTAGGATCCGTTGTATCCTGCTCCATATTCCTGAGATGGTAGCCCTGAATGCAGACTTTGTACTGTGTGACTTCCACATGTACTACTGGAATAACTAGATTCTGTCAGGTTGCTTCCCACCCCAGGAGAACTACCTATGCTGGCAGAAACATCGGATGCAGCTCCCACTCCAGCTTTGCTTGCTGCAATAACATCAGCAACACAGTTCATAGGATATACACCCTCAGGGTTCAAGGAACTCTGCCAAGGTTCACCTTCATTTTTCCGGCCATTTACAAGACCTGATTGAGCTTCAGTGTAATTACTTAGAATGGGTCGTTCCATGGAACCATCCAAAATTCCAGAATATTTCTCTGCATATTTCTTTAGCAGATTTGATGCTGTTAAAGCAGAGATGTCATCATTGGCCCAGGCATACTGATAGGTACGCTGCAAGTGACCTCGATATGCTTCAACTTTGTGGGCTGGTGACCTAGTGGTTGAAGTTATATCAAAATGCTGTTCTGGCCACTGAGCATGCTCTGGCGTCCACTGCATCTTCAAGCCTGTAGAAGAAATAAAACACAATAGTGAAAAATCAACATACTTTTGTATACTAAAAGCTTTTATATTTAGACTTTTATATAGGTGTAACAAAAAGCAATGCTAATTTGCAGTAGGGAATAACAAGCAATCAGGTTTCAGTTAATAAAAAATAAATAAACATTAAAATAAACATTATACCAGTGAATAATACTTTTTCAATGGCCAGTATTGGTTAATCTCACTGCATCCCCCCTTTTTTTTTTACTTAAAAAGCTCTAAATTAGATGGTATAATGGCATATCTATATAGCTTAAAAGTAAGCATTTTAGAGTTTTTGTATTTACATTTTCAAAAAGCTACTCAGAATAATTTTACTGCTAATTTTGTTTGTGAACAATAAAACGGTAAAACCCTAATTTGAATCAAAAAAATTTTATATATTTTTTTGCCAAGTAATTTTGACAGCCTAAACACAGCTCTAAGCCATTATTCTCCAAAAAAATGCCTCGTTTTGGCATATTTTTGATAAGATTGTAAACATTTTTTACCACTTGACACTAATGCACTTTGACACTGACAATACCAGCTTCAAATTTCAAAATAAGTAAAAGTGCAGTGAAAAAAACGTTTCCACACTTTATAATTAGGATCCCAAATGTATTTAGAAAGCATAATTTATAAGAAATATATAAGAAATACATCAATTTTCTGACACCTTACTGCATGCAGCTGTTCTGTCTTTACAATATCACTTTCAGTTTTATATTTCTTTTTTCCTCCAATCTAAAAATATGAGACACAGCTGACAGATCACATCTAGGATACCTCTCTTATTTGGTGCTGAACACCTAGTTAGCACAGCATAATGCACCCTGTGCAGAACAATATGACACAGACATTGCAGGTCATTCCATAATCCAACTCTCATCTAAAGTGGTCCACGACAGTTTCAAATCTGCTTCGTGGAGTGCAGCAAAGCAATCTCCTAGGCAGCGGTCTGTCGCTTTCATCACACAAAGCCTACAACTTGGTATGAATTACAACTGCTTTCTTTCTGCTCTGTTGTCAAACTGCTGGGGAAAAAAACAAGTAACGCTTGTGTCTTGGATTGTTTCTCCAGCACATCTCTAGGGTGCAGGTATTAAACTGCACTAACCCCCTAAAAGTTTTTTTTTTTTTTTTGTAGCTTTACCCTCCAGCTGTTACAGTTGGAGGCCACTGAATAGGTTTTTGGGAACAAGGAGGATATAAATAGCACAGAACTCAAGAGGAATTTCTGCCACTGCAAATGGTAAAAGTTGTTGCTGCTGCTATTACTATAACTAATAAAGTTAGAAAAATGTGCATTTATTATTTTTTGTTTTGGGAGCCTGCAATGCATTGTACCAGTGATCAGTAGATAGCCAATGCCGTGCAGGTCTCCTCGGCCTGCTCATATCCCGTACAAGGAAGCCGATACATTCTGACAGGAAGACTCAATGAACTATCAATGCGCCGTGGTCGTTTATTGAAAACTACAGGCTGACAGGCGCAAAGGCTGCTGGACCTTGCCGCTTTCCATTTGTGAATGAGTGACATGGCCGAATGGGTGGAGCCCCGCATGATCATATTTTTTTCTAAATTTTGATGTCTAGCAGATCCCACTAGCTGTTACAGCAGAGGAGCAGGGGGGTGCGGGGGCTGGTCAATTTGTAACATGTTACATGATACACACACAATATGGGTGTAACATGTTATGAAAGGTGAACTTATCCTTTAACCATTTCAGCCCCTAAAGATTTGGCTGTTCAATGATCAGGCCATTTTTTGCAATACGGCACTGCGTCGCTTTAACTGACAATTGCGCGGTTGTGCAACGTTTTACCCAAACAAAATTAATGTTTTTTTCCCCCCTCATAAATAGAGCTTTCTGTTGATGGTTTTTATCAGCTCTGAGGCCCCGTACACACGGCCGAGGAACTCGACGTGCCAAACACATCGAGTTCCTCTGCCGGTTCAGCCCTAAAGCCGCCGAGGAGCTCGGCGGGCCGAGAGCTCCCATAGAACAACGAGGAAATAGAGAACATGTTCTCTATTACCTCGTCGAGCTCCTCGTCGGCTTCCTCGGCCGAAAGTGTACACACGACCAGTTTCCTCGGCAGAATTCAGCCAGAAACTCGGTCGGAAGCTGAATTCTGCCGAGGAAACTGGTCGTGTGTACGGGGCCTTGAGGTTTTTATTTTTTGCGCTATAAACAAAAATCGAGCGTCAATTTTGAAAAATACACCATATTTTGTACTTTTTTTGCTATAATAAATATCCCCATTTTTTATTTATTTTTTAAAAGGCAATTTTTTTCCTCAGTTTAGTCCAATATGTATTCATCTACATATTTTTGGTAATAAAAATGGCAATACGCGTATATTGATTGGTTTGCGACAAAGTTATAGCGTCTACAAAATAGGGGAAAGATTTATGGCATTTATTTTTTACAGGTAATGGAAGTGATCAACAATTTTTTTATCAGGACTGCAACATTATGACGGACAGATCATACACTTTTGAACCATTTTTGGGACCATTGGTGTTTATATAGCTAGAAAAATGCAAGGTAGGGGTTAACAGTAGGGGGCGATCAAGGGGTTAACTTTGTTACCTAGGGAGTGATTCTAACTGTGGGGGGGTGGGACTGCCTGGGTGAGGAGAGTGATCGCTGTTCATACTTAGTATGAACAACAGATCGCTCTCCTCACCCCTGACAGCACAGAGATCTGTCTGTTTATATTGGCAGATCTCCATTCTGTCTCTGTTTGGAGCGATCGCAGGTGCCCGGTGGTCATCATGACCACTGGACACATGCATTGACTCCAGAGTCGTGCCGTGCCCCCTATTGGTCAAGAGACGAGCCGACCTATAGTTGCGACAGTTCGCCCAGGGGAGCCAACTACTGCCATAGTATAACTGCAGCGGCTGGTCGGGAAGGGATTAAAGTGACACTAAAGGTTTTATAAAAAAATAAAAAACATGTCATACTTACCTCCACTGTGCAGTTCATTTTGCACAGAGTGTCTCCAATTGTCCTCTTTTGGGGTCCAACAGCGGCTCTTGTGGCTCCTCCCCGCAAGAGCTAACCTTCTCTGGGAAGCTCTTTTCCCCGAGGGGGTTACCTTGTGGGCGCGCTCCCATGTCATACAATTGTCGTTCATAGCCGCTGATTGTATGACTCGGCCCGCCCCTGGCGGCTGCATTATTGGATTTGATTGATCAATCCATCCAATGATGAGCCGATCAGGCATGAGGAGAATGACGCGGGATCGCCGCCCCCTTGTCAATTCAGGTAAGTAAAACAGGGGCTCGGGATGGCTGGACACTGCAAGGTGTTTCTTCACCTTAATGCATATGATGCATTAAAGCGGGATTCCACCCGCAAATTTTTTTTAACAGTGTAGCTGCTGACTTTTAATAAGGACACTTACCTGTCCTACTTGCCCGCGCTGATGGCGCCCCCGATGCTGATCCCACGATCGATGCAGGTCCCGCGCCGCCATTCACACTAGGGGAAACAGGCAGTAAAGCCTTATGGCTTCACTGCCCATTTCCTACTGCGCATGCGCGAGTCTCGCGCTTACTTCTGAATGGGCGACTGCTCTCTGAGAACACACACAGTTCCCAGAAAGCAGAGCGCCCCATTCACTAGGAGAAGATGAAGAAGAAGACGGACCGCGGCTACGGAAGAGGCAGATTACGAACTTCCACATAGCAACAGGTATTTCGGGTGAGTATAATTTTTTTTTTTTTCACATTTTTGTTTTCAATTTTTTTTTATGATTTTTGGGCAAATGTTGTTTTCCTGGGTGGAAATCCACTTTAAGGTGAAAAAAAAACACAAAGCTTCACAACCCCTTTAAGTTAAGGTAAAATGTCATTGCAAAGTGAACAGTCTATTTGCCTTTAGTAAATCACTTTAACATTTTAAATGCTGGTTGTCAATAACAGAGTAAAAAAAAAAGAGATAAAAGAAAAACATGAACAGAAAATAAAGAAGAGAAAGAACAGATAAAAAGTAAGGAAAAAGAAGGGAAGGGCCAGAGAAAAGAACAATAGAAGTGAAGGACCAGAGGAAGGTATGAAGGAAGGAAGGGAGGAAGGAAGGAAGGAAGGAAGGAAGGAAGGAAGGAAGGAAGGAAGGAAGGAAGGAAGGAAGGAAGGAAGGAAGGAAGGAAGGAAGGAAGGAAGGAAGGAAGGAAGGAAGGAAGGAAAAAAGCAAATCTCATTTATCTTAATTGATCATTAACAGAGAAAAAAAAATTAAATGAATCGATATGAAAGAGGGAATTTATTCTACAGTCATTGTTGAAAACCAGTTTTACTACACTGACAAGTTTAGAAACCCTAGGGGCTGTACATTTTGTAATCCAGAAATGCTGGCAAAGTATTAGTAAATTGCACAGAGCACATTGCCAACCCGAAATGTAAACAGTTGTGTCCAGGTCTCCAAAGATTTCTACAATGTTGGATTATGAGCAGCATAGTACATGCACACATCTGGAGCTGGGTTGGTTTTCAGGGGCCCAGGCTGCACGGCAGATTCTAACACAATTGTCCCCTGCAGATGCTGTCACTACAATCACTATAGTTATAGTACCCTAACAATTAACGATTCCCCTGCTGGTTCATGCTGCAGCTGTAACTAAATAGACTCAGAGGGAGACCAAAACAGATGAGGCTATGGCATCACTTTCCACCGCTGGTCAAACAGCTAAAAGCTGGAAAAATGAATCTGTATAAAGAATAATATGTTGTTTGTGCTACTCAATCCATTTCAGAATGTGCTGAGGTTAAAAGAAGGTGCTCTGACAAAGAAAGTCTTTTGCCATTGATTTCAAAGTCCCTAGCCACAGCAAAGCTAGGCACGTCTAGAACAGGTTTTCTTATAAGTGAGATCCAAATAAATTTAAAAATCAAACATTTATAAGAACATTTCAACAGAAAACAATATTAAATGAGTTACCTATGTACAAATATTCTCTGTTTTTGCAAATTTGACTTTAACCACTTGACCTCCAGAAGATTTACCCCCCTTTACAACCAGGCCATTTTTTTAGCAATGCACTGCATCACTTTAACTGACAAGTGCACAGTCATGCAACGCTGTACCCAAATAAAATGTATGAACAAAAAAATATATTTTTTTTACTTTCTGCTATAAAATATATCCAATAATGTTTTTTTTTTATAGGTCTATATGTATTCTGCTACATACTTTTGATAAAAAATACAAATAAGCATATATTGATTGGTTTACGCAAACGTTAAGGCATCTATACACTAGGCAAAGATTTATGATTTTTTTATTTATTTTCTACTAGTAATGGCGGTGATCAGCGACTTATAGTGGGACTACGATATTGCGACGAACAATAACGGACATTAACTGCCACTTTACCACTTTTCGTGAATCAGTGACACTAATACAGTGATCACTGCTAAAAATTTGCACTGTCACTGTACTAATGACACTGACTGGGAAGGGGTTAAACATCTAGGTCGGTCAAAGGGTTAACTGTATGCCTAGCCAGTGTTTGTATGTACTATGTATGCTGCTTTTACTAGAGTGATGGATTTTATTCCCTGCTTTTCAAGAACACAAAATCTTTCCCTTCCCCCCTGTCAGGACAGATATCTGCCTTGTTTACATAGGCAGATCTCTATCTGTGTGTTTTACTGACAATCTGCAGACCTCCAGTGCCCAGCACCACCAGATCAGCTTCTTCTGTGATCAATCACAGACGGTATTATAGTACCGTCATACGTGTTGTACGTCATCGCGCTTTGCTAGAGCATTTTGAAAAAACGATGGTGTGTGGGCAATGTCGTTTTTATGATGAAGTTGAAAAAACTTCATTTTTTTTTTATGATGAAAAACATTGTTTTCTTTCAAGACAAAAAGTGATCGTGTGTACGGGGCATTAGAGATGTTTTTTGAGGCTGCTATATATCAAACAGAAATCCAGTTTCTAAAAGGACATAGAAAATATTATAGACAGAATTTCGAATAATTGATTGTCTTGTTATAAATTGCTTGGTGTTCAGCTGACTTGCTAAGTGACACACATCCATGTCCCCTGGCTTATTTTAAATTAAATCACTTTGCAGATAGCCCATAACAATCAGTTTGATACTTCCTAAATCTTTTGCTGTTCATCTGTTCAGCTGAAAATCATTAATGTTTCACTTGACACACAACATGATCTTAAGCAAGAGACAGTTTGCCAACAATGTGGCAAGTCGATTCCCCAATGACTCGTCTTGTTTTCAAAATTTCCATAGCAGAACTACACCAGTTAATTAGTGGGAAGATGCTCTACTAATTGTGTTAATTTACAAGATTTCAGTAAAAAAAGAATCAAAGCCTACCATTGCTGTTATGGGCTTAAACCAATGAAATGAGACAACAGTAGATGAGGGCGGTAAATATTTCAGTAGTGCTGCCGACATTAATTACAGATGTAAATTAGTATACCTGCTGTCACCACCGCTTACAATTTAAGGTGAGATTTTTTTATTATTATTATTATTAAAATGTATTCAAACACATTTTTATTTTATGTTTTGAGTAGAAAGGTTACAACGTCTGCCATTTTTTTTTCTATTGCTCTCTACAAGTGTGATTTGGTTGTTTTATTTTCATGGTGGGAAATCCAATATTTTGTATTGTCACTGTAACTCTAACAATAGAACTTGTAATTGAAACACTGGTTCTAATAACAGTTACAGTATCTAATGCCCCGTACACACAATCAAAATTTCCGATGGGCGAAAATCCGATGGAATTTTTCATCAGAATTCCGTTCAAGCTGTCTTGCATACATACTGTCAGACCAAATTCCGACCGTCCAAAACACAGTGACGTAAAACACTATGACGAGCCGAGAAAAATGAATTTCAATGCTTCCGAGCATGCGTCGACTTGATTCTGAGCATGCACAGGTTTTTTCTCCGTCGGAGTTGCACACAGATGATAGGAATTTCCTATTGTTTTTTTTTTTCCATCGGAAAAAAATAAAACATGTTCTATATCTAAACACCAATGGAAAAAAGTCTGATGGAGCCCACACGCGATTCTAATCGTGTGTACGCGGCATAAGAGGAGATTTTCCTTACTTTGGAAAGACTTTCCCTCAGTTCCTGCTGTGTCTTTGGGACAGGAAGTGAAGGTGATTTTCCCCATTGGAACACAGATGGTAACAAAAAAAGATTTTGGTTTTATATGCACCTTTAACACAAAGCTACTGTATATACAATTATATCAACATGTTAAACTAGTAGATAGTAGGTTTTTATTCTGTTTTCTAGAAACCTAGACCAGTGTAAAATACAGTGCTGTTTTTGTATATTGTGGCCAAGCTTTACATATAACTAGTCTAATCCAACAGTGAATTATTTTTATCCTTGTCCACAAAATTCCTTCATAAGAAGCACTAATGCCGGATACACACAACCGTTTTTATTGTCATGGAAAAAGTTTTTCTCGACGTGATTCTTGTCAAGCCTGCCTTGCATACACATGATCATGAAAAAAAAATGCTCAAGCAAAGCGTGATGACGTACAACACATATGACGGCACTATAAAGGGGAAATTCCATTCGGATGGCGCCGCCCTTTGGGCTGCTTTTGCTGATTACGTGTTAGTAAAAGTCTGGTGAGAGACGATTCGCGCTTTTCAGTCTTCGTGCTTTTAAGTCTGTTACAACGTGATGAATGTGCTATCTCCATTACAAACGCTAGTTTTACCAGAACAAGTGCTCCCGTCTCATAACTTGCTTCTGAGCATGCACGTTTTTTCCTGTCGTTAAAGCGTACACACGACCGAGATGGCAGCTTCCTTGGCTGAAAACGACAGGATGCTTTACTTCCACTTTAATACCCATTTTTCACGTCGAGAAAAATGC
This sequence comes from Rana temporaria, assembly GCF_905171775.1. Lineage (NCBI taxonomy): Eukaryota > Metazoa > Chordata > Amphibia > Anura > Ranidae > Rana > Rana temporaria. The sequence goes on along the minus strand of NC_053494.1, from coordinate 176,153,533 downwards.
TCTGGAGCCTACACACAATCATTTTTAATGACCAATTAAAAAAATTGCATTTTTCTCATCATGAAAAATGGGTCGTGTATGGAAGTGGTTAAGCAGTTACAGAAACAGGCCTTTTCCTTTTTGGATAAAGCAGTGGTATCCAAACTGCAGCCCGAAGGCCAGATGTGGCCTTTGCTTGCCTTTGTCTGGCCCTTGGGGCACTATTCCTCCTACTGATACGAGTCACTATTCTGCCATCTGGCACAGACAATGTAGCACTATTTCTCCCACTGACATCACTAATGGGGCACTCTTCCTCCCTATTATAACAATGATGGGGCACTATTCATCCCCCTTATACCAGATGTTTACCCCTACTGATGCCAGGAAAATTTATATTCTTGCTAGCCAAAGTCTGGCCCTCTTTAGAGTCTGAAGGACAATAAACCATCCCTTTGTTTAGAATGTTTGGAGACCCCTGTGATAAAGGATCTATATTTTTTTTATTAAAGCTCCCTTGTCAGTATAAATGGTTTGTATCAACCCGCTAACTGCTACATTTGCTGAACAGCTTGGTCTGCTAAAGTAAAAAAAATAAAAAAATTACTGGCAGGATTGACAGGTACTAAAACTATGCTACAGGAAGACTCAGGACACTGGCCATACCAATAAGTGGTATGGTAATTTTATTGACAGACTGCATCATATATGTCATGTTTTTATCCTGCTCATAGTTCCAATTGATGCAAGTTGGTCAATCTCAGTTTTATAACATACAGTATATCTGGTAGGAATCACAGCATGGCTGCAATAAAAACAAGGATCTGAACAGCGAATGTACAACAATCAATTTGCAAACTATAACCACTGTATGTCTCAAGCACATTTTCTTTCTAGGAGCAGCTTCACTTGGCAATCTTTAAACAAGGCCCCACAGGGCCTTGGCTGTCAAGCTGTATGTGGCAACATCACCAAGCTGCTGCTACAATTGAGGCACAGGAGTAAGCAGCTAATCCTGCTGCAAGCAGCTCTGGGAAATAAACAGGAAGTCAATAGCTATGGACTGAGCTTTTCTTTCTTTAAATCTCAGACATAGTTAATGTTCTAGTTTTGAAACATAGCCTTTACGTGAATGCATAGTCAGTGTTAAATATAACTTAGATACATATTGTTTTGCCTTTAGATGGTTAGATATAACTTATACAAAATGTCAGCTTGTAAAGTAAAAACTATTTTCCATGTTTCAGTGTTAATATAAAAAACGAATTATAAACATGTTGTATGCCTTATTATAAAGATGGAGACAGTTATATTTACTCATTACATACAGTGCCTTGAAAAAGTATTCATACCCCTTTGAAATTTTTCCTATATTGTCATGTTACAACCAAAACAGTAAATGTATTTTATTTGGATTTTATGTAATAGATTATAACACAGTGGCACATAATTGTGAAGTGGAATGAAAATAATAAATGGTTTTAATTTTTTTTTACAAATAAATATCTGAAAAGTGTGGCGTGTATGCATATTCAGCCCCTCTGAGTCAATACTTTGTAAAACCACCTTTAGTCTCAATTAAGAACACTAATGCTGCGTACACACGATAGGTTAGTCTGATGAAAACGGTCTGATGGACCGTTTTCATCAGACCAAACCGATCGTGTGTGGGCCCCATCGGTTATTTATCCATAGGTTAAAAAAATAGGAACTTGTTTTAAAATTATCTGATGGATAAAAAAACGATAGAAAAAAACGATCGTCTGTAGGTACGTCCATCGGTTAAAAATCCATGCATGCTCAGAATCAAGTCGATGCATGCTTGGAAGCATTGAACTTCATCTTTTTCAGCACGTCATTGTGTTTTACGTCACCGCGTTCTGACACGATCATTTTTTTAACTGATGGTGTGTAGGCACGACTGATCATCAGTCAGCTTCATCGGATATCTGTTGGAAAAATCCATCATACCATTTTCATCAGACTAACCTATCGTGTGTACAGGGCATTAGTACCATTTCTGTCTGCTACGTTATTCCCCTGCTATCAGCATTAATCACTTCTGACAAGTCTTCCTGACACCAAGAGAAAAAAGGTGACAGGAGCTACCTAGCTCTGAGAAAGAGAGTGCACCCCTGAAACGCATCAGCTTGAGAACCCTATGATGTTATCGGAGTACATGCATTCGCATCTTGTGGTTCATTGGCTTTCATCAGTTGCTACTTTGTGAGTATCCACTTGTAGTTGTTATATTTCATTAATAAATGTGTTCGGTGATGCACTTTTGTTTTTGTAGCTTATAAATTCTTAACTGCAGATAAGCAGGTAAAACTTATGTAGGATGATTGGTTTCATCTCTGTGTATCACCTGAGGCCAGTCACTTCACTGGGGATATGTAATGGTTCACAACACTTTAAAGAAAAAAATTGCCATAAGAGATATGTAAATAGCACATTGCTGACCGTGTCTTTCTAAAATGCTTTCATACTTTAAATCACTAGCCCAGAATGAGCTTCTGACTTTCCTATATCTGGGTCTGGAGTGAGCACAATAGCCTGGCAGTTAGCAGTGTCCAAACGATATCAGCTATCATCCATTTGACTTATACCCACAAAAGAGCTTACTTCCCCCTACTGCATCATAGTAAGCAATGCCCTACTTTTATTTAGAATGCTTGGTAAATGCATATCCAACTATTGAAATTGTGTTGTAAGATAGCACTACTGCTTTACCAAGGCAACATGCAGTATGTGTTTATGCACATATTTTTTTTTATAACATATGGTTGATTAACCCTTTTACATTTTCCAACATCTTTGTGGTGGGAATAATATGAAATATGTGGATATGTGTACAGCTAGAGCTCTACAGTCCACCGATTGCAAGTTTCATTTTCAGCACTTTACTTGTGGTGTGTAACTTCATCCCCTGCTGTTTTTCTATATTCAGAACACACAATTGTATTCTACAGCTTCATAAAGCTCTATAAAAAGCCTCAAACAGGAAGAGACAGTCAAAAGGTAAGCAGCTACTTGTGAACTTGTTAAAAGAAAGGTAAGATTGCCCTGCAAGATCAATGTTATGGAAACACCCTGCAGTAAATATTTATTTCTAAAATAAAAATTGTATGTCGGCAATTAAAAAGATTACATTGAGGATGACATTTTACATTCCCGTTCATCCATAGTCGTGCGCACAGGGTGTTCCAGGTGTGCCCGGGCACATCCTAATTACCCCGTGTGGTGCAGATTCCCCGTTTGGACCCTGATATTGCACCAAAGCTCCCCAATGGGGCTCCTAAAAAAGTTGTAAGAAAAAATACAAAATAAAAACAACACTGACACCATCCACTCCCCTGCTGACACCAATCTCTTCCCTACTGATACTGTCAGTATTTATACACATGCACACACACGCATATGTGTTTGAGCTTTGGGGTGCACAACCTGATGCAATAGGCTATGCTATCACACCTATGCTATTATCATAAAATCATGGCAGTATGGGACTATCCAACAGTTCATAAATATAGTTTTCTTCTTTGTTTTTTATATACATTCAGTTTTCTTCAGAAGAAAGGGGAATTACAGTTTTCACTGAAGCCCCCTTTAACCACTTAAGGACCGAGCCTGTTTTTCAGACTCTGTGTTTACAAGTTAAAAACACGTTTTTTTGCTAGAAAACTACTTGGAACCCCCAAACATTAAAAAAAAAATTCTAACACCCTACAGAATAAAATGGCAATCATTGCAATACTTTTTGTCACACCGTATTTGTGCAGCGGTCTTACAATCGCTATTTTGGAAAAAAACAAACTTTTTTTAATAAAAAAATAAGACAACAGTAAAGTTAGCCCATTTTTTTATACTGTGAAAGATAATGTTACGCTGAGTAAATTAATACCCAACATATCAAAATTGCACCCGCTCGTGGAATTGCTTCAAACATTTACCTTTAAAAATCTCCCTAGGCAAAAATTCTACAGGTTGCATATTTTGATTTACAGAGGAGGTCTAGTGCTAGAATTATTGCTCTCGCACTGATGATTGCGGCGATACCTCATATGTGTGGTTTGAACACCATGGGCCAGATTCACAGCGGACTTACGACGGCGTATCTCCACGTACGCCGTCGTAAGTCCGAATGTGAACCGTCTTATCTATGAATCAGTTACGCATAGATTTGGCCAAGATACGAGCGGCGTAAGTCTCCTACGCCGTTGTATCTTGGGTGCATATTTACGCTGGCCGCAAGGGGCGCTTTCGTAGATTTACGCATTGAATATGTAAATTAGGTAGATACGCCAATTCACGAACGTACTTGCGCCCGCTACGCTGTTTACATTAGGCTTACATCCGGCGTAAAGTTACCCCTGCTATATGAGGCGCAGCCAATGCAAAGTATGGACGTCGGCAAGTGTATCTTTTTACATCGTTTACGTAAGTCGTAAGTGAATGGGGCTGTGCGTAGGTTACGTTCACGTCACAGGCATTGGGCCTGGCGTATCTTATGGAGTAAATTTGACGTGATACTGAGCATGCGCTGTTCGTTAGGCGAATCATTTACGTGGGGTCACGATTCATTTACATACAACACGCCCCCTACCAGCCTATTTTGAATTAGGCGGGCTTACGCTGGCCAATTTACGATACGCCGCTGCAACTTACGGAGCAAGTGCTTTGTGAATACTGCACTTGCCTGTCCAAGTTGCGGAGGCGTAGCGTAAATAGGATACGCTATGCCCGCACAAAGATACGGCCATATACGTGAATCTGGCCCCATGTTCATATGTGGGCGCTGCTCACGTATGCGTTCGCTTCTGCGCATGAGCTTGTCAGGACGGGGCCCTTAAAAAAAAAAAACATATTTTTTTTTATTTATTTTACTTTATTTTATTGATTTTAAATCAGGTTTTTAAAAAAATAATAATAATTAGGTCACTTTTATTCCTATTACAAGGAATGTAAACATCCCTTGTAAGAGAAAAAAGTATGACAGGTCCTCTTAAATATGAGATCTGGGGTCAAAAAGACCTCAGATCTCATATTTGGACATAAATGCAATAACAAAAATGACATAAAAATGTTGTCATTTGAAAAAATTACAAAAAAAAAGTCTGTATGGGCGGAAGTGATGTTTTGATGTTGCTTCCATGCTGCTATGGTATGGAGATGGGTTGTGGCCATCTTGCCCTCACTCATATCCATACCCAGTCACTGACAGGTCCCGATCGCCTCCGTCACTACCGATGGCTCCGGTAAGCGGCGGAGGAGGCGTGGGAGAGCGGCGGGAGGGGGGCCCCTCTCCCACCACCAATAATGGTGATACAGGACCAGCCGCTGAAAAGATGGATATCTCAGTTGTGGCAGCAGCTGCTGCCGTTACCTAAATATCCATCTTTAAACTGCTGACATTTATGTACATGAGTCGGTTGGTAAGTGGTTAAACACAGAAGCTGCAAATAACTTTAAGAAAAAGGAAAAACATTCTGGGACTTTTCTTTCCTATACTCTTATGAGTACCTATTCGCTTACCACTGTTGTAATGCTATATAAAATACTTATCTCTCCTATTTTTAACAAATTTGATGCTATGTATTTTTGCCCTTTAATGCCTTTATCAAAGTAGGTTTTTTTGTCTGAGTTGCCCTTTTCTTTGTGCAATTAAAGCAAAACTGCCACATGGCACAAGAGCCGAGAACGGTGGGAGAAACATTGAAAATGTCATTCTGCCGACAGACTACTAATAGGAGACATTAAGGAAAGCCCTCTGTTAATCTCTGTACGAGAGCAAGTGATAATAAGATGTCTGCATGGCAAGCAATGTAAAGCAGTTGACAATTTGGCTAGCAGCTTCTTGTTTTGAAAACAGTTATTAAATATTTTGAGTGCTTAGCCAATCGAAAAATGCTTAATACCACCAGTGCTCGGTTTAACTGAGCCAAACCACATCCGCAGGATGTGAAATTTAAGTTTCAATAAAAATGTTTTATCTTTATTTATTCTTATAAAAAAATTGGAATTATAGGAAAATGAACACATACAGCACAAGGGGTATCAACAAAATAATTAAACTAAAACATTTGATATTTCTGTAGGATGAACAGCTGTAAATAGGACAGAAGTTTCCCAAAGGGGGCAATTTACAAAGGTTAAACAAAACTGCTTTTCATGTTTTAATTACCTTCAAAAATCCCACCTATCATAAATATATATATATATATATATATATATATATATATATATATATATATATATATATATATATATATATATATATATATATATATATATATAACAGTGAGACATGTTTTGTACCCAGGGCAACTCCATTGTCAATTCAGGGCTGTGGAGTCACTATTACTCTCATTTTAATTCTTACAAAAAATTAGCTATGCAGCTTGTCAGTGGTTTTTACACATTTAGAAAGCATAGAAACAGCATGCACTGAAAATCAAAGTTGATTGAACGGTTTATAACCAGGCAATCAATTTTTGTGATGGATTGACATTAGGCTGAGTATTGGTGCTGCCCCATAATGTTATAGTAGCAACTTCTACTTAACAGATTTGTTTTATATATTTTTTCATCAATTTTTTTAACCACTTCCCGCCGTGGAACGTCATATGACTTCCTAAGATTGAGATGGTAATATCTGAATGATGCCTGCAGTTACAGGCATCATTCAGATATCTTTCTTTTTAGCTGGCGATTCCCTGTAATGTAAAAGCCGTACTAATGGCTATTCTTCCACTTGATTGCATTAACAGGCAGCGGGAGGGGATGCCAGATTACCATAGAGCTGGCCATGGTACGGATGGTGCCTGGCCATTTATATGACCCTGGGAAGCCGAAAGTGACTTTATGACATCACTTCTGTCTCTGACAGATGTAAAAACTGACATTTTTTTTTTTTTTACTTCAAAGCAAAGATCAATGTTTTTTTTTTATCTCATGCTTTCCAGGGTAGACAAGATATCTGGGGTCACATTGACCACATATATCTCCATAAAGAGGACCTGTCATGCCTTATTCATATTACAAGGGATGTTAAATAGAGAAGGGACAGTGTAAATTTTAGAAAAAATAAATAAATAATAATAATAAAAAAAACATTCTGAAGCACCTTCATTCTCTCATGCTCGCACGCAGAAGTGAATGCATACATAGGTTGCACCTGCATATGTAAATGGCATTTGCACCACATATCTATGGTATTGTCATGAATGTCAGTGTGAGAGCAATAATTGTATCACAAGACCTCCTCTGTAACTCTAAAGAAAACTAGAATTGGGACTTTAAATGAGGCATATGAAAAATGCCTATGCCTCCATCCATGTCCCTCTGTAACTCTGAACTGGTAATCTGAAAATATTTTAAACAGTAGCCTATGGAGATTTGAAAGTACCAAAGTTTGGCACCATTCCATGAGTGTGCGCAATTTTAAAGTGTGACATGCTAGGTATCTATTTACTCAGCATAACATCATATTTCACATAATACAAAAAATTGGGGTAAATAGGGTTTTGATTTTTAAATTCATTAAAGTGTATTTTTTCCTAAAGAATTAAGTTTGAAATATTCCTGTGCAAATACCGCGTGACATAACAAATTCCGACTGTCACCATTTTATTCTCTAGGGTCTGTGCTAAAATATATATATATATATATATATATATATATATATATATATATATATATATATATATATATACAGTTGTGTTCAAAATTATTCAACCCCCCAATGCTGTAAAGGGTTTTAGGGAATTTAGAACCATATGCAACTAAAATGACATCAATTGGTTTTGTGATACAGTAGTAAATGTTTATTTTGTGAATTCTTCATTTACACAATTATTCAACCCCTTAAAGACTACCACTCTGAAGAACAGAGGTTCATTGAAGTGTTTTCAATCAGGTATTGAAAACACCTGTGGATGTCAGGGAGCAGCAATAAAGCCTAATGAGCACCAATTAGGCAGCTTTAAAATGTGTGATACTCAGCTCCTTCTAGACATTTACTGGTGTGGTTACAAACATGGTGAAGTCAAGAGAATGGTTCGGGAAGACAAGAGAAGAGGTGATTACTCTTCACAGGAAGGGCAATGGCTATAAGAAGATTGCAAAGATGTTAAACATACCAAGAGACACCATAGGAAGCATCATTCGCAAATTCAAGGCAAAGGGCACTGTTGAAACGCTACCTGGTCGTGGCAGAAAAAAGATGCTGACTTCGACTGCTGAGCGCTACCTGAAGCGTAGAGTGGAGAAAAGTCCCCTTGTGACTGCTGAGGAACTGACAAAAGATTTGTCAGATGTGGGTACTGAAGTTTCTGCTCAGACAATACGGCGCACACTGCGTAATGAAGGCCTCCATGCCAGAACTCCCAGGCGCACCCCCTTGCTGTCTCCAAAGAATAAGAAGATTGAACTGCAGTATGCCAAAAGTCATGTGGACAAACCACAGAAGTTTTGGGATTGTGTTCTGTGGACTGATGAAACAAAATTGGGCCCATGGATCAACGCTATGTTTGGAGGAGGAAGAACAAGGCCTATGATGAAAAGAACACCTTGCCTACTGTGAAGCATGGCGGGGGGTCAATCATGCTTTGGGGCTGTTTTGCTTCTGCAGGTACAGGGAAGCTTCAGCGTGTGCAAGGTACCATGAATTCTCTTCAGTAACAGGAGATAGTGGATAACAATGTGAGGCAGTCCGTCACAAACCTGAGGCGTGGGAGACGTTGGACCTTTCAACAGGACAATGATCCCATGCATACCTCCAAGTCCACTAGAGCATGGTTGCAGATTAAAGGCTGGAACATTTTGGAGTGGCCATCGCAGTCACCAGACTTAAATCCGATTGAGAACCTCTGGTGGGAATTAAAGAAAGCAGTTGCAGTGCGCAAGCCTAAGAATGTGACTGAACTGGAGGCTTTTGCCCATGACGAATGGGCGAAGATACCCTTATATCGCTGCAAGACACTTGTGTCAAGCTATGCTTCAAGTTTAAAAGCTGTTATAACTGTAAAAGGATGTTGTACTAAGTACTAAGATTGAATGTAACTTGGGGGTTGAATAAAACTGATAATGATGTGAGCACAGAAAAGTCATTTGTGGTTATTTCATTATAAATGTTATGTTATATTTGTCTGACCTACACGTGCCTCTTTGATTTAATTGTAAGCAGGATGACAGGATGATCAAAATCAATGTCAAACTGGGCAAAACAATCAATTTCAGTGGGGGTTGAATAATTTTGAATACAACGGTATATATATATATCATGTTTGGGGGTTCTGAGTAATTTAAAGAAAATTATGAGTTTTACATGTAGGCGAGGAGTGCCAGAATTGACCTGTGCTGGAAGTGGTTAAACCAAATTACAAAAAGCCTCTGCATTCAAGAGGAACCAGCTATTGGACCTATATAAACCTAGAGAATTAATTAAAGTTTACCCCACACTTTAATCTGAATTCTGGTACATATAAAATAAGCACATATAAGGAAGGTAAACAAAGAAAGTATTTAAAAATAAGCCCCTCTTTAATCAATCCCATCACTTACTGCCCTAGAAGTGCTTAGCAGTGATTTTGTGATGTAACTGTATGTACTACAGTCATTAGTAAAAGCAATACCAAAACATTAATGCAATATTTTACCAGCTAATTTTCCCTGGATCTTATTTTTTAAAGGGCATCTTTACACCAACACATGCATTAATGCATATGTGTGTGCATTGATGTTCTTTGCTTTAAGGCATTTAATTTGAATGGGTTTTTAATGAGCCTTAACACAACAAAAACAAAACAAAAAACAAAAAACAAACACATACTCTACCTATCTATCTATATTTTTAGAAATGCATTGCTAGGAGCCAGGTTAGTTTGTTTATACTGTGTATAGCCTTGGAGTGCTATTTGAAATGAATGTAGTTCACCACAATGCACATACAGTACACCACATGTAGTCTCTAAATGTGAATAATTTTTAATAGGTGTAAACCAATGCAAAATGAGATTTGGTTAAATTAACCTTATATCCATGTTTAAGTTTTACAATTGTTTCTATATCTTTTCTATTTTCAGCATTTTGTAGAAATAAGAAAAGGATATGTTTTTGTTTATATTTCTTAATATTGAACTATAACTCTCAACATTGCAAATAACATGACTGTCAGGAATAACTACATCCTTGGGCAATGTATACAAACATACTGTAGGCAAAAAAAAAAAAAAAACACTATACTATATATTTTAAATGTGTCTCCACAGACAGAAAAGCAACATTATGTGATAACATTGTATATTTGCTGGCATTATCACCAGGATATTACATGCTCCTTATCTGACACAATATTGCCTAAATACAATGTGCACATTACCTACACACATATACAAAACACATACATTCGCACATATAGGGCTGGTTTTAGTATTCCATCAAGGAAAAGATCAATTTGAGTACATTTGAAAGAAGCTGTACTCAATTTTGACCCAATAGTCTCAGCTAACAGGGGTCAAAAAACAAATTTATAGGTCTAATAACTGCAGGCCTTAGTCTAGAATGAACAAGGCATCCTTGCTCTTAAATGCCTCTTCTCTGCTTTTGACTTCCCAAGTAAAATGGAACAGCACAGAATTTAAAGGACAAGAGAAATATATAAAGAAAAATTTAGAACATTAAAAAATGTTAAAAAAAAAACGATCTTATAAATACATTGTCCTATTTGTGTTACATTCAAGAACAATAGAGAATAGTTTGGATGGATAAGGCATACATGATTAATGTACCAATAAAAAGTATCTTACAATGAAACATATAAAAAAAAATTCTTGATAGGACAGGGTGACATAGTGCATTAATTCTGTGTCCTTCACTCTGGAGACCTCTGTATAATTTAGTCCCCCATCTGATGGCTGTGGACACAGCACATATAAAATTCATTTGTGTGGGCTGAATGTTGTGTTCTTTCACACAAAGCTGTATATGAAGATAAACTACCTCCCTATACTGCTTGGGGAAAAAAGACATGCTTTGAATAAGAGCTTCCCAGCCCACTGTATTGCCAGAACCAAACAACTGAAAGACTACTGTCCTAAAAAAAAAAAAAAAAATCTTAAATATTATTATCTTTCTGTCTGTCTTGTTAAATGCCACACTCTGCCCCTCTCTGTTTCAACTAATGGATGAGCAAGAAGGCAGTGTGTTAGGACAAAGCAGTTGATTACAGCCAAGTGGCAGGGATTGCTGTCTGGAAACCGATTTTGCAAGCTCCAGGTATCTGCACTGTGACCTTAGATGTCATCTACAACCAAATTACAGCAATAGGGGTGTGGACAATTTACAGTGGACGTTCCCTAAAGCTAGTACAGGTATATAATGACCCTCAAGTCCACCAGATGCTGATGAGCTAACGCTTATGTTTTCTAGGGAATGGAAAATACACACTAATACTCACCTGAATCCATGGGTCCTATAATTTTCTCTCAACCAATTCTGCTTTTGATGACTGCTCCCCCAAAGTTGCTCCTCTTGCCAATATTTTACCAGTCTTTGCGCCATCCCTTGCCCTGACATTATCACGGACTATGCAGTACCAGCTTTCACACCTGCATAATGAAATGTGGCCACTGGCAGGAATGCCTGCCCACATTACAGTGCTAAAAGAAGGGAACTTGATGCCAGCCTTTGTGGGGCTGCAGGTTATGATAAGTATTTGTTACCATTACCCATCTCCTAGAGAAAACAAGCTACGGGTCCTTCTAAAGGCAAGGAGAGGTGAGAGGCCATTTTAATAAAGTCCAGTTTAAACCTATCTATGCTTAAACCTGCTCCCACCCCAATTCTAAGCCCTATACTAACTAGTCTGTAAGGGAAAGATGTATATACTTAACTAATCTAAGGGTCACATGATTGGCTCACAGCCCCAGCTTCAGATGAGAGGAGGGACAAGAGACAAGAGACAACAAATGCCCCATAGTAAGCCTATGGGTGATGTCATCATCCAGGCACTGCAGCTCTGTCCTCTAACCTGAAGCCGGCTACTGTTGAGATCACATGACTGGACTGTAGGACCCTTAGATAAGGGTTATTATACAGATATTTCCTTTACATTCTAGTTAGAATGGGGCATAATATGAGGGTGGGAGCAGGTTTAAGCCCATATAGGTTTAGACTGGACCTCTACTTTAACTACTCAAAGTTAGGCTGTGTGTACAAACTTGCTTATGGAGTGCAAACAGGCATTACAATGTACACAAATTGCCTGTTTAAAGAATGTATATTTGTATATGCAACGCATATACTACTGCGCTGATCCTGTGCAAAATTTTACTTTATGACACTGTGAATATAGTACTCAAATCACGTATATATGATAAATAATATATAATAACACCAATGTGCTCAAAGAGATGTGACCCTCAATGTGCAATCTCAATAAATATAAGTAATGTGATATACACATCCAAAAATAAAGTCCAATATTTCAAAAAACAAAGTCCAATATTAAAAAAAAAAATCCAAAACTTGATGCCGTGTATTTTTGACCAAAATGTTGTGACTTTTCACCCTTATTAGTGTCACCACCACCTCTTATATATTATGCGCTCACCAGATCAGGGTAGAATTATAGCATATAATCATATCCAGGTATGTATCTCCTCTGACTTTTAGCAATAGTGCCGTTTATCCTCCAATATATGTATCAGACCCCACATGCAGGAAAAGAGCTTTTCACATCCACACCAGCTTCCAATTGGTTTCCCTTACTCCAAAAGAAAAAGCCTCATATGGTGTAGTATGTATGAAAAAGGGGCAGTTTATTTATAAACATTAAAACTCTTAAAAATGTGCAATCACATGTTATAGTGCCTAACCGGCACTAGTTTGTCCAGCGTTACTGCTCGATATCTCGATATCTCCTCGGAGTGCATTCCACGCCTCGGTTGTTTTGCTGTTCAGCATGTGGAAGTGCCGTGGAGGGAGCGCTTGACGTATTTCCGTCCGTGAAGAAAATTACCCATAGGCCTCTACACGTTTTGCATGTACGCATGCGCCATCAGGAAGCCGAGGAGATATCGATATACGCTGGACAAACTATACCCTTTGAATAAACCACATAGTCAGAGTATTCATAATAGTCCTTCTTGTTTTTTGGTCTCCTTTGACTGGAAATACCAGCTCTGACTAGAGTTCTGATCCTTATCAATTTGCAAATCCCTGTTCTTATTATGAATTATTTAATCATATGCTCAGCTTGGACTACCTAATTTTGTGATAAATAAGAAGGCTAGCATGGTGGCCTGAGTTTATGGGAGGAGCCCGGAGGGTATTTAAGCATCCCACTCACACATGCTCTTTGTCGGTTCAGTGTGCGGTACTACACGTAACTGGGCCGACTCTTCACAGCTCACCTCATGTCCGTGAGTCTGCCCATTCAATCGCATTTGACACCCTCCCACCCTTCCCTTTTTCAGGGCACTTATCAGCATAACCTTCTTCAATTAACTACCCATTACTTACCTTGGGTATGCCCTCTTTTCTTGGCATACTGACCAGACCACCAAGGCACACTTCAGGTCTATTTATGTTGAAAGTCTTGTTGCGTGTTTATGTGATCCACATCTCTCTCGGTCAGAGGGTAACGACCATAAACTTAGTTTAAGCAAAATGGCTAACACTCTCAATCATAATTATTCTTTCTTATTTATTTATTTTCAATTTTTTTAATTTTACAATGTGCTTTACAAAGTTGTATATACATTTATACATTGATTAATATACATTGTAAATGAAAATTTATTTTCAGTCACTCTTTACTATACCCCCTCAGAATGGAATACCTATCATTCTTCCTGCTACTACTCAGCACATATTGTTTCGAGTTCTTTTATCTATTTTTTTTGTCACACATTTTATTACCCTACACTACTTCAGAAATTCTTTTATCTAGTTCAATGTCAAACAGCATTATCAGAAGGCATATGCTGAAGACGGCACAAAACACTGACTTTGGTGTCCGTAGAACTTGCTAAAGCATTAAAATTTTACTAAAGTAACCGGTTGATGAAAAATGACAGCTTAATCACCATAAAGCATTTCACATTAACAGAGTTTTTTTCCACTTTGAGTAGCAATGTCTCAGAATAATTTAATGGGGGTTAGGCATTTAACGTTGTTAAATAACCTACATTTTACACCTAAATTGAGTATAATATCTATTAAATATTATCTTACAAATTCTAGAGCAATGGAACATGTTTATAAGATGTATATGCATAATACAAATGATGGATTATTTTATGGTTTTACCGTTAAAGGAATAATGTAGAGACATGAAAAGTAGATGAAGACATACATTCTAAAAATGTTAACACAATCATAAGAAAAAAAACATTTTTTTTGCATACACGCAAACATTGTATATATATATATATATATATATATATATATATATATATATATATATATATATATATATATATATATATAGACATATTGTAGATGATACAATTATTACTATTTACTAAACAAAATTGCATTTTATAATAAATATTAAGAATGTAAATTTGCAAACACTGGTCCATTTTCTTAACAATTGTATATGATCAAAATAGACTTTTTTTATTTATTGTTTTAGGACACAATTTGTTTTTGTATGAAAACTTTCAGTGTGCTTTACTTTTTTCCATCCAATTTTCCAGTGCATTAATTACCCTAAGACTAGGACAATTTTCTACTCATTATGCTGCTCTGCGAAGGAAGCAAAGTGTATAGCCTTTTTTACCCTTTCCATTCTCCTTCTCAGCATTGAATCATGTTGTGGCGAAATTCAGTCACATCTAAGGTTTTTTTTTTCCTTGCTTGACAAGTCGTTGTAATTGAAATGAAGTCTAATCAGACTCATTACTGTTTTCAGCAATTTGCACCACCAAAGATGCTTATTAGGTAACTGTGTTTAATAAACCTCTCTCTAGAAAAATAACAGTAATGAGCTCTTAACAGTCAATCCTCAGTGTGAATGTAATTTGAAAAGTGTTACTGGTGCTGCATTGATTTTCACATTTAGTGCTGTCATAATAAAATCTTAGAAATCAACACTGAAGGGACTATAAAGAGGTAAGTTGTGCAGTCTGGCTTGAAAGGAATTAGACAGTAGACTACCATGGCACTGAATATTTTTTCAAAGAAGGTATTTGCTTTGAAAAATTTCAATTTTTGAGAAACTAAAAAAATAAATAAATAGACAATGTGTAGAGACAGTTATGCCCCGTAAACACGATCAGAATTTCCGATAGAAAAAGTCTGATGGACTTTTTCCATCGGATTTTCCGATCATGTGTAGCTCTATATGAGTTTTTTCATTGGAAATTCTGATGAATTCCATCGAAGTTTAGATATAGAACATGTTCTATTTTTTTCCGATGGAATTCCGTCGGAATTCTGATGTGATTTGGCTGGGCAAAAGCCTGATCGTGTGTACGCGGCATTAAATTTATTTACTAAAGGAGTATAGCATGTATTCTTTGCAAAATAAATGTTCACTTTGCAAGGGAATTATCACTTAGCTTACTAAATGTGTTGAAAATTCACTTAATATCCAATCACCTGCAAGGTAAAGAAAAAAACACAGTGACCGTACTTTTGCTTGCACATGTTTGGATGCTGGTAATCAGCAGAGATTTAACTTAAAATTATCTTGTAAAGTGAAAATTCTCTTTGCCAAGTGAACAGCCTTTTTGCCTTTTGTTAATCAACCCCAGTGTGGATGATCTACTAAAGGATTAAAGTCTGTATACTTTGGAAATTCTTCAAGAGAATTTTCATCTAGTTTAGTGAATGGAAAGGTTGTGCTGATTTAAAATGTCCAATTATGTGCAAGAAAAAATGCTGTTTTTGATTGCCCTCTCAGGTAATTGAGTATTCTCTGCAAAGTGAATTTTTTATTGTACTCACTAAGGTAAGGGAAAATTCCCTTGCAAAGTGAAAATTCACCTTGCAAAATAAACATGACGTATTCCTTTATGAACCACTTCCAGACCTCCCACCATACATATACTGAGGCAGGGTGGCCTGGCTGCATGAAACAATATACCTGTACATTATTCCCTCTTCCTGGGTCTGGGGGCATGCGCACGTGTCGCCGGAGACCCCCACCCACTGTGATTTGAGCCAATCAATGGGCCCGCCAGCCGCGATGGCCACCGGCCACCCGTGATCGTTCGTAGGAGAGGAAGAACAGCAGTCTGCCTATGTAAACAAGGCAGACAATCGTTCTGTCACAGAGGAAGAGACAGATCTGTGACTCCTGCTAATCAGGAACACGGATCTCTCTGTTCCTCCAGTCAATCCACCCCCCCCACAGTTAGAAAGCATTCCCTAGGAGCACACTTAGCCTGTTAAAAGCACCCCTGATGTTGAAACCTTCGCTGCCAGTGTCATTTATACAGTAACAGTCCATTTTTTTAGCACTGATCGGTGCCATTGGTCCCCAAAAAGGGTCACTTAGTGCTCGAGTTGTCCACCGCAATGTCCCGCTAAAAATTGCAGATCGCCGCCATTACTAGTAAAAATTTAAATGCCATAGAAATATCCTATAATAACTTTTGCGCAAACCAATCAATATACACTAATTGGGATTTTTTAAATTGGTGAATACATTCGATTTTTTACAAATTTTTATTGGATATGTTTTATAGCAGAAAGTAAAATAAATATTGTTTTTGTTTTCAAAATTGTCGCATTTTTTTTGTTTAGCGTGCAAAAAATAAAAACCACAGAGTTTATCAAATACCACTTAAATAAAGCTCTATTTGTGGGGGAAAAAAACATACATTTTGTTTGGGTGCAGTGTCGTACGACCATGCATTTGTCAGTTTAAGTAACGCAGTGCTGTTTTGCAAAAAATGGCCTGGCTATTAAGGGGTAAAACCATCCGGGGCTGAAGTGGTTAAATCATCCTTTTTGGTTCCTTTTGGCCCACCTTGTAATAAACTTTTGGGTTTTACTTAATTCAGCCATCCAAATGTGAGCAGAGATCTTAACATTTGGAAGTGACTGTGTTATTAAAATTATCAATATTTTTTAAATATTTAAAGTGTATCCAAACAGTTAAAGGAGAGCTAAAGCATTCACTTTAATTTTATAACTTTAGAAATTAGCACAAACAATAGTTATTTTGGCAATTCAATAAAAGCTCACTGCTCTTTTTTCACAACTTTCTGGTTTCCCTGCAAACTTTGCAGCCTCTCCTCTGCTAATTTGTTTTGTTTATTTTCAATTTCTAAGGACTTCATACCCCATGATACCTTGTTACTTGCTATCAGCTACAGCTAGAGCACAAAAATGTATGCAAAAAGGTATGAACCTTCATAATGAGTCTACAGGATGTGCACAGTGAAGGGAAAAACAATATGGGAAAGTAAGGGAAAACAAAAAATGCAGTCCTGTTTTACATAATGTACTTTACAAAACTGAATATTTTTGTAAGAGTTCTACTTTAACCTGAAGTTAGAAATATAAGCAGCCACAGGTAATCTTGCCTTTATTCAGTAGCATTGTGTCTAAGAAGTCAATTATAAAAGATTTGGGGATGAGACCATGTTTGTTCAAATTGATAACCTTTTTTTTATACCATTAAATTCCAGTCACTAAAAGGTATAGGAATTTAAGTGGCAAAGTAGAATGACATGTGAACTTATAAGCTTATGAGACCAGGCAATAAACCCATACGCCTCTTTCAAGTAATGTGTATGAAACCACACTAGAAAAAAATCCATAAGTTCACAGATGCTGAGACTACAAAAGATATTTAAATAAACAAACCATTCTAGATGTGTAGTGGTTAAGGACAAGTATGATGAGTCAACGGCTCTTTTTTTTCTTTAAGCGCTGGTGTGACCCATCCACGAAAGCAAAAGGTAATCAGTTGAGATGAATTATAGAATTAGATTAGCTGCCACAGATATTACGGAGGCTTGGCATTGAAAGAGGTAAGAATAGATAAGGTCATGAGTTCAGAAAGTTAACAAAATAGGTGAAAGTTGAGTTCTAAGTGGATTCTAATGGTTTAAAGAGGATGTTATGAGGTCAGAGAAACAAATTCTGAAAATTGTCTTGAAGGGTCATGTATGAAGTACATACAAGTGATGGTAGACGGATAGAACCAAGAGTCAAGAGTGACATTTAACAATAAAATTGTTTGCATTTTTGGTGGCTGAATAGCACAGTCACATTTCTTCTGTTTGGTATGATTAAAGAGCAAACATTAAAATGAAAGCATATGAACTGCTCTTTGTAGCATTGATAATTGCTGTCAGAAGAATAAAAAGCTTGTGAACACACATTCACACTTTTTTAATTCTTGCATGGATAGTACCCAAAATAGTATATGATCTTCAACTAAGCCATATGAATTAATACAGTTTTATTTAACAAACAACACACGACATCTTTAGGTCCACTTTAAAAGGCAGTAAAGATGAATTCAGCTCATACTATTTAAGTCACACCCCAACATGCTATGTCCTGACCTATAAAAACACATTTATTTTTATTATTATTATTATTATTATACAGGATTTATATAGTGCCAACAGTTTGCCCAGCGCTTTACATCAGGGAAGACAGTACAGTCACAATACAAATCAATACAGAAGGGGATCAGAGGGCCCTGCTCATTTAAAAAAAAAATGTCTTTTGTCAGCTCCATGATTTGTCTAAGGGGGTCATATAAGAACTATCTATGAAGATATGAAGTGGACCTGTGTTGGCAAAGCCACTGCTTGACTTGCTCTGCTTGGGTTCTGTAACAGAACTAGAATAGGATAGTAGGTAGCATGGAGGCTTAAATAGGAAAGTACTACATTTAGCTTTGGATCCACTTTAACGACTTAAAGCAGAGTTTCCTCCCAAAAATTGAACTTCCGCTTTTTGGAACCCTCCCCCTCCAGTGTCACATTTGACACCTTTCAGGGGGACGGGGGAGCAGATACCCATGTAATACAGGTATTCTGTTCCCACTTCCAGGCATAGATACCCAAGCAACCAGTGGGTATCTACGCCACTTCCGTCCCCCACTGTCTTCTGGGAGACACACAGGTTCCCAAAGACAGCAGGGACCAGTGGGAACGCGCAGCACGAGTCACACATTCGCAGTAGGGAAAGCAACATCTTAGGAGAGTAATACGGGAGCTACTATTTCTTACTTACACAACCCCTTTCTGTGATAAACGCCTATGATAACTCAGGGTTTTAACCACCATTTACACAATGAGGGATTTCAATTTCTTTCCTGGGTTGTGGTTACATTTCTTCGTTAGCATGTTGGATGTACAGTTGTGTTCAAAATTATTCAACCCCCCAATGCTGTAAAGGGTTTTAGGGAATTTAGTGTACATTTGTAATTGTATTTAGAATGAAATCCTACAAGGACTTCTTAAAGAACCATATGCAACTAAAATGACATCAATCGGTTTTGTAATACAGTAGTAAATATTTATTTTGTGAATTCTTCATTTACACAATTATTCAACCCCTTAAAGACTACCACTCTGAAGAACAGAGGTTCATTGAAGTGTATTCAATCAGGTATTAAAAACACCTGTGGATGTCAAGGAGCAGCAATAAAGCCTAATATGCATTAATTAGGCAGCTTTAAAATGACTGTGATACTCAGCTCCTTCTAGACATTTACTGGTGTGGTTACAAACATGGTGAGGTCAAGAGAATGATCCAGGAAGACAAGAGAAGAGGTGATTACTCTTCACAGGAAGGGCAATGGCTATAAGAAGATTGCAAAGATGTTAAACATACCAAAAGACACCATAGGAAGCATCATTCGCAAATTCAAGGCAAAGGGCACTGTTGAAACGCTACCTGGTCGTGGCAGAAAGAAGATGCTGACTTCGACTGCTGAGCGCTACCTGAAGCGTAGAGTGGAGAAAAGTCCCCTTGTGACTGCTGAGGAACTGAGAAAAGATTTGTCAGATGTTGGTACTGAAGTTTCTGCTCAGACAATACGGTGCATACTGCGTAATGAAGGCCTCCATGCCAGAACTCCCAGGCGCACCCCCTTGCTGTCTCCAAAGAATAAGAATAGTCGACTGCAGTATGCCAAAAGTCATGTGGGCAAACCACACAAGTTTTGGGATTGTGTTCTGTGGACTGATGAAACTGTTTGGGCCCATGGATCAACGCTATGTTTGGAGGAGGAAGAACAAGGCCTATGATGAAAAGAACACCTTGCCTACTGTGAAGCATGGCGGGGGGTCAATCATGCTTTGGGGCTGTTTTGCTTCTGCAGGTACAGGGAAGCTTCAGCGTGTGCAAGGTACCATGAATTCTCTTCAGTACCAGGAGATATTGGATGACAATGTGATGCAGTCCGTCACAAACCTGAGGCATGGGAGACGTTGGACCTTTCAACAGGACAATGATCCCAAGCATACCTCCAAGTCCACTAGAGCATGGTTGCAGATTAAAGGCTGGAACATTTTGGAGTGGCCATCGCAGTCACCAGACTTAAATCCGATTGAGAACCTCTGGTGGGACTTAAAGAAAGCAGTTGCAGTGCGCAAGCCTAAGAATGTGACTGAACTGGAGGCTTTTGCCCATGACGAATGGGCGAAGATACCCGTAGATCGCTGCAAGACACTTGTGTCAAGCTATGCTTCACGTTTAAAAGCTGTTATAACTGTAAAAGGATGTTGTACTAAGTACTAAGATTGAATGTCACTTGGGGGTTGAATAAAACTGATAATGATGTGAGCACAGAAAAGACATTTGTGGTTATTTTATTATAAATGTTATGTTATATTTGTCTGACCTACACGTGCCTCTTTGATTTAATTGTAAGCAGGATGACTGAATGATCAAAATCAATGTCAAACTGGCCAAAACAATCAATTTCTGTGGGGGGTTGAATAATTTTGAATACAACTGTAAGTGAGCAAAAAAATCAACTGTTTCACACTGAAAAGGAAGATTGGCGTAGGGAGCTGCGGTGGCTCAACGCGATTGGCACTGCGCTGACAAGCCATTCACCTCTGCAGCTAGAGGTTCGGATCCCGGTCTCGGCTTCATGTGAATTGAGTTTGGTGGTCTCAGCCCGGCTCCCGGTGGGTGTGCTATGCAAGGTAAGCCTGTGCTTAGTACGCCCACCCCCCTCCCACAAAAAACCACCACACCTACACACGCACTCTAAATTGGGTTAACACGCGCACATTGACCACGCGGTCTCTAAAGAGAGGCGAAGGACTAATGGGGCTGGTTGAGCGGGCTAATCCTCTCACTCCCTTATAGGGAGTCCCTCTGCCCCGTTGGGCTTCAAAGCGGAGCAGGTAGGGCGGGCTGTGTGGGAGGACCCCCTCACACACCCACCATTGCCACCCGGGGCATGGAGAAAGGTGGCAGATTGCCTCTGGGGGAGGCCTGCCTACTCCCAACTCCTGCAGTCCGGCTCCTCTCTCGAGTACACGCACAAAATACACTTTAAAAAAAAAAAAAGGAAGATTGGCAATATACTGGTTATATGCAAAAAGTTTTCTGAACTATTGGAGAATGATAGATAGATAGATAGATAGATAGATAGATAGATAGATAGATAGATAGATAGATAGATAGATAGATAGATAGATAGATAGATAGATAGATAGATAGATAGATAGATAGCATCTATAACCAAAGCAAGAGAAAAAATCCTCCTCCACCAGTGTGAAAGTCCTTAGATGGTATATTCAAATATATTACAGATGAAAAGTGACAACCCATCCACTGAAATCCTCCACCGACAGAGCACACAGATCTGCTTACCAGATCCCGGTGGTCCCTTGATTATAGGGGACCCCAGGTATCATGTAGATATACCAGAAACTGCTGGACTTAACTGGATACAAACAGCCTGATAGGGATCATCTCCTCATCTGAATACTCCAAAGCAGTGGTGGCCACATTACATGGGTATGGAAAAAAAACAAAAAATGCCTTGATCGTGTAAAACCTTTTTAAACTTTAATATATATAAAACACATACACACTAAACACTCACAATTTTGCAGTGATAGAAAGCCTTGAGTCTGCTGTACCGGCCTGATACATGCAGACAGACCCGTCCATATAGGGAATCCGAGCAGTCCAGGAGGGTGACGCCAATGTGCCGCTCGTTCCGCCCTACTAGTTTCGTGCCCCTTGAAGACGTGATTTTTCACAAAACTAGTAGGGCGGAACGAGCGGCACATTGGCGTCATATATTTGAATATACCATCTAAGGACTTTCACACTGGTGGAGGAGGATTCTTTCTCATGCTTTGGTTATAGATGTGATTCCTTTCCATCTATTCACCTGATATATGGACTTTTTTCTGTTGAATGCAACCAATGGGTTTTTTTCAAATGTTTTTTCATTACTAACACATGAGGATTGTTCATTTTGTAATTTATTTTAGCACATGTCTTCACTGGTTTACATATGTTTCACAAGGTTTTAGCACAATTTTTTCTTTCTAATTTTTGATCACTGTTTGATGTTACACAGCAAGTCGCAGCTTCACATTTGCTTCACTAGCAACATTTATATACCCGTGTACTTACGGGGTTTTTTTTGTCACATTAGCGCAGTTTATTCCCTTCTTTTTTTCAAATAGATAGATAGACTGAAAAACTTAAGCGGGGTGTACATGTATCAAAACTCAGTTGGTACAACAGAAACCTGTTGAATTTCAGGCTGTATGTATCGCTGTATGTCCAACAAATGATGATCGATAGAATGGCAACTGTGAACGATCCTGCTGGAAAACCAGCAATTCAAGTCAGTCTGAAGCCAGAGCCTGCAGCACCTAACAGTTTATTCTCAGGGTGAGTGTACCAATCCAGCAGCTGGGGAGATCTATGCATCTACATCTCTTGTGTGGATGCAGAGATGTGTCCGTTTTTTTTTTTTTCATTCAACCTACTGGTTGCACAAAAAAAACTGTGTATACTTTGCTTTAGTTTTTTGAGAGCATGTTGGTACATTTCTCTAACTGCCATCTAAGTGGATTTTATCTTTAATCTGTGTGTTTGCCTTCCCATCTTTCTTCTTTTCAGCAGCTTTTAAATCTGCAATGGTTCATCCTCGGTGCACTTTCTGCAGATGTAGTGAGAGAGCAAAAGATCAAAGAAGAAGTGAGACGAGCTACAGATAGCCCCACAAACGGAAAAAAATGATGGCCTGTGTCCCAGCCAACGTGTCCATGATTGGTTTTATAGAAATTCTGAACAAGGAAGGCGATTGGTGTTATTCTCTCTCAGCAGAAGTTGGCCTCATGAGGCTGCCAGCTCCCCATGGTGAGGGAATAGCCTTCATAAGCAAGAGGCCTCTATTAACAGAATACAAAGCACAGTCTCCTATTACCGAGTGCCATTATCTCATTAAAGAGACAGCAGGGACGATGAAGGCTTTTTTTTTTATTTCTATTTTAGGGCTATTCACATTTTTTTCTTTCCATTGATAATCAAAAAACAGAATAAAATATGGTGTAATTAAATTTACAAAATTTATGAACAGATGTGGCTCTAAATTAGTCATTTATTGTATCCCTTTAGGAGAAATGTCACCTTTTTAAGAATCATTATAACTAACATATTTGCTGTCTATTCTATCATTTTCTCAGTTATAAGTAATAATCTCCCCCTCTTTTTTATCTTCTTGTGTGCTATGACTGATCTGCATAGACATACTGTATATATGGTAGACATAGAACATATATGAAGCGGCATATGGAACTACTGCAACCAGAGTGTAGCTGCTAGTTATAAACAGTGCAGCACTGTGAGGCTCACAGCAATCTGTAGACTACAAAACATTCAATTCCATTTACTTTAATATGGAAGGATAAAATACGTATGAGAACCAATTTACATCTATGTGCTATGTTAAAGAGAACATTACTAAAATGCACGAGACATTGCAATGCCATTCATTTTGAATAGTACCCAAATACACTAAGACAAGGCACATGTCTTACAATACTCCACAATGCATTGCAGTGAATTGCATGACATGACACACATTACCACATTGCACCAATGTTAATGGGCCCTAAAAAACTGTGACACTTGAAAAGAAAACTGTAATGTACACAATATGGTTACTAAAGGCAAATAGATAGTGCACATTGCAAAGTGAATTTTCTCTCTTCAAGTTCACTTGCTCCCGACCTTAGTAAATGAGGAAAAGCTTCACTTTGCAAAGAGTACCCAATCACGTGCAAAGACAAAGAAAAAAAAAACACAGCATTTTTGCTTGCACTTTATTGGATGATGGTTGATACTGCACAGTATTTTTGACTTTAGTAAATAAACGTCTATGTCTTTGGTTATGGGCAAGTTCATCTGACTTTCTCCCCTTCCTCTCTCAGTGTAGTGCTCAGTCATAACTAACCGAGCACTAGTCCCAATGATTTACACATGAACAGGGCATTAAAAAAGTATTTTTAGCCCCTGTGAGCTTTTTTTTTCCTTTCTGTGTACTGCAGATTTTCCCCCACTTCCTCTCTTGTGAAACTCTTGCCATTAGGACAGTGACCTTAATCAACCTTTCATAAAAAAAACACACTCAGTAACATTGGGTAGAATTAAAATATTGGCTTAAAGCCAAGTTGAACCATCACTATTAGGCTCCTTTCACAGATGACCAGGGGATGGTTAAAACAGAAGGTTTATCGATCTGGGTTTTTACCCCCAATCCTTAAACCACCCACCTACATGTGGACATGATGCCGCTCGGGTGTTCACACATTGTTGCAGCACTTTTTTCATTAAGAAAAACAAATATTATAAATCAGCAGCTACAGAGAATAAAAAATAAGCAATGATATAATCATACAGACACTGAGTGATGCATGTACCATCAGTAAAGAATAAAAATGGAGACATAAACAATACAAGAGATGTCCAAATAGATGAATTGCAAAGTCTTTTATGTAAAGACAATATAGTGACAGTATAACATTAAGAAGAACAATTTTAAGAAAGAAAATAGAAAAAGGAAAAAACCCTGAACTGATTGACATATTATGGGATAGGGTGCTACCAAACCACATTGTCAGCTACATATTCCATATAACCTGTATAGGAGGGCTAACCCTTAAGAATGATGTCCATTACCCACTGATGCAGTGCAAGGCCTGGCACGTCCAACTAAGGCTGCCATACAGAGTAAAATTTGGGGGGTTATATGCTGCTTCTCTACCACCCTATTGATACAACTGAACTGGTGCGCTGTATGCCATGTGCAAGGGATATAATTGGGAATGTTTTTGGGAGGCTGAGAACTAAATTAAGGGGGTGGAGGATAAACAGAGCTCCAAGTATCTCCATCAATCCCTCTCCCAATCCCTTCTACAAGGTAGTATCGAAGCATCATGGGAGGAAGAAAGGAGTATAAAATAGATCAGGGAAATCATACCCC
The DNA here is from genome assembly GCF_905171775.1 of Rana temporaria. NCBI lineage: Eukaryota > Metazoa > Chordata > Amphibia > Anura > Ranidae > Rana > Rana temporaria. Next base: position 176,128,104 of record NC_053494.1, on the reverse strand, counting down.
TCTTATCCTGCTCCAGCAGGACTTCCTGTACCAGTGTGTGATCAGTCAGTGAAAGTCTAGAGAAACGTTACTGTGAGTATAGAACATTGCAACACGTTTAACGCTATAGACAGAGATTGAGAGGTGGCGCAGCATGTCAAACTCTCTCCTGTAAGTTAATGGGGCCACGTTGCAACCACATGCTGAATGCTTGGCTCCCAGTTGGGGCATGTTTCTGTTATGTAAAACGTAAGCTCCATAAAAAAATTAGGAGGTAGCTGCCCTTTTAATGCTTGAAAAACTATTTTCATTGTCATCTAAAAAGCAATCCATAACAGACTTTTTCAGGGGGCACTAAACACTACCAGTAGTGTGAAAGGAAGCCTAAGGCTGGGTTCACACTGTGTGCAGATGTGGCTCACAGCAGGGGTCTGGTGCGTCCCTGTTCTCCATTTCAGGGACCCACGTTTTTGACTGAATTCGGACCTGAAACTGAACCAAAGATGTACAGGACCCTTGTGCAATCCCCTTCGCAGCTGCCCTGGAGATGTGTGAACCGGCTCCACCGAGAGTCAGTCACACTCTCCTTTCATGTGAATTCAATACGCTGAAACCAGCATCCAGTTTGCATCAATGTGAATCCAGCCTTACAGTAATGCACTCAGGCTGCATATGCTGTAATAAATATGATTTTTTTTCTAAGTGCTAGATCAAAGGTTAAAATACCCTTTGGTCTTAGGCCGCGTACACACGATCGGTCCATCCGATGAGAACGGTCCGATGAGAACGGTCCGATGCTTTTGCATACTAACAATTGGTTTTGACCTATCGGTTAGGCGTCCATCGTTTCAATTTTAAAGCAAGTTCTCATGTTTTTTGACCGAAGGTTAAAGAACCCAGGGCTTTTTTTCAGGGTGAACTTCGGGGAACTCAGTTCCACCACCTCTGGCTCAGACCCTTTGGTGCCTGCTCACCACAATCACTTGTAAACACAGAAGTCTGCTTTCTATGTTTACAAGTGACAGCTCTGCACTTTGTGTGTAACCCCCTGAACTCTACACTTTGTATGTAATGCAATCCTGGTATTTTATGCCCCTTTAAGACCCTTCTACTGTTTGTGAAATTTGAATGGGGTCGTGGTTGGGTTCCTGCACCTATTTTTTGAGAAAAAAAAGCTCTGAAAGAACCTATGGGGCCTACACACGATCGGTTTGGACTGATGAAAACAGTCCTTCAGACCGTTCGTGTGTACGCGGCCTTACTCTGTAACATGCTGCCAGCACATGGTATTTTAACCTCTGCTCCAGCACATAATCTTAACATACAATAAAGTGTGGGCCAGTTGAGTATCCATAAATATATTACAGCACCGCAAGAAAATTGGTTCAATTGACTTTATCAGTACCAAAGGACTTGAATTTAAAATACCAAAACTTTTATTGATATCAATATTTAACAGACATTGGACCGAATAGCCCTTAAAAAATCACCAATCAATGTAACAAAAATGTCTATGTCTATGTATACATTCCAATTCTTTATGGAAAACCTAAGATCTTTGGCAAACTAAGCAAATTTTAGTCATACATTTGACATCAAAATGTATGTTTCCCGATAACATGGTAAGTGAGTGAAAAGAACGGTATCACACTAGATACAATACGGAAATAAAAAACAGTCACATGCAAAATATGAGAAAATATTTTAAGAAATCACTAATGTTTCAGCAGTATAAATACATGCTGAAACATATAAATGTGAACTGGACCTTACGCCTTCTATCTTTACCAGGAATATTGGTTGGGAAAACACTGGTTTATTAAATACAAATGGAAAGAACATTTTAATGTTCAAATCAAGTCTATTTCAAAACTCAACAACAAACTATATGCAATGCATGCAAGACAATGATATTGCTTAGCTCAGCAAGTTACACTGGTAACATTTGCTAAATATATATTTGCTTAATATATTCCATAAGTATAAAGTATATTTTACGGAATAAAATATATTGCAACATTAAATTTGCAGATGCATGAATATTGTGTGTCCTCAACTACAACTATAAAAAAAGATGGTTTGTTATAAGCATTTTAAAGATTATCAATAAATATTCCATTTTACAGCTGCCAAATGTAAATCAAATGAGCTTTTCTGTGAGGTAGACAAAATGTTAAAAAGGTACCGGCGTTTCTCGCTTCCAGCATAAAAATTACTTATCTAGCACGGAAAATTCAGTAATGATAATGTGCCTAATGTAAAGCAGATATCTTACTTCTTCACCATTGAGATTTATGTTTTCTTAATGCTCACAATTACTGTATAAGCAGGAACTAATCTTCTTAGTTGTAGTATTCATAATGGGACTTGTGTATATAAAAATGGAAGAACTTACATGTTAGCACCCAATTAGATTAAAGGATAACTGTACTTTTAGTGCAGTTATCCTTTAAAAGATCTCCCTCTCCCTTTCAGAAAGCCCCCAAGTCTTATATTCACCTGTGCTAGCCCCTCCGAGAGCTTTACAGAGAGGTTGGCTGCAAGCCCGCAGCCATAATTTTTTTTCCATGCATGTGTGGAAGAATCTCCGCTTATTTTTATGAAAGGGCCATCCACCATTGGGACACATAATAGACTGCTTTAGAAATTAAGATTTATGTGTTTACTCTGGGATATATTGCAGCGGAGGCCATGCAGATTGCAAAAGGAAGATCTCAAAGTAGTGAATCGATACCTATTAGGCCCCTTTCACACTGCCACAACTTGAAAGTTGTACGATTTTGCCACAATTTTACTGCAATTTTGTGGCTGTGATTTTGGCCCGATTTCAGGAAATGCCTGTTTAAATTTGAGGTCTATGGACCTCAACTCACTTCAAAGTCAGACCAAAGTAGTACAGGGACGTCTTTCAAGTCGTGCGACTTGAAGCCGTACAGATATGAATGGTTATCACTGGAAATCATGGTGTATGACTTGTCATGCGACTCTGATGTCCAAAGTCACATGAAAAGTTGCACAAATGTGAAAGGGGCCTAAGAATTGGGATACTTGCTAAATGGTAGGGTAAGGGGGGTAACGTAGTAAGAGATAACTGTTCTAATAGTGCAGGTATTCAGTACAACAATTCTGGTCAACAAGTGAAACCTATCAGTGAGCTACTGATGCTAACCAGTAAATACTGCAGATGTAAAAGTTAAAAGTTCACTCATGATAGTTAGATCTGAGTGGCTTTAAGAAACTCTTCGTTCTGGAATTGCTTTTACTTAGTTTTTTTGTATGTTAAACTCTGTAAAAAGCTTAAAGTTTTTTTTTTTTAACTCCTCCCTAACGTTACATGCAGACGTTCTCAGTTTACAAAATGAGTGATAAAAGGGACAGGAATGAACTGTGGAACTACGTTAAAGCCTGGAAAAAAATGAATCATTGAGCAGGTTAGCCTGGGCCCCATGTATACATCTCATGATTTTATTTTTGTTTTGATTATCACCCAAGAAAAAATTATGAAGAGAGTTTCAGGCTTATCTTAAAATGTCAAAAACAATAAGGAAAAGTAAATTGTAATGTGATTTTTTTAGTACCAACTGGAAAGGAAAAAAGTTCCATACAATTCTGAGTCAGCAATCCTCTCTTAGATCATATTTTGCTTTTTGTCATTACATATAGTGAAGTTTTGTGAAGCAGTAAACCTTCCTCCACCAACATTTAGAGATATGCCCTCAATTGCTGGGCCCTGAACTATTACATGTAACCTTTGCTGTACAATCAAAAACCGAAACCGAGACAGGAGAAAAATATCACCTTTCAACACCAAATGTATAGACAGAATTCACAATTATTATCATACTGCTGGTTAAAATTCCATAAAAAACATGCAGTCCATCAATGCTTCATAGACAATACATGTTTTTAGGCATTCCTAACCCTCTACAGCAGGGGTATCAAACTCAATTTCATTGTGGGCCACATCAGCATTATGATTGCCCACAAAATGTCCGGTTGCATCTGTAAGATTAGATGTCCAGCACATCTCCTCCCCTTACATTAGATGTTAAGAGCCAACTCACCATCAGAAGTTGAGTTCCCCACTCTCCCTTACATCACAGTGCACCCCCCTTTCCTTTTGCTGCTGGGAAGAAGCTGGATGCATTGTTTATAAGCAGAAAGTAAGGGTCTTGAGGAGGACCAGAGGAGGGCTGCAGCTGAAGGAGGGGTGCGAGGGCCACATGAAATGGCCTGAAGGGCCGGATTCGGCCCGCATGCCTTGTGTTTGACACCTGTGCTCTACAGGGATCCAAACTTTGAAAAATGGATATTATGAACATTCAGATCCAGTGGACCCCTCATCAGAAAATTACATTCCTCATCAATCAATAGGGAAAATGTCAGATTAGACAGAAGATTTTATAGGCAAAAAGGTCCTTCCTTCTGGTCAAGAACATGCAACACTGCTACAAGGTTAGTTGTGACATTTATGGACTCAGCAAAGTTGACCTGATCTTTGCCTACATATGCATGTAGATGTTTGATATCATTGGAGAGGACAGATACGCACCTGTTTCTGTTCTCAGTATGTCAGGAAGCAGAAACTGCACATTTAATGGGATGCTGGACTTGCCATTTTTGCACACCACTGTATGTAGGGAGCCCCGTGACTGAGGATAACCATTAAATATTCTGCATGATTGCTGGCTCTCAATCCCAGCTGGTTACTGTGAGCCAGGGTCCCAACTATAGATTTGGAACCAAATCACAGCAGTCAAGCATTGTTATTAGCCTTGCCCAGTCCCGTTCTGTTAATCTCAAAACCCCTGCCACCTAGAAAATGTAGATGTTTGGAGGGATAGGTGTACACACTTTCTTTTCTAGGGTGACAAATCCATACAGTAAGGAGAGTGAGTGTTGTCTACCTAGGTAGTGTGTTACTCGCAGGATCACCAGGTGAAAATAGTAGGAAAAACAGCCACAACCAAAGGTTTACTTTAAGTGTTACTAAACCCACAACAGTAAAATCAGTCTGTATATGCAGTAAAACATGCTTGTTATACTCACTGTTGAACCGAAGGGGTTCATTTTCTGTATTGTTGAAAAGAACTGTATGATCCTGTCTCCTCTGATCTCCCCTTCTTTCACTGTCCCCAATATATATCCTGATATTACAGTATCTGTATCAGTATCTGTGTGTATTGCTAGAGAGTTTTTTGGGGGAAAAGTGCATGTGATCAGCACAGGGCCAATCAGCATGGCCCAGACAGAGGGCCAGGGGACCTGCATCCTCAAAGGACAATCATGGGAGATTAAAATCTGCTCCTACAAGCTTTAACCAGACACTGATAGAAGTCACGAAACTGCTCTAAATGCTGATTAGTAAACATATTTAGCAGTTTACATTTACTAAAATAATTGCATTTCATTGTTCTGTGTTCTGTAAGGCCTCGTACACACGACCGTTTTCCTTGACAAAATCCATCAAGAAACTTGGTGGCAGAGCTTTTTTGCAGAGGAAACCGGCCGTGTGTATGTTTTTCGTTGAGAAAACTGTCGTGGTTCTCGACGAGAAAAAAAGAGAACAAGTTCTCTTTTTCTCGTCGGGAGTCTCAATTTCCTCGTCGTGTTTCTCGTCAGGCTGGTTTACAACGAGAAATACGTTTGTGTGTATGCTTAGAAACCCGCGCATGCTCAGCATAAAGTATGAGACGGGAGCGCACCTTCGGTAAAAGTAGCGTTTGTAATGGAGATAGCACATTCGTCACGCTGTAACAGACTGAAAAGCGTGAATCGTCTCTAACCAAACTTTTACTTAACACGCAGTAACATGAGATTAGCAAAAGCAGCCCCAAGGGTTGTGCCAGTGGAATCGAACTTCCCCTTTATAGTGCCGTTGTACGTGTTGTACGTCACCGCGTTTGAGAACGACGAGACTTTGTCTTGACAATGTGTACGCAAAGAAAGCTTGACGAGATTTTTGACAAGCCTGACAAGGAACTTGTCGAGGAAAACAATGTTTCTTTTACGACGAGTTTCTCGGTTGTGTGTACGAGGCCTAAGAGACCAGATATGATGAATGCAGGGTCCTGAATTTCAAGCAAGGACCATTACTGAATGATTGAATATTTTTGAAGGACTGGGAAAAAGTGTCAGTGCTACATAAATGTGTATTAAATAGTTATAGTTAAACACCAATATATGCATACATGGGTTGGTGACAATAAAAGCTCAAATATAATTAAAAGGTGACACATTAATGTCTTCAGGAGCTACATTTGTCCTAGAACTTGACTGTAATTGAAAAACCTATTTTTGTAATTTATCACACCATTTATTAAAACCCTAAAATAAAAAGAAGCTTTTCATTCTCGCAAAGTGACTCTTGACCATACATGGTTAGAGGGAATGCATTGATATTTAAGAAGCAAGTTATACTAAAGTAGGTTTGATGGGCCATTTTACATTAAGCAAAACCAGATATGACATTCTCGATAAAGGTCTGCTCTACTTAGATGAAGGACGCCCTAAATGGTTCACTTAAAAACTGTTGTTGAGCTTGACTGCCTTTTTAATATATGTAATGTTTTGGAGAGAAAGACAGTAAGTGGACATGTTTTTCTAATATAAATCTCTGGTGAGAACTGGGAATTTTCAAAATCGGTTACACAGCATACTCTAGGAATGATTAAAGTGTCTCTCACTGTACTTTCAATGATATACTATTCTAGAGAAGGCACTGGCGGTCTGTGTGTTAAAGGAATTCATGCTGTGATTAATAGGTTAGAATCTGTTCTGGGATGATGTTTTATAATACACAGCACACTTATTATAGGGCGCTCTATAACTTTTTCTGTCAATCTCACGGCAGCCTGTATTGAAATACTTTGTCCTACACTCAATGTAAGGCAAAGAATACCATGAAAGACCTCTCAGGTGACAGGTAAAGCGTATTACCAGAAGTGTTACAATACTGCTCAATTCTACTGAATGACAAGATATATACAGAATGTTCTCTTGGGTGAGTGATCTGCACTAGAAATTCGAATTTCTCAAGTAAGGTTCACCTTACTTAGAAGTGGTATTTGTACTGGTAACAGTTATTTAAACTTTTTCCTACTTCTTTGACCTAGTTCACTGCTGCCAACGTTAGGGTTATGGCTTAGTACAACTGCTTGTAGCATGCCAGGTTAGTAACCCTTAGGGCTCATTTACATTATCTTTGGTTTCAACATACATTAATGGCTAGTTTACACTTGCTTCAAAACAAGGCTTGGAACAGGCTTTGTTAAAGCTCTCTGAACGCTGTCACTAAATAAAATGGTTAGCTTACAGTCCTGTTTACACCTTGCTTTTGCTTTATTTTGCTTCAGCTTCGCTTCAAAAATGATACCCCGTAGAGGTTTAGTGGTGCTTCAAAAGCGTCTTCAAAGCCTCCATAGAAGTCTATGGCAAAGCTCACTTGAAGCCCCATGAAGCCTCATCGAAGCCCCACAAAGCCTCATTGAATGCATTTTCTGTAAGTTCATAGTAACTGCAACCTTTGAAGATATAGCAGGGCCGTACCTGAAACTCTGCAAATTCACAAATTGACATGATCAGTGTCTGACAGGTTACCGATCATTGCCATTCACAAAAAATATGGACGTCCCCCATTCTGCTGTCCTACTCTGTTGTCCTGCTGCCTGGTTGTCTTCTCTGCTCCCTCCTTGTTTCCTCCACTACCCAACCCTGTATTCCACTAGCCCTGAGCAGGAGATCAGTGAACATGTCTTTCATGTTCACTGATCTTTCACTTTCTAATTGAACTAAAAAATGCTCAGTGCTGAGCTTTTCCAAGTTCCGTGTTACTGAGTTTTGAGTGGCAGCAGAGTAGGGGGTTGTGTTCTCTCTGTCCTCAATCTCTACAGCTCAAAGGGTAAACATCAGGGATCTGTTTAGACCCCTGATATTTCCCAAAGAGGACCTGTCACAATTGGTGTATGTACTATTACAAGGGGGCCAGAACTGTTAAAAAAAGACACACAACATTTTTTTCCTAATCAGTGCAGCATGCTACAATGCACAGACGATGAATTTTAATGTGCTGAATATGATTGGTGCATTGCCCACTACTATATACTGAGCTAGAGTAATATTCATGATGAAGGGCACCCCACTGCACTTGACAGTTAAAGCATAATGCATTAGTCTAAATAGGTTTTCAAGGCCTTCATTTATTACAATCCTAGGCAATGCCACTTTCACCTATATCCAATTCACTGCAGTGCATTATCGAATGCATGTTAACCACTTGCCCACCCGCTCACGTAGATATACGTCGGCAAAGTGGTACGGGCGTGCAAAATTACGTACCCATACGTTGGCCCTTTAAGAGCCGGCAGAGTGCGGGCGCTTGTGCTGCATGGCAGGGGACTCGATGCGTGTGGCCTGTGGGCGTGATCGCCGCCGGCCACGTGCAATTACGTGCTCGAGAACCAGCATAGGGATTTGTGTGTGTAAATACACAAATCCCTGTGCTGTCAGAGGAGAGAAGACCGATTGTGTGTTTCTACAAAGTAGAAATATGTGAATTCAAAATAGTAACTTGAAGCTTTAAAACCACACATTAAAGGATAAGTTCACCTTTCGTAACATGTTACACCCATATTCACCCCATATGTTACATGTTACTGTACTAACCCCCCCCCCCTCGATCACCCGTTGTGACAGCTAGTGGGGAATCTTCTGCCCCCGCTAGCTGTCACCATTTAAAATGCCCAACCACATCATTCATTCACAGAGTTCTGTAAATGGGAAACTACAAGTCCCGTCAGCTTTGCGTCTGTCAACTTATAGTTTTCAATGAACCACCACAGTGCTGTTGAGCGCTGTGGTAGTTCATTGACTATTCCTGTCGATGTTAAACTGCCTGCCGGCATGATGTTTGGGCTGACAGCTCACACTGACAGTCTGCAATAGTCCTGCATGGCACCAGTGATCTGCTGATCAGTAATGTAATGCTTTTGAGGCATCAAAAAAAAAAACAAATAAATAGTAAATGCACATTTTTGTACCTGCAAAAACATGTGCATTTATTTTTAAACAGTGAACAGTTTATGCCTAAAAAGAAAAGCATTCTGAAATAGCATTCTATTTTTAGCAACAAGATTATTTTTAGAAGGTGGTATTACAACAACATTTATAATGCCCTCCTAGACAAATTATTAATGAATAAGAGACACCATTTTAAACAGTGTCACAGTTAACTTATCAATTATTAATTGTGTTGTCACTAAGGCCCCTTTCACATGTGCAGATCCATTTTCAAACATCTGCTTTCTCAGCAGGGATCGCTCCGTTGATCCCAGCTGAGCCGGCGGATAACTAGTCCTTCTCTGCACACTGTGCAGAAACGGACCAGTCAGATCTCTGCTCTCCTCTATGAGGGGATTGGATGAAAACGAACCGTCTGTCCGTTTTCATCCGATCAGATCCGCCAGACGGATGCAAAATAGGGTTTGCACCCCTCTCACTTTAGCGGAGAGGATCAGATCGGGGCAAATCGGATGTCAGCGGACATGTCACCGTTGACATCCGATGCTCCATAGAGGTACATGGAGCGCCCATTCAGGTCCGCCTAAAAAAACTGACATCTGACACGTGTAAAAGGGGCCTAAATGATATAAATTGTCTTTCTGCAATTGTACTGCCAAATTTTCCCATTCATACTTTAAATTATCCTTGGATGCTATTATATGATAGGCTGTTATCTCCATTTAATAAAACAGCCAGATTACCTGTCCCATTGCCTTATTAATAATGACAATGTATTAATTAATATAATGTGATTATTAATTGGACTCCCATCCTATGCCATTTTTTTGGGTCGGTAATCAAAACTATACCTACGCAAGATTGCCCATAGGTAGGGCATTAACAAATCTGAAATGTATGTAAAACCATTTTTTTTTTTAGTTTTGGATATACTAAGAGAAGATGCAGGAGAAGGAAGCCATTTAAGTCATTACAGAGAGATGTAAAGAGCCAATATATCATTATATGTCAACAAATATCTTCTAAAGCTGTGGTTTCAACGTGGCCTCAAACACAGTCACATGTTTTATTTTAATAATAATAAAAACTAGAAAAATGGTCCACTAACAAACAGTAGAGGGTCCCCATTTGAAGAAGTGTTTGGCTGAAGAAATTTAACTGTAAAAATACAATGGTGTCTATAGTAAAATAAATAGATAGAAATCCCTTTTAAATAACCAAGAAAATTAGCAAATATTAAAAAGGTTGCAACCCTAAAAAAAAAGACATTGTTCCTTTAAAGCATGTTAAACCACATAGTGCTTGTGCGGTGTCATTTGTCCCTTTCTATGCTGTAAAATACCTGGTTGATCCTGCCTGTTCCTGTGCCCCCCTAAGTGTGCTGACCACGGTAATCTTGGCTGCTGATCTATGATATCATGGTTTGTTTACGTGCCTCCATCATCCCGTGTGTAAAGTCTCTCCCTCTCTCTCTGTAAGCCGATCTGCAAACCTGCCTCTCCCTCCCCCTCCTGCCACTACTCCATGTGGCAGTAAAGTTAGTGCCAGTCCCTCTGTTTTAACAAGATATACTACACAGTATATATATATTTTTTATTCTGCAGCTAAATACCTTAATTCACATCGCCGGTGTGTGGTCAAGTGACCGCCCAGCTAAATGCCACAGGGGAATCTCAGCCCCTTCCTCTATAGTCCTTAGATCGGGGAAGCAGGCATTAATTGTGATCACTGACTTTACAACCACTTTAATGTGTGTACTGCAAACTTACCTATTTTGCAGTAACATGTAAAGTTTCAAGCAAATCAAAAATCATAAACGTACAATATCGCTCCTATGCCTTTACATGTACACCGTACCTCATACAATGAAGTTGCAGTCATCCTCTACATGTGCACAGTTTAAAAGCCTTCACCACCCTTCACTATAGAAACAAAATGGCTGCTAATGTTTAACTTAGGCCTAACGTGTGCTCTCTGCCTGTAGGTATGTTTGTAGTGTTAGGCCGCGTACACACGATCAGTGCTTCCGATGAGAACGGTCTGAAGGACCGTTGTCATCGGTTAACCGATGAACCGGACTGATGGTCCGTCGCGCCTACACACCATCGGTTAAAAAAACAATCGTATCAGAACGCGGTGACGTAAAACACAACGACGTGCTGAAAAAAACGAAGCTCAATGCTTCCAAGCATGCGTCGACTTGATTCTGAGCATGCGCTGGTTTTTAACCGATGCTTTTGCATACTAACGATCGGTTTTGACCTATCGGTTAGGCGTCCATCGGTTCAATTTTAAAGCAAGTTCTCATTTTTTTGACCGAAGGTGAAATAACCTATGGGGCCTACACACGATCGGTTTGGACTGATGAAAACGGTCATTGAGACCGTTCTCATCTGGCGATCCTATCGTGTGTGCGCGGCCGTAGACTGACAGCTCTGCAATAAAAAAGAGCACCAATCGGTTCACACTGCTGGCCCACCCTCTCTTAACAAGAGTGCTGCTGCTCTACAAGAGATAACAGATAGCTAATTAAAACATATATGCAAGTGCTTATAGCAGTATATATATTTTTTAAACTAATACATGATTGGACTACAGAGTGTCTTTCTTTGAAATGGGAAACCTGCTATAAAATTACTATGTACTGTCCCAAAGGTAATCAAACTAACCAATAAGCAGTGAATCGGGCACAACGGGATTCTTGCTCCTATTTTCACCTTGATCAGCCAAGTCCTCAGAAAAATCCTTAACAAATAATAGCTTTATTAAAGTTGGTATTTGCATAGGGCTAAGCCTGCCCCCATGTGATAATCCTCAAAGTTGGGCTTTAATAGTGGATAAATCCATGGCAGCCATTTGAAAAACCCCAGCATCCCAAAGAGATTTAAACTAATAACCACATTTCTGATTGGCTGATATTAATTATTGTGCACAGCCACTCTCTGCACCCTATTTCCAGATGATCCAAATCCTTAGAATTAAATAATATAAATATAACAATAGGACATTTCTCAAGCATTTTTTAAAGAATCTTCTTCCCAGTTTGTGCTTCCACTCCTAGCCCTTCATTCATCTTTAAATATATTCCTTCAGAAAGCGTCAAACTGGCATGTTGGCAACTTTGCAATTTAAATTCCCCCACTGTACCTCACTCACAAAGGATAGCAAATAGAGGGGGGAAGGCCATTCAAGCTGTTGACTGCAGGCATTCAAGTTTAATGGCAGCCCACGTCTGCCGGTGACTTTTAAAAAGGGGAGATTATCAGCGGTGAGACAGGCAAAATTGTAGGTTTAGTCATCTAAAACATTGATCCTGATGCTAAGATGGAGATTTGTGTCCATATAAGCATGTTAAGTGAATTTCAGCTGGAATTGCCCCATGTGGAATCAAATTATATAATTGCCTTGAATAAGGATCACGCGCAGGCTGTCGCAACAGTGTCATGTGAGCTGAATATATTTGCAGGGCTGGGACTGACACATAGAAAGAAAAAATTGACAGGGATCTCTTAGAAGCTAATCCCCAGATTTTTTTTATTTTTAAAGCAGTTGTAAAGACTAGATTTTTTTAAATTAAAATAACAATTATATTATACTTACCTACTCTGTGCAATGGTTCAATCGTTTTGCACAGAGTGGTCCGAAATAGCCTATTCTGGGGTCCCCCACTGGCACTCCAGGCTCCACTTCTTCTCTATGTGCCCCCATATCATGCTGCCTGCTATGGGGGCACACCTGTGCACTCGCTCCTGAACTGGGCTGTATGCGTCCATAGACACACACAGTGCAGCCTGGCCCCACCTCCCACTCCTCAGGATTTGACTGACAGCAGCAGGAACTAATGGTTCCCACTGTTGCCTCGATCCCTGTGAGAAAAGAAGGAGAAAGGAAAGAACACCTGGAGCCGAGACATCACTAGATCACTGGCAGGCTCAGGTAAATGTTTAGGGAGGGGAGAGAGGGTAATAGTTGGTCTGGTGTTTTAAAAACAATAATGCAGGGAATGCTTTAGGCTTTAGAACCACTTTAAATACCACCCAGTAAATTCTGTATTTACCTAGCATTACATTTAAGAGATATAACATAGTTGATGCCTCATACTCACTTATACAAACAACAAAAAAATATGTGTGTTAACGCAAACTTGTGTTTGTCCTATGACACGTGGTGATTAGTCCAATAGTCTCACATTTAGGCCTGGAGACAGTCAGCTCTGGGTAAGCTCCAGCCCGAAATCCAAGATCAGATTACACTGGAGTGGAGGAGAGACAGGAAAGTTAAAGGTATGATGCTCATATCATAGGTGTAAAATAATTCCTGGCCATGCTTTAGGAGGTTACCTGATCTGATATCCCCAGCTATAACTGAACTAGACCCACCATCCTTACTGTCTGATATCTGCCCTGAACTTTTTGCATGGTTTCCCAACTTTTCCCAACACCTTTCTGCTCGTGGCTGCCTTGTAATCTGGCACACCTGCCTGAATGTCGGCTAGCGCTATGAGGAACCCAATAGCCTTAACGGCTGAGTTAGCAAACAAACAATCTTGTAATGGGGAGTGAAGACTTAAAGGGAAGTTTTTAACGAAAAACAATAAAGTCGAACTCCAATAACATTAATAAAATAAAACAAAACAGTTAATTAATATATCAACTTGAAGGTAGTTGTTGCTGCAATTGCTTACTTTCAATTAAAAACTTCCCCTCGCAGTACTTATTTTCCACCACTATATGCCCTTAGTCTTTCCTTTTGAATGACAGCGTAATATTAAAACCCATCCTCTGAGCTCTGGCTGTCATGTACCCACTCCCCAGCCTGCAACTGGACAGTGAAAGAGAAGCAGCACAGTGATTAGCTCATCTTTGATGTTCTGCTTCCTCCTTCTCTGAGTGTGCTCCTCGTCAGCACATAAACTGGTTGGTTTCTTGTACTACTTCTTCCGCTCCCAGTCTTAGCTCCACTCTATAAGGACTGCAAAGTGTCTGATAAGATAAAAAACCCAGGCACGTACACTATTTGCATTAATAATAAATTTAATACTGCAACCGTGAATACAGAGCTGTATAAACTCTGACATATAGGCCCTGAACATATAAGGGATTTTCAGTTGTACTGAAAAATGAAAATCCCATGCAATGCAAATAATCTTAGCAATGCTTATTAATGTTTTAAAAACCTAGCTTTGAATTATATATGTACATGGAAGTAGTTGTTTGTTCATTATATATACAGTACACACAGTGGTTACTGCTTAGCAGTTCAGAACTGGGATTTAATTTTCTGATCTTCTCACTTCTATAGACAGATCTTTGTCAATAGACTTTTTTGAAAACAATACACTGCATGGATTGATTTTTGCACAGCTAATTCCTCTGTCAAAAACAATTCCGCAGGTGAAATTTATTCACGAAAACACAGCATATTAGCCAAAGAAAAATGTGTAAATCATGTAAAAATTACTTCTTTGGTAAACTTTACAATAATGCTAAATAGGCACTTAGGAGTTGTTGGATATAATGGGGTTAATTTACTTAAAGTGGAGAGTGCAAAATCTATATAATATATATAATTTAGTGCATTGTATTATACTGCTTATTTAAAGGTATATAGTCTATATCGTGTCTTCTGACTACCCACCACACCAAAATAATCAGAGCAGGAGGTTTTGCACTGTGTATATACAAACTATGTTATATGTTACAATTTAACATGCTTTCAGACATTAAGAGAATGTATTATAAGCAATTTAGAGGGGGAAGCATATACTCAGAGTGTTAACACTTTTTTTAAAGTCACTTGAGAAGACTAGGGACACATGGGATCGTAGACAGAACACTTTAGTTTTAATAAATAAACATTATTGACTCAAGAACCTGTGGTTTAAATAGGCTGTGGCCCTTTATTATAGGTTAAATAAACAAATCAATTTATTATCAGTAACTTCAATAAAAGTAATAATTAATTTTATTAAATCAAATTAAACGATACTCATATCTTAGTATTTAACATCACCATAATTATAGCTCAGCTATTGGCGCTCAAGCTATTACTTTACTCAAACATAACATCCTCTTTTCAATGAAAGGGACAAATCATTCCAACATAATATCTTTTTCAAATAAAGAGACCAACCTCAATACTATATACACGACAGGGTGGGGGCAGGAGGGGAGGGTGTTGATTCAAGCTGTCTTCTCTGAATCTTCTTGCTGTCTGCCCATTTAAATGAAGTATCCCCTTCTTTATATAGGTACCCGCTCATGTCAGAGGAGCATCTTTTGGGCAACTGTCAGATCCTCTTCCAATCGGTGGTATATATATATATATATACAGTATATATATATATATATATATATATATATTCCTTTTTTTTTAAAACATTATTTATCTTAAATTAATTTCTATCCGTAACAAACCCATAGGTGGTGGGGGTGGGGACATTTTATGCCCCACCCTTCACCTTTATGACATTAATATGCACATGACATTAATAGGGCTATGCAGTGTGGCAGGCTGGTACAATAATGTATTACAAACATATGCATTTCAGTTTAGTATTTCGATGTATATATACACTCAAACTACTTCTGTCATAATGGTTATTTGCACTGTTTTAAAAAAAAAACTGAATACCAGAAAGCAGTTAAATTACACGCAGAACCTGACACATGCATTCAAGTAACTTCCTGAGTGCTAAGTTGAAAGGTCTGCCTGCTATGTCACATGATTAGTCATAGTTCTATAAGGCCCACATCACACTTGACATCCTGATTCATTGCCAATGAGAGCATTCACCTGTTGACATCTCTTCCTCGCTGTCCAAACAAACAAGGTATTGCTCCCTCCTGGGCAGAAATGCTGCAGAATCTCCCGGCCAGCAAGTAAGCAATGCCTTGGTCATCAGGCCAGCAAGGGAACAATGCCCTACAAACAATAAGAATTTTCTGACCTCTATAGTGATCCTGGCACTGGCAAGTTGTCCACAGTGACAGGATCCCAAGAATGATATAGGCCTAATGTGGAAAAAAAATTCAAGAAAAGCAGTAGGCGAGTAAATAAATGACGTTCCTGGGGGGGGGGGGGTGTACTGAACAGTTTACAGAATGCCCTAGGGTTGCCATGGTCATCCCAGCTGCAAGGAAGAAAAACATTAAATTGTTTGCAGTTTAGAAAATAAAATCTGACTGCAGACTGAAATGGAAAGTTATTTGTTTTACATTTTATCACGAAACAGCATGGGTACCAATGATATATATATATATATATATATATATATATATATATATATATATATATATATATATATATATATATATATATATATGTCATATCAAATTCCTAACGAAATGTTGAGATTTCTTATAAAGAGGAACTTCACCTTACCTGAGTCAAACTAAATTCCATTGCACTAACAATTGTCCCTTTATGATAATAAAAGGAAACATACAAGGCAATAGAGCAAAGCGTTGTCCTCTATGCGGACAAAGTTCTTTGTGTGCCGCTCTGCTTCTGTGCCACCTTCATGGTGTTCCTGGTTGGGGTGATGGCTGTTTCTTCTTCATTATCCCACCAGGTTTCAAATATCAGACAGAGACCTAAGCATGCATGAGATATCCTGCCACACATGTGTAGACATGGAACAGGTCTCTGCCTGATATTTAGAACCTGGCGCAGGTATCTGGGACCTGGCAGAGACCTGTGGTGAAATGGAACACTGCCTTCTAAAATCTGTGACATGAAGATCTCAGGAGGCATTGGGTGGCTGATCACTGTCATTCTTGCCTAGGCCAGGAATTAGGAAGTGGCCAGCTGCACAGCTTTTTATATATATGTATATAAACATTCATAAGCTATCTGCAATTGTGTAAGATGAGAGCAAATTAACTTTATGGGTGAAGGTCTGCTTTACAATGTGAGTGTTCTTCTTACATTACAGGAGTGACTATTTTATATTTTATTCACTTAATATTTTAAACATAGTTCCATGGTTCAATAAAAAGAATTAAAGATAGAACATAAGGGGGGAGGAGGGACTGCATGGATTCTTCTAAGCAGTTCTTAAAAGCCGTGCAATATTCATTATTTAATGTTCTGGAACAAGCCCAAAATCAACAGGATGACAAAGCACAGATGGAGTTGTTTCGAGGGCATATAATTGGCTTGACACCAATTCTAGAATAATTAAAACCCGTTAATTCACCATTGTGAACCATATTGAATATAATCAGTTTACACTCACATCTATAAACTGTAATACGCTTTGCCATAATAGAGTCTTAGTCGTTACTTCCGTATTTGTTAATTATATGCATTCCAGAACCTGTGTGTCGATTAATTTTATGACACTTTGCTAAAATGCTTTATGCTCTGCTTGGAGAGTTAAAGCCTATATTTACCCAGTCGTGTTTATTTAATATTTACCACCTGTGTCTCGCAGGAAAATATCATGTAGCACAAATAGAGGCATGTCAAGAAGCGCTGCTGTTTTATAACTCGCTGTTTGAAGAGAATAGCATTTAAACGTTTTTAGATGTACCATGTTGCTACTTGTCATGAAGTTTAAAATTCTACCAAATGATGTAGTTTAACTACAAAGGAGACATTTGATAAATGGTAACACCTGCAAGTAGTAGGAGAGTGAACATACAGTGTGTCTCAGAGAGTCTCAGAGAGTCAAGTTTTATTCAAAACACTGAAAAGTTAATGGGCTCTATCAATGGTTCTCGTCCCATCTTCGAGAAGCCCAGAAGGAAGGCACCGTAAAAAATTCTGTCAAATGCTTGAACGCAGGTGAGCCAGTGACTGGGAGAGATTGAGCCTCTGATTGCGTTCAAGTAGGATATCTTTAAAGTGAACAATGTAAAAATAATTTGCTCAGTTTAAGGGATGTGCAGGAGTAAGTTGGCATCAGAGCAGTAAAAAAGGTGGAAATGTCTATTTCCTAACAAAGATATAGCAAAAGATAAAGACATCTTGCATTGTAGAAAGGGTTAGCCTTATTCATTCCTTCTTTCCCTTGCCTTTCTATTCAACATCTTTGGTCTCGTTTCCTTAAAATCAAAACGGTGCAAAAGGATCACCATTCATAATGTACAAGTACTTTCTAGTGCTAACTTCCAGGCTTGATTATCAAATACCAGCAGGAAACAGAATTAATAAATAAATAGTGCAAGAAACAAAGTGCCACAGGCAAAGGGCATTAGCCTGGAGCAACAAATTAGGGGCAAACTCTGGAGTTGTCATGTTTATCCAGGATTTAATGAATCACTTCCCTGGAACAAGCATGCAGTGAAATGTAAGCTCCCGTTGTACATGTTTGTTCCCATTCAGTGATTCACTACATGATAAAGGTGCAAAGATGTCTCAAAAAATACGGTGGAGAGATACAAAAAGATAACAGAGAGACACAGGAGTCATATGTTTAAAGTATATCTAAAGCAAAGTAGAAAACTGTTATATATATATATTTCCTTTTACCAGTCCTTAGATGTGGTGGATGAATTTTTTTAGCCTTTGTCCATTCATTTTAACTGGTGATTCTTTCAGAAAAAGATTTTTAGTCCTGGAATAGGAAGGAGGCCGAGACTACAGAACATATTTTACTTGGTTCATCTCTATAAAATAGGTTAGGTGTTTGATAGTCCACAGAGATAACTAGAAACAATGTAACTAGTAATAGTGCAGCAGGGGCAGAGGTCACCAGAAGCTATTAGCTCACAAGATTTCTGGCAAGTTTATTGAATAGATGTAACAAGGCACTTTGAATGGTATGTTTAACAGACCAAAAGGAAACAATTAAGAGATGTTCTGTGGTACAGTTTACAAAGAATTTAAATGTAGTGTTTGGTTATTAGAGGTTAAGTAAGTGCATACAAAAGTGTACACAAATACTCGAATATGGTACTCACATTCAGTTGTTAGATGCCTCTATAAAATGTAATACATATAACAAAAGATTGCTTTCAACATGAAATTAGCCACAACAATTTGCTTTATTCACAGGAGTGTATTTTCATAACCTCAAATTTTTGGGCCACTTAATACCTACTTCAGGGGGTGAGGTAATTCTTAGATTGAAAGCCCCAAAGCTTGCTATGGTTCTCTCCTGAAAATTTGATTTTAAAACAAGACCAGTACAAAGTGTACAACCAGCATACTTTTCACTTAGCAAATAAAGTTGTTTATATGGTCTTTTCTCAGTCTGGGGCCATATTCACATCCCTAAAGAGATAGGTCACCCAAAAAAGCCACTGGAAAGACAACATAAGCAAACCAGGAGATTGGAAGCCACCAGGGGATTGGCTTGCATCCAACACTGATGAGAGAGTCTGTGGGTTGGAGTTGAGTACCAGGAGACTATCTGTGTACCTGAACTGGACAGACAACAGTTTACTGATGCAAAATCTACCAAACAATCTGTAACTGTAACAATGTTGCAATGTGTGCCACAGCTAACAAAACTGTTCTGAATGATTAAAACAGTTCTAAACCCAAAAACAAAAATCTAATCTATTATTAATCCTTAAATGTGGTGGCTGACTGTTTTCAGTTTTTTAGGCCTTTTAAATCTTTATTTTCACCTGGTGACTTGGATAGTAATATGCTTTCTGTCTTAGTTTATCTCTACACTGCATGGAGGAGCAATGAAGACATCTTTCAACGGCAGCATTGTCAGTCTGGGGAGAGGATAGTGTCTGCCTAGTACACACGGGCCGAATGGCGGGAGACATTCAATAAAAACTGTCCGACATTTGGTCCGTGTGTATGGCAGCCTGTCTGACCAAAGCTGCCCATTTGGCTAGCTTCTGTTGGATGAGCATGCTGGAAGATCAGCAGCTGGCTGGCTTCAGATCAGCGCTCTCCGTCAATGGCTGAGACTACTGACCAGAGTGTTCTGGCGGGGGGGGCATTCCCCTGGGAGAACACAACAGCTTAGTGGGGGAGACTGTTAGTACAGCGGCTATGCCCGGAGCTGTCAGTTTTTAAACTATTATGCCGCATACACACAATCGGAAATTCCGACAAGAGAACCGTGGATTTTTTTCCAACGGAATTTTGGTTCAAACTTGTGTTGCACAAACGGTCACACATAATTCCGAACCACCAAGAATGCGGTGACGTACAACACTATGACGAGCCAAGAAAAATGAAGTGCAATGATTCCGAGCATGTGTCGAATTGATTCAGAGCATGCGTGTCTTTTTGTGCGTTTGAATTGCATACAGATGATCGGAAATTCCGACAAGAACTTTTCCCGTCGGAAAAATGGAGAACCTGCTCTCAATTTTTTGCTGTCGGAAATTCCGATGGAGCCTACACACGGTCAGAATTTTTGATCAAAAGCTCACATTGAACTTTTCTTATCAGAATTTCCGATCGTGTGTACGTGGCATTAGTGTGTACCAGGCTTTAGATGCACTAGCACAGGGGTGTCAAACTCAATTTCCTTGTGGGCCGCATCACCATTATGATTGCCCTCAAAAGGGCCGGTTGTATCTGTAAGATTAGATGTCCAGTGCATTCCCTCCCCTTTACATTAGATGTCAAGAGCCACCCCACCATCAGAAGTTGGTTCCCCACTCTCCCTTACACACAGTGCACCCCCTTTCCTTATGCTGCTGCTGGGAAGAAGCTGGATACATTGTTTGAAAGCAGAAAGTAAGGGTCTAAAGTAGGACCAGAGGAGGGCTGGAGCTCTCCTGCAGCTGCATGAAATGGCCTGGAAGGCCGGATTTGGCCCACAGGCCTTGTGTTTGACACCTGTGCACTAGCAGATTTAGATTGCAGTTACATCAACTTTATTTAGTTTTTTTTGTGGTTTAATGGTTTTACATAAATGAATAAAGGCTGACCATTGTAAACACCCCTATCAGGGGTAAATGGCTTGTCTCAACTCTTGTCGCTTTTGGAGAATAACAAACTTACTGGGCAGATCAACAGTTGAAAATAAAGGAAAAAATAGGAAACATTTTCTCAATACTTCTACAAATTAGAAACAAAATATCACACCAACAATTGTGAAAGTAACTCCATATAAATACATTTCCAACAGTGATGGAAGCTTAAATGTTAAATAAGCCAAACAAATGCCTACCTGGTGTTTACACAGCAAGCATAGTGCTTCAAAACACCCCCCCCCCCCAATGGAGTTTGACACACTCCTTTCCGGAACAAAAATCCAATAAAAAAGACATCCAAAAGGGCCTGGGTGCCTTACAGCAATATTCAATTCCACCACCACGATTACACAATAATCCTGAATAGTACTCTCAGCGCAAGAGACAAAAAAGAACAGAGACAGATCCCATGGTGTAGTATAAAAGATATCGGCTCAATTTATTATAGTATTACACGTAAAGTAGCATAGGAACTCTGCCCAATGTGGATAGGCTACTAAATAGGCTACTAGTAATGTCTACACACATACTTTACAAACACAAGTCCACCTAAAAGGGGTATTATATTTACAGATTGTTCCTAAATATAAATCTAGTTTCCCCATGGGACTTCATAGGCACAGACTGTGAGACGTATAACAAAAATATTACTTAATTTTTCTTTACGTATCAAACGAGAGTTATTGTTCAAAATGGTCTTGGACATTTCCACACTGTGATCTCCCTGCTATAGTTCCAAAGTGCCCCCAAAGCTCAGTTTTGACAACCTATGTGGTTTATGTGTTCATGCCCACTCGTGTGTGTCCCAGCTCCTACTGCTGCATTCTCCAGGATAATAATTTATAAACAATAAAAGAATCAAACAAGGAACCCCTCACAATAGCTAATAGATGTGGCATACCCCAGGAACTCAAACACAGATTACTCTCAAAAAGAATCCCAGAGAGATAAAAATAATGTTATCGGTGTGTTGACTCTCCAGTACAGTATGTATCAAAAGCTAAAATATCTGTTTTGGGTAGACTGATCATTTAGAAGGCAGCATCTACATAGCAATAATGATAATAGTAATAGCAAACACAACGCAATATAAAACAAAACTGTTCTGTCTAATGCACAGTAGAATTTTGTTGGCTTTCATGTATCAAAAGGTACAATAATAAAAAAAGAAAAAAAAAAAAGAAGAAAATATTGTTCTTATTTTGCCCACCCAGAGTTTTTGCCAGCACACATCAATTAGAGAAAGTATAGAAAGATCAAAAAAAAAAAACTGAAACGGTAATAAGCCACCTACAAACATATCATTTATAGTATATCTTTAGGCTTAAGTAGTAATTTTTTTGCTCACTCACATCTAGACTAACCCAGCCACTATAGTAGCATCAATTAATTGAGATATGGAGGGATGCATCAGGCACAACTCTGAAATCTAGTAATACTGATCCTATCAAGGTGATTTCCAATCAACTGTGCAGTGAAGCAGGAATTATTAGAGTGAACTGAGGGAGACCCTTTCATTTCCTTTAATAGTGTTCTTTAAATTGTGAATACTAATATAAAAATCAACATAAATGTCTGGTTAGTGTATGCAATTACATTTGGAAAAGTCATTTTCAAACTTGACAATAACTTATTTTGCTGTCAGAATGTCTAATGCATTGTAATCCTAGCATGTTAGTGATTTTAACCTTTTCCACTCTACCCCAGGCAGCAATCAGAATGAAACCAATTTCATCAGTATTCTAGGGAAAAGTTGTATTTCAGCAACATAATCTTGACACAACAACCTCTAAATCATACCGAAGAACAGTGTGGAGACATATATTCTATATACAGCATACTGTATACATACATTTAAACACACACACACACACACACACACACACACACACACACACACACACACACACATACATACAGTATATATATAATCCACTGTTAAATAGCAATTTTGTATTGGATCATTTTTATTGTTTTCCATGATGCTAGCTACTATGGAATATTTGCCAGAGGAATGCCAAATTCAACTTAGACCCCTTAATGTAGAAACAAAAACAGATTGCCATGTCACGGCCACAGATTCCTAACAAACAATGAAACCTCATGGTGGTAGTAGAAGCATACTATATTATCAAGAGTATTGGGACGCCTGCCTTAACACACACATGAACTTTAATGGCACCCCAATCTTAGTCCATATGGTTTAATATTGAGTTGGCCCACACTTTGTAGCTACAACAGCTTCAACTTTTCTGGGAAGGCTGCCCACAATGTGTAGGAATGTGTCTATGGGAATGTTTGACCATTCTTCCAGAAGCACATTTGTGAGGTCACGCACTGATTTTGGACTAGAACGCCTGGCTCGCTCTAATTCATACCAAAGGTGTTCTATCAGGTTGAGGTTAAGACTCTGTGCAGACAAGTCAAGTTCCTCCACCTCCAAAGTTAGACTGGGATGCCATTAAAGTTAATTTGCATGTAAAGGCAGGTATCCCAATACTTTTGGTATATATGCAAACTCAATCACCAAATCTCAAATAAGATATGATGGAGATACACCCTTTCTATTTGTCCTCTTTACTGTTATCATCAAAATGAAAGTAAAAGAAAATCTAATATGTTGGGTTAATACCAGAACAGGAATAGAGGAAAAATCTTCCAATGGGGAGACTAGTTTTGGTGACCTTCATGACAACCAGAGTTTCTCTCACTTTGGAGGGATTTCCTTTCAATTCCTGTTTTGGCTATGGGACAGAAAATTAAGGGAAATCTCCATAAATGGGAGTCCGATGCCAAAAAAAAAAACCTGACAGGGGTTATAACTCTTCCTTACTTTGTTGTGCCTTAAGTTCTACTTTAAAATATTAACAGAACTAATATAAAAACAATTAAAGTACAAAACAAGGGTCTTGCCCTTAAAATGCCTTTAAAATACTTATAAAAACACACATTACATAGAAATTTAGTTGTCTCTGCAAGTTTTTGTAATAAATCACAAATGCCTCCATGAATTTTACATGTTTTGTTTTAAATTTTGTTTGATCAGGATCAACTGGGAATGAATTGTCGTGCTAAATTATGTGTCAAAATGTGAAAGTAACAAGATCAGACAATGAGGCAGGAGGGACAGAAGCTTTACACCTAAGAGAGTTAAAACCATTTAAAAAAAAATCCCATTAGCTTCAGTGAGGAAATTGATTTCCCAGATAATGAAAACTCTTTTTTCTTCCTAGAAAAGGATTCCACAGCCAGTGAAAGAAACAGATAGTAGATGGAGAGGGTGGATTTTAGGAAAGTAGATACTATTTTAATATCATAATAAACTGTACGTATTTTGTTGGGAGGCGGCTTACAATGATCCTGTTTTAGTTCAATGCTCACAGGTATTTTTGGATTCAAGGGAAGTATTTGAATGGGTAATAGGTCTCTAAAGGCAAACAGAAACACATACAAAAGCAAAAAGGTTCAACTTTGGGAGTTAACATTTTTACTTTAACATGTTCATGTACAATGCAAAAATTGGACAGTACAAAATTACACACTTCAGCAAAATTAGGTATTATTTGAAGGGGTGTAGCTCAGGGGACCAAGTCAGTGTCTGGCTTCTAGTTTGTTTAGGATAATATTTGTTCTGAGATCTCCCTGGCATAATCATTGTCCTGGGAGTTTTGGGTGTTTCTGCCCACGCTAGTGTGTAACAGCAACTCTAATTCACCACAGAATTTCATAAACCATAGCAAGCACACAGACATGGACTAAAATGCAGATCTCTCTCTAACAGAGTCCCGAAGACATACAGGAAACTTTCACATAGTTTTACTGTAGACACTTTGATGTTGATTTAATAGAGGCAAATACACTACTCATTTTACAAATCAGTTGCACTCCCTAAAATAATTATTGCCCAAGAAAATGAGGTGAAGTTCTGCTGGCTGTTTTTTTTTTTCTTGCACATATTCTTTACAACATTCACTAAGTCTTGGAACAATACTTAGCAGGGTGTAACTTCACTTGCAAAGTGAACAGTCCATTTGCCTTTAGTAAATTCCTTTTCAAGTATTCTTGGTGACTCTTAAAAACACAAGAAGGCCCCAAAAGATTAAACAATTCCAAAATGAAGGCCGTGTAGGAAAGATAGAGTAAATGGACTCTTCTATTTTTTAACTCACTCTTGTGGGTGATCTACAGTTTTTAATAGGTCTGCTGTGCCTTATCTTTGCTAAATATGGTATGTGTACTTTTACAATTAAAGTGGTTGTAACCACAAAAAAAACTGTAATACCTTCCTGATACTTTTTAAAAAGCTCTGTGACTCTGCTGAGGCTTAGACCCCGCCCCCACTTGAAGTAGTCAATATTATATATATATATATATATATATATATATATATATATATATATACACACTATAATACCAAAAGGTGTTCTATCAGGTTGAAATCAGGACTCTGTGCAGGCCAGTCAAGTTCCTCCAACCCAGGCTTGCTCATCAATGTCTTTATGGACCTTGCTTTTTGCAATAGTACAAAGTCATGTTGAAACAGGAAGGGGCCATCTCCAAACTGTTTCCACAAAGTTGGGAGAATGAAACTGTCCTAAATGTATTGGCATGTCTTAAGAGTTCACTTCACTGGAACTAAGGGGCCAAGCCCAACCCCTGAAAAACAACCCCACATCAAAATCCCCTCTCCACCAAAGGATTTGGACCATTGCACAAAGCAGGTGCATAAAGACATGTACCGGTTATTATAAAGCCAAGAATGTGAGCTTCAGTCACTGCACTACTTTCTAGGTAACAACACATAATAACCCAGATAAATAACTGAGGTTCCTATTGTAGGAAGGCTGAAAAGGACATTTAGACTGTGGGTATGCCTAAAAGGAAAAATAGATTATTTGGGGATAAATGAATTGTACTGGGCTTACCCATTGTTTAAATAAAATTAAAAAAAATACACTGGCCTAATGAAAAAGTAGGTACATATTCTGGTACTGTCCATTGCGCAACAATCCTAAAAATTATAACGGAATCATGTATTGTTATTTTATAGTACATGGTTATTTAAAACTGTATAAGTGCATATTTTGAACATTATATTTTGAGTTGTCATGCATGCTAGAATAGTCTTACAGATAAAATATTGGTATAATTCCAAAGCAGTCGTTCTAACCTGTCACTTTCACAATCGGCATTCTTCCATAGTTTTATTTTCTGGTCTAAATTTTTACAATTTTCTTACTCAACTTTATGTCAAATGATACTGGAGGACTCACAAGATAAGTCATGGCAACGAGATGAAGCTGTGATGGAATACCATGTAACAGAAGATGAGGTCACCGCTACAGCTTCATGTTTAAATTGGATTGTCTTGTTTATTCTTTAATAATTTAATCTCAAGAATTATAGGGCTCCTAGTCTTAAAATTTTCAGAACAATTTACTGTATGCAATATGCTGCTTTCATTAATGGCATTTTAAAATACAAATATTCAATCAAAAACATAATAATAATGCAATGTTCATGTCAAATCTAATTATTATTTAGTGGAAAAATATCTAGGCTATCATGTTCTGATTAAAACAAAACCTATATTGCTATCAAAGTTCCTGCTTACTGTATATGAACAGTTTTTTGATTAGATTTACATTTTATTTTTACATATATCTCTTTGTGTATAATCCCTTCCATGAAGGTATGGAAATATGTAAGTTAAAAATAAAAGATATCATTTAAAAATTATTAATGAAATCGGGTAGTGTATTTATTTAGAAATATTTGATGGTCTCACCATACTCTACATCACAGGGAACAAGGAGAAAGTTCCAGCTACCGAGAGCGAATATGCACAGCTTTCTATAACTTTCAACATTTTAAAACTTTAAACTAAAGTTTCAAAAACAATTGAGTACTGTCTGTAATACTTTTTTATTTGCGCTAACATCCAAATTTTCAGGACATGCTTTCTGGGTGTACCCTCTCCATCAAGGTCCAAGCAGTACTAATACACAAAATATTATCAGAATGTTATGCCCTGTACACACGATAGGTTAGTCTGATGAAAACAGTCTGATGGACCATTTTCATAGGACCAAACCGATCGTGTGTGGGCCCCATCAGTTATTTATCCATAGGTTAAAAAAATAGGAACTTGTTTTAAAATGATCTGATGGATAAAAAAACCATAGAAAAAAAAGATCATCTGTAGGTACTTCCATTGTTTTTTTTCAGCACGTCGTTGTGTTTTACATCACCGCGTTCTGACACGATCGTTTTTTTAACTGATGGTGTGTAGGCACGACTGATCATCAGTCAGCTTCATCGGATAACTGATGGAAAAATCCATCAGACCGTTTTTATCAGACTAACCTATCGTGTGTACAGGGCATTAGCCTCTTCCTGCTGTCCAAACACAAATACTGTATATGGCTTGTCTGGGTATGGGATCTAATTTCATGCGTTCCAAGCACAGTCACCAGGAGCAAAAAGTTCCTGATCCATACTTGCGATTAGGAGTTTTCAGATCATGAAACTGCTGTGAAAGCTAATCACAGTGGTCACATGACCCAAACACCTGCCCCGCCTCCTGACATTTAGATGCTCTTAAAGGGCCGGAAGGCGGTGGTGGGAAGAGTTTAAAAAGAAAAACTCTGAGGAGAAAAAAAAGCACAAACTTACACAGTAATAGTATTTATACTTGGATTGTTAGTGGGATAAGGCAGGGAAAGGCTTATGGAATGGGAGGGGGGAAGAGTCACAGAGCTGAGAGTGTTCGTAAAGCTGTTGAATAGTGATTCAGAAAACTGAAGTCCACATTTAGTCCATTATATTTAGTGTCAAATAGAATTATTTTTCTTGGTTCAAACGTTTTCCTTTCCTGAGTAATTTTGAAGTTCTCTTTATAAACCAAAACATTTATGTATTCCATAGTATGGTATGGTTGTTATATTCCACAGATGTGCAGGAACCATCTTCCTTATGTTATTTTATAGTGTGTCTATGTAAATTCATTCTTGTTTGTAATTTTTGCTCTGTTTCGCCAACCTTTGTTGCATTTTTTGCTTTGGATGAGGTACACAACCATACTGGAGGTATAGCTGTATACTTCTGTAATATTGAAGGCACTTTTGTGTGTGTGACTTTTTTTATGGATTACTTTGGCTGGACAGTTTGCAGCAATTTTTATTTCAAGACTTGGTTTCTTACCTTGGTTCCAGAATGAAATTTCCTGCTGATTAGTTTATGTCTGAAGTTGGGTGGTTGTCTAAAAGGTGGTATTGAGGGTTGTTGGAATATGTCTTTCAGTGTTTCTTTTATGATGGGTTGCAAATCTTTGATTATCTTTATTATCCCAATCACCTCAAGCAAATCAAACTATCAACTCAATTGCCATTTATTTTAAATTTTCAGAAGGATTTTCTGTTAAAATGAACAGAATATTTGGCATGAAGGGGGTGCAATGGCCATCAGGACAGACGTGAAATGCAAGGCTGTATGCCTTGCTCATTTGATAAATATGGTTTAGCAAGTTCATCCAGTTTTGAAAGTAGCCATCATGGGGAAGGGGAAACATGAGAAATAAGTGCAGTAAATGTGCGTAAATCATAAAAATTTTTTGCACATTTACACATCACTATCTATTTGAATATATACCGAAAATCAGGGGGAAATCGCGTGCGCGTGTTATATGATGATTTCTGCTGTCCCTGAGTGGAAGGGAGGCGGGCGCCGCCGGATTACACAGAGCGGCGATCTCATGTGTTCTCAGCAATTCATCACACATAGTCCCGCCTTCTAGCCAAGGATTGGACCACTGTTCTGTCTATCACAGGAGCTGGGCAAGGAGGCGGGACTGTGTGTGACTGACCACTGGATATACAGGAGATTGCGGCGCTGTGTAATCTGGAACTGGCGAGGCTGGAGATGAGTGGGGATGCGCGGGCTGCAATCATTTGCAATGGTGAGGCTGCATTGATGGGCAATGGACAGGCTGCATTAATGAGCAATGGAGAGGCTGCGATGGGCAAAGTACAGGCTGCATTAATTTGAAATGATGAGGCTGCTGATGGCAATGTGCAAGCTGCATTAATTGGCAATGGTGAGGCTGCATATGGGCAATAGAGAGGCTGCTGATGGGTACTGTGCAGGTTGCATTAATTTGCAATGGCGAGGCTGCATTAATGGGCAAGGGAGAGGCTGCTGATAGGAACTGTGCAGGCTGCATTGATGGAATGTCACCCTTATTTTTCTTTATTTAAAATGTATTTATTTTTTAAACTTCCCTCTTACGCAGATTTAATATATATATATATATATATATATATATATATATATATATATATATATATATACTCACACACAGAAGTTTTGATAGCAATTTCTGTTTTATTATAATGGTCAGGGGGATATGGAATACAGTTTCAGACTTTTGAATTATGTACATACACTGAATAATTTTACTTGCTGCCTGTAGCTCCTTTTGCCTGCAGCAGTTAATGGGCAAAAACATAAAAAAATGAACACATAAAAACAAAGTGATATATATTACAATCCTATAGCTACATTAGATTTAACTTCCAATGGCCCTAAAGAGCTATATAACAAAATAGTGGATGGTATAAACTCGCACCATTCTGCTTGGAGCCCTGTTTTGATCATGAATTTAGGGTATTCTTTGGTTACTTTTCTTTGTTGGTGATTGAGTTCATTGATGAACAGAACAGTTCATCCAAGCACTGAGAACCTAGTGTTTTTTGCATATATCTTGTTTGGCAGTGACAAAGTAAACATGGAATTTAACTCCATGTCAGGAATCAAAAAGAGGCCTGTACTGAGTGAAATATGGGAGTTCACACTACTTACCTTCTTCTAAAAATGCCAGCTGCTGGGCTATTTTTGAAATGTGTGCTTTGGAAAGTAATAAAAGCCAATGGATCAGCATAACATAACACTCTAAAGACATGGTAGTAGATTGATTGGCTCCTATCTAAAATGGGTAATAGTGTGTGTATGTCTTACTCTCACTATGAGTGAGTGAGATAGGGGGCCTCAGATTTTAAGGGCATACACTGATATGTATAGTGTAATAGTACTCTACATTACTAAAAGTATTGGAACACCTGCCTTTACACACACATGAATTTTAATGGTATCCTAGTCTTAGTCCGTATGGTCCAGTATTGAGTTGGCCCACCCTATGTAGCTATAACAGCTTCAACTCTTCTGGGAAGGCTGTCCACAAAGTTTAGGAGTGTGTCTATGGGATTGTTTGACCATTCTTCCATAAGTGCATTTGTGAGGTCAGACACTGATATGGACGAGAAGGCCTGGCTCGCAGTCTCCGCCTTAATTCATCCCAAAGGTGTCCATAAAGACATGGATTAGCAGGTTTGGGGTGGAGGAACTTGACTGGTCTGCACAGAGTACTAACCTCAACCTGATAGAACACCTTTGGTATAAATTAGGGCAGAGACTGTGAACCAGGTCTTCTTGTCCAACATCAGTGCCTTACCTCACAAATGCACTTCTGGAAGAATGGTCAAACATTCCCATAGACACACTCCTAAACCTTGTGGACAACCTTGCCAGAAAATCTTAGCTGTTAGAGTGGCAAAGGGTGGGCCAACTCAATATTGAACCCTACGAACTAAGGCTGGGATGCCATTAAAGTTCATGTGCATGTAAAGGCAGGTGTCCCAATACTTTTAGTATTATATATATGTATATATATATATATATATATATATATATATATATATATATACACACACACACTGTATATATATATATATATATATAAATAAAATACAACCAGTGTAAGTGCCTGAATTTGTCCTGGTATTAGCTGGTATCATCAGCCTTTTGCAGTCTTGCAGTGCCTGGAGTGTGAGAGGAAAAGGTAGCACGAGCAGCCAATCCGTTTATATACCAACAAGAAATATGCTGATAGAGAGAAAGAGAGAGACTAGATAGATGAACTCCTCACTGTTCTGCATCTCCTTTCACAGCAAACACTTTTGGCACTATTTTGGGACCATTGTCATTTATGCAGCGATCAATGCTATACAAATGCACTAGGAAGGAGGTTAAACACTAGGGGGCGATTAAGGGGTTAAGTGTGTCCTAGGGAATGATTCTAACTGTAGGGCTACAAGTGGCATGACATTGATCACTGCTCCCCATCATGACAGGGAGCAGAGGATCAGTGTCTTGTCACTAGGCAGAACAGGAAAATGCCTTGTTTACATAGACATCTCCCCATTATGCAGCTCTGTGACACAATCGCAAGCACCCGGCGGACATCGAGTCCACGGGTCCCGTGGGCATGGTCGGCGGCTAATTCAAAGCAACGTACCTGTGCAGCCGCGTCATTCTGCCGACATATATCGGCGTTAGCCGGTCAGCAAGTGGTTAATAAGGCAAAGAAAAAGAATACATAAAGTATAGCAACTCAAAGCAAGTAAACATTTTTCATCTTCCACTGCAATGGATCCTATAAACTAATATATTTTTTTTTTTTTACTGAACGCAGTGAGAGCATGTTTCTTGCTAATATGGAAAAAGACCAATCCACCCTCTAAGAGCCTTTGGTTCTCTAAGGTGGATGACATCTTGACCATGGAAGTTCTAACTTACATACTACTTAATTACGAGGAGGAGTTCAGGTCGACAATGAGACCCTGGCTAAACTACTGATACACAATTAAGCATAATGTCACAGAGTACCTTTGCGTAATTTTAATTTTTAAAGTTCAATATTATATCTGACTCAGAATTATCCCCCCCCCCCTCCCCCAAGACGTTACTTTTGAAGTAGGGATCACCATGATTCGGGGTATAAACTTTGCATTTTCTTCTGTGTTTTCCCTACTCATTCTGGTTCTCATTATATCTTAAAGGTGGATAACCTTTCCACTTATTTTTATATACGTATGGGGATTGTTATGTCACTATTCCTTAACTGATCTAATTACTTTAATTGGATCATCAGTGTATTATATAATGTTTACATATTTGTAAAGGATAATTATTGTTTCATCACTTTGTTCGCGATCAATGTATGCTGTTTAATACACATTCATACATTTGGTTACGATCATAATGGAAACCAATTCTTCAAAGGTGGCAATTAAAAAAAATAATTAAAAAAATAAATAACAATTTCACAGATTGTTATGGGTTACTGTACTTAACACATCATCAGTACCATTTTCGCTATCTTAGTGAATAAGTCCATATATTTGTCATTCAAATCAATCAGGACAGCCTCCAAGAAAATACTGCAGATGGTTAGATTCATTAGGCAATCACACTCTGTCTGCTATAATCATTGTTCTATTACGTTCTATTATTTATCCTTCGCTCACCATAGTAAAGAGGGATGTTGTTTGATATGAAGCCCTTACAGTAAAAGGCAGCGTGGTACTTCGATTTATGCATACAGCATTCTGCTAAATCATTTACAAGAAATAAATGACTTGCTGCAAGGAAAATACAGCTTTATTTCCAACTTGGTTGCGGATCACATAAGATCTTTGCAAACACAGTCTTATGGGAATACAGTACTGAACGGGAACTAAAAATGGCCTGCACCACATTTCCATAGAAAAGCCCTAAAACTCTTTTAGCACAAAGTTCAAAATATATATCCCAGCGTGCATCAACATAGCACTTTTCCCTGGTGGACTGCGTAAAATGTTTGAAAAACATTACATTATTGCTCTATAATTACCATCATTTTCTCAGTTTAGGGTTATTGTATATCCACGCAAAATGGACCAGTTTTCTGAAGAAAGGAAGTACAGTGTAGTAGCAAAATGCATGCATTGATTGCATTATTTGCAATGGTTTGTACACTATGTTGCCAAAAGTATTGGGACACACATGAACTTGACATCACAGTCTTATTCCGTACGGTTCAATATTGAGTTTGCCCACCCTTTGCAACTATAACAGCTTCAGATTTTCTACCAAGGCCGTCCACAAGGGTTATGTGTGTGTCTATGGGAATGTTTGACCATTCTTCCAGAAGTGCAGTTGTGAGGTCAGACACTGATGTTGGACAAGAAGGCCTGGCTCGCAGTCTATGCTCTAGTTCATCCCAAAGGCGCTCTATCAGGTTGAAGTCAGGCCAGTCAAGTTCCTCCACCCCAAACTAGCCTATCCATGCTCATCCTCCACCCCAAACTTTTTAATTTGTGCAGGTTAGATGTATGTACAGCATATTATTTGGACCTTTTTGGCCCAAATAAAAAAAGAAAACGGTTGATGTTAAGCTTTAATTTGTTTGTCTCCCACTTGAAGCCCATTTAGACCAAAATGTCTACCTAAGACTTCCCTGCTCGGAGGGTAACAGCGATGTTGTATAATTTCACTACATAGTGAACAGCCTTGGCACCCTAATAGAGGACGTGGAAAAAAAGAAAAATAAACTAGCATGTGATCCTGCTACCTCCTATATGCCGACTTTTTATTGTGCCAAAACAGCATATTACTATGGGGATAATGCACTGCAACCACAAGTCAAAACATTTGATTTGACTACAGTGGATCCATAGTGATCCTGTATTGAGGAGCAGGAGTACTGTGTCTTAGAACAGTGGCATCTGTTCATACTCCTTCTGTTCAGTATTCAATCTTTTACTGGTTGAGACCATTCAGAAATGCCTGTTTGGTTTTATCTTACATGCAAGTGCATTTTTATAGATTTCATAAAATGTTCTAGTGGTGAGCACTATGGGTTGCTTCTCTTTCTTTTCATCCTGAGTGATGTATATACTTTGTTGTCAATTTCATTTAGTAATGTGGCTGTGAAGCTGGGTCCTGTGGTTCCTCTGATTGATTGCATATACAAGCTGGAGCAGATTGAAGATGTTCTTTGAGTCCTGCTGCCTGCAACATGCTAAATTGACCTTTGTGGTGAGGGTCAGTTTCTGGAGGTGAGCCATTACCATCTAGGAGAAGGTGAAGAATTACGTTTTTTCTCTTGGAGCACACGTTCATTTTCAAGTATGATTTTGCCCTACTGGGAAATGTTTTTCTTCACTTGGAATGTTATACTTTTAGGGCCAGATTCACGTAGAACCGCGGCGGCGTAACGTATCGTATATATGTTACACCGCCGCAAGTTTTCATCGCAAGTGCCTGATTTACCAAGCTCTTGCATGAAAACTTATGCCAGCGGCCTCCGGCGTAAGCCCGCGTAATTCAAAGGGGTGTGTGCCATTTAAATTAGGCGCGCTCCCGTGCCGGACCTACTGCACATGCTCCGTTTTGAAATTCCCACCGTGCTTTGAGCGAAGTGACGTAATTTTTTCGAACGGTGACGTGCATAGCGTACTTTCGTATTCCCGGACGTCTTACGCAAACCGTCGTGGATCGCCGTAAAACCTCATTTGCATACCCGACGCTGGAATACGACGCAAACTCCACCCAGCAGTGGCCAAGGTACTGCATCCTAAAATCCGACGGTGTAAGACAATTACACCTGTCGGATCTAAGGGCTATCTATGCGTAAATGATTCTATAAATCAGTCGCATAGATACTCTGAGAGATACGACGGCATTTCAGAGAAACGCCGTCGTATCTCTTCTGTGAATCTGGCCCTTAGACTCTATTTTGGACTTTTGGAAAAAAAAAAAAAATGTCAACCCCTCTTTAACCCCCCGCCCTTTTATTTTCCTACTCTATCTATCTCAATTTTGCAGTGCATTTTAAAAGGATTTCCTTTTTTCTCTCAAAGTTATTAGCCGTTAATAAGGTTGGACACTTGCCAATTTATCCTACGTTAACGATTGATACTTTTACAACCTAAAAAGTTACATAATGATAGGCAGTGGTATATGCGGCACGCCCTCACACACACCCTCTTATCTTGATCCACGCCTATTGAGGGCAAATCCATTTTTATGACTGTTCCTTTAGATAATTGATAGGCAGGTTTCCCTGTTAACTTTGTGCCCCCATGCCTCACTTGCATTTCCGGTCAAGTTTCGAATTGCAACTTGTTGGATGTGCCCTCACCCGCCCACAGTTTGTTACCATTACCATTAGGGGTGGTCGGGTGGACCGGAGGCATATTCGACATTTCCCTGGACTTTCGGAGTCCCTTCTTAAAATCCAAATGTTTTAATCTTTTATTGATTTCTTTGTTTATGTTTAACCGATTGTATATGATATTTCTTATACTGATGTTCATGATGTACTTATCCCATTTGAATGTTTGTATACATACTGTCATATCCCTGAAAATTACAATAGAATTATTGAACAGGAAAAAAAAATTCAACAATGTATTTGGGTGTAACATATGAGCTGTTTTGGGTTACAAATGAGTTGTTTTTGCATAAATTATTTCTGTCACGTTTATACACACATATTTGCTTTATATGATATTTGTATAGATCTTTATGTTTTTTTTTTAAACAGCACATTTACACACAAGCATTTGACTTTAATAGTCTATTTAATGTTTGATAGGCAGTGGCGCCTGTCAGCTCAGCATCCTAGAGTCAAATTTGCAGCAGCTGTCATGCGAAGCATCATGGCTGATGCATGTGAAAAGCC
This sequence comes from Rana temporaria, assembly GCF_905171775.1. Classification (NCBI taxonomy): domain Eukaryota; kingdom Metazoa; phylum Chordata; class Amphibia; order Anura; family Ranidae; genus Rana; species Rana temporaria. Next base: position 176,092,647 of record NC_053494.1, on the reverse strand, counting down.
TCCTCAGGCTGTTACTTAGCCTTTAGCTGAGTGCTCAAGGCGGCAGCAAAGCCATGGCTCAGTGACCTGTTTTTACCACTCCTTGGCCCTCTGTGTGAAAGAGGCCACTTACTCTAATCTCCTGTAATCTTTACCATTCTAAGGTAATTTCATTTTAAATCTTTTAAAATCTATAGTTATTATTAAAATATTACTGGGTAATCGTGCAATGAAGGTCCTTATTCATGGGCCTACTGTTATAGGATGACAACACCCTGTTCCTATCTCCCAAATGCTCTCCTGTGTTGTCACATTCTGACCCTAACACACCCTGGAGGAGATTTACTGGTGTGCAGAGAATCTGGCGCAGATCTGCATAGTATACAATCAGCTTCTAGGTTTTATTGCCAAAGCTTAATTGAACAAGCTGAAGTTAGAAGCTGATTGGTTACTTTGCACAGCCGCACCAGATTCTGTGTAAAGGTATTTTTTGAGAGCTTGGTGCACAGCTGGAAATGTCAGAATATGTCCAGTTATGTGATAATACACAGAGGATCTAAAAAGTTCCAAAAGTCATTACAATCAATGGGTCCATATGCTACTGGAGCCAGATTTATTGTATAGGTTCTGACTGGGTGTAAGTGTGTGCACCAGTTTTAGTAAATAACCCTCAGTGTCTCATGGAGACTAATGCCGCGTACACACGATCGGTCCATCTGATGAGAACGGTCTGATGGACCGTTTTCATCGGTTAACCGATAAAGCTGACTGATGGTCAGTCGTGCCTACACACCATCGGTTAAAAAAACGATCGTGTCAAAACGCGGTGACGTAAAACACAACGACGTGCTGAAAGAAAACAAAGTTCAATGCTTCCAAGCATGCGTCAACTTGATTCTGAGCATGCGTGGATTTTTAACCGATGGTTGTGCCTACTAACGATCGTTTTTTTTTCCTATCGGTTAGGTATCCATCGGTTAAATTTGAAACAAGATTGCTTTTTTTTAACCTATGGATAAATAACGGATGGGGCTCACACATGATCGGTTTGGTCCGATGAAAACGGTACATCAGACCGTTCTCATCGGTTTGACCAATCGTGTGTACGCGGCATAAATATGCTGACACCAATGCACAAGCACCACCAGGAAACCAGTCTTGAGCAGTCTACTTTAATTATGTTTATTAAAACTGTTTCACTTGAGTTTTATAAGCCTTTCCTAGAGTATACATGCATATATTCTATGTGTATTACTGAGGTATTACTGAGGTAAGATTACATTATAAGATTGGAGGCACACTGATTTAAATCTGCCTTATGTAATGCTCATTTATAGGCTCCTTTTATATATGTACATATATCTAAAATAAGCTAAATAAAGATCCTTTCGAAGGTCAGAAAATGAAGATTCATCTTTTACTATGATATTTTCACATATTTATACAGCCATTGTTACAGAGATCTAAAATATTATTTACCATATGGATACGTTATATCTGTGCTTGCTTTAGCATTTACTAGACCATTTAGTTTGATGTACATTCCTGTTGAAGAGACATCACTGACACACAGAGAATGCCTGATTTGTGCCTCTTTGACAGGGATGCTTGCCCACCACTTTGATGAATCTTGTGTTTAATTGTGACAAGCTCGAAGGAGGAAAGCTGAATGACAGATGAAGAGCCCAGTTAACAAGCAGAGTCACCAAAGTTCTGTTTCTCAATGTAAAGTCGATAAGCTTTGTTTAGAGATGTCAATCACAGAGACTGCCTAAAATTATTTAAATATGTATTTGTCATATGACAGAGAAAACAGTCTGAAAATATAACATTTGGCAGCCTCACTTGAAATGTTTTGTAGTTTTCTCCCATTGAATCTGTCTACATGAAAAGTCAAAGAGTGTTGGAACCTCAGTATGACAGAAAGCTTGATGATGAAATATAAAAAGAATGACATGTAGCACAAGATATTCTAATCGCAAGAAAGCAGGACCACGGGCAGAGCTAAAACAAGATATCAATGCACAGATCATTGTTACAGTCAAACCCACAAACCGCTTTACCTAGCTAACATTATATCTTATAACAATAAAGGTTTGAGGCTCTTTTCTTAAAGGTGGTATAATCAATTTTTTCCAGTCTCTCTAACAGACCTTATGTGTTTTTCATATTTAAATAAAAAATAAATAAACCAATGCTCTTCTCATGCAGGTCAAAGCAAAATGTTTGCTTAATTGCCCATTCTCATCCTCCATGCTGCTTGTACTTATCCTTCCATTGGCCCCCTACCAGCATACTATACAACCAATACTCTCCATTACCCCCATGATGGGCAGGGTGTCTAAGCAGTCAGTTGCCAGGCCTGAACTCAAAGGTACCAAACCGAGAAAAAATGAACTTACCCTCACATAGAAATGCCAGTGTATACCTTGATTCCCTGTTCTTAGTCACTCGTCTATTTGAGGTTACTGCCGTAGCCAAAGTCATACATCAAAAATGTATTGTATCTCTTTGGAAGCTCAAAGGTAGTTGGGTAAGAGTCACATGCTCTCCCTACCTTTGAATTTTCAGGTCAAACTGGCACAAAGCAAATCAAATTCTGGTGAAATAATAAAGCGCCATGGGAGAAAAAAATCCTAGCAAATTGGAAAAAAGTTTGCCATTTTTTTTGCAAAATTTTTTTTTGACAAAACATGCAAAATCGAATGCCAAAAAATCATTATGCCCTTTACACAGGCGTTCATTGGATTATTAAATGGTACACTGCATACAGAGTGCACAGCTTTCCAGCTCAGCATTCCAGTTGTTCATACCTGCAATTCTGTAGTGCACCAGTTTACCCATTCACCCATACTCCATGGTTTGCTGTGGTCTGTGAACCCTCACCAGGAATTATTTTCCTTTGTGGAAGGTAAATCCACTCTTCACTGTCTTGCAGAGTTTTAAGCTACTCTGTTATCCAACATTCTCCCTTCTTTTGTGACCTCACAACTGTGTCTACTGCAGTAAAATGCTGATTTTAGATGTCTTCCATACAGCATTGGTAGCTTACCAGGTGTCTAGATTTGCTATTTCAAAGAGAACTCCAGGCAAGCTACAAAATTTGAAAAATATTATACAGCTGAGCTATTTGTACCTTGTTGGTCTTTAGTTTTTGCAAACAGAGCTTAGAAAAATAAATTTAATGCTTTACAAAATGTTGAGGTTATAAGATGGAGCCATGATGCATGGCAGGGCATGATATACAAGAACAAGTCTCCTGCGCTCTGATATTTTAAAAGGAAATACTATGCAGTGGTGCAGTTCGATTAAAAGTTATCATCTAGAGTCTTGCAGCCCTCCTCAGAATCGTGGGTATTCATAAAACTATAAAAGAGAAGAAAAAGAGCGGAGGGCGCACCGACCTCGTGTGATACTGATAAAAAATATTTATTCAAATAATAAAATCAATGGTTATACTCACACATTAGGAGTTAAAAACAGGCTTTAAAAATGAATACAGCAGGTATCCAGCATCGTCAGTGGAACATGAGTAATCGTTTGGACCAATCAGTAGAAGTAAAAGCTGACGCGTTTCGGGGGCGTACCCCTTTCCTCAGAGCTGACGTGGTCTGCAGTGCCTCCAGGCACTGCAGACCACGTCAGCTCTGAGGAAAGGGGTACGCCCCCGAAACGCGTCAGCTTTTACTTCTACTGATTGGTCCAAACGATTACTCATGTTCCACTGACGATGCTGGATACCTGCTGTATTCATTTTTAAAGCCTGTTTTTAACTCCTAATGTGTGAGTATAACCATTGATTTTATTATTTGAATAAATATTTTTTATCAGTATCACACGAGGTCGGTGCGCCCTCCGCTCTTTTTCTTCTCTTTGGCAGGGCATGATGACAATCTCAAAGAGATGAATGCCAAATAGACCTTTGGAAGCTGTAGTACAGGAACAGAGGTGAAGTAGGCCAGATGGATAGCTGGAAAAGTGAGTATATATTTTTATTTCTAATGCAGAGACTTTGCCTCATTTATTTTTTTTGGTAACCTGACAGGGTTACTTTAAAATTATATATACATTTAAATAGAATTATGTATAATGAAGTTGTTTGCCTATTGCAGTATTAAGTTATTTCCGATAAGAATTTACTAGATAATGCATTGTACAACATTACCCTTTTTCCATAGTTTAAATCATCAACAAATTGTAAGTCTATAAACCCAATATACAGACTATGGCATATAAGATATCTTACCATCACAACTATAAAATGTATCTCCACACACTTTTTTTCATTCTACCTTTTTACCTTCTAGCTTAGTAGCATTTAAAAGTCCATTCTGTACTTAAAGAAATTAGATGCATGCTACAGCAAATGCCCACATTTGCATTAATTTTCCTGGGACTCTTGGCTGCAAGGCAAACACATCTATGCATATCACTCAAAATGAACTCACTGTAGTCAACAAAAACTCTTTACCTCTAATAACTTAAATTGCAAAGACAGAAGCTGTCATCCGACACTGTGATTAGTGCTTTATCCATTTGGGTTTCTGGATCTTGAGTAGAGTAGGAATGTAAACCCTCTTATATGCACATTATTGCTTGACCTTACCCTAGAGATTACCAGTGTAAGGTATGTACACTTTATGCAGGCTAGAGAGATTGAGCCAATGAACAAAGTTCCTCCCATGTGTCCTAATGCAGTTCTATTACATCAACTGTCACTTCTGAGACAATGCAAGCTCTATAAAAGCAAGATTAAAGACATTCTGAATACCCAATGGCAAACATTGACTACAAGAGTTCCATTCCTAATAACCGACTCAGAAATGTCACTTCCTGCAACTGAAATGCTAATCTACATAGAGTCACAAGGGAGGAGTCATAGGAATACTCCTAACACTACTTTCCTAGAAAGGCCCAAGGCAAAATCTGTATGATTAGAAAAGCTGACAATTGCTTAACAAAGGGCAAAGGCTTCAGACATGGTATGTGATACGTTCTACCAATCTAACATAAATTCCTGTACCTTACTTTTATACCAGCTGCTATTATTCTATATGAATGCTTTCATGTTTACTGTCTCTGCAAGCACCGATATTCCTGAGTTTTATATATTTCAAAATACTAATTAATCCATTTAGAGCAAGCTAACAGGTTAATTTGATAGAAGGCATCCTTAAGATCTTGTACATACATACAACTTATCACCAACTACCCCTTTGGCTCACTAGAGGCCCCCCCCCCAATATATATATATATATATATATATATATGTATATATATATATATGTATATATATTAGGGTTGTCCAGATACCGATACTAGTATCGGTATCGGGACCGATATCGAGTATTTGCGGGAGTACTCGTACTCGCGCAAATGCTCCCGATACCTAAATAGAATACTTTTTTTGTATTTATCAACATGTTCTATGAAAATTCTTTGAGTTTTTTACTACTGCGTGACAAGCAAATAAAACATTTTTATTCATTTTTACTCATTTTTATTCTTTTATAATGTCTTGAGTTAGAGTTCTTCATAATTCTAAAGAAAATATCCTTAGTCTGTATTGTGGTTTGAAAACTGTCACATGACATTTAAAAAAAGTATCGGTATTCGGTATCGGCGACTACATGAAAAAAAGTATCGGTACTTGTACTCGGTCCTAAAAAAGTGGTATCGGGACAACCCTAATATATATATATATATATAAGGTCTGGAATAGAGCATACACAGCCCCATATGAATCACTCTCCCACCTCAAAGTGAAAGTACTCAGCTTTTGTGACCAGCCCTGAATTGTGGTAGAGAGAACATAGTGTTCCATCAAATTGGAGTGCACTCTGATTTTCTTGGAGCATTGGCCAAATTAAGTAACTATGTGATGCACAAGTCCCTTAAAGCAGACAAAAATCTTTGTTTAACATTCCTGACTGAGACAAATCCTCTTTCATTTGCATCTCACATGGTCACCCTCCCAGACACTGCATCTCACAATGGAAGAGTTTCAGCAACAGAGGCAGTGCTGTCAATACGGAAAGCAGTAGGCAGGTCTAAGAGTGGCTAAGATACAGGCTTGTGAATTAGCAGTCACAAAGCTAATAACAACACCCCCTGCAACATTTTCTCATCTCACTGTAGTGCAAGCCAGCACAGCCTACATGAGAGTGGCATCTCTGCTCTGAATTAAAGTGATACTAAAGTATCATCTTTTTCTTCTTTTTCTTGTTTAAAAAAAGTCATACTTACCTGGCCTGTGCAGGGGTTTTGCACAGAGCAGCACGATCCTCCACTTCTCGGGTCCCCCACCGGTGCTCATGGCCCCTCCCTCCTGCCGAGTGTTTTCAGAGCAAGCAGCTTGCTATGGGGCACCCAAGCCGAGCCGCTGCTTTGTGTGTCCATTTAGACATGGAGCCACGTCTCAGCACCACTCCTTCTCTCTCTCCTCATTGGCTCCTGCTGCTGAGTCTTAGCCAATCAGGAGGGAGAGTCTCAGATTACATGCCTCTCGTGAAACATCGCTGGATTGAGAAGGAGCTTAGGTAAGTGTTAGGGGAGCTTAAGGGGGCTGCTGCACACAGAAGTTTTTTTTTATCTTAATGCATAGAATGCGTTAAGATAAAAAAACCTTCTACCTTTAGAACCAAGTTAAGGAGCAGTGCAGAATTGTTGCCACACCATCACAGAAAGCTGCATTAGGTGAATTTCACTGGCAAGCTCTGCTGTTTTTTTTGTGGGACTTTGCAAGGGACTAAGAGAAAACTGTAGGTGCAGATGTACCTGTAAATAAGTGCTACAGCACATGGAGGGCCACAGTTCTCTTTCAAATCAAATCAGTCAAACCTTATGTTTGAAAAAGGTCTGGGGGGGGGGGGTTCCCCCAGATGAACTGAAGTATTTTACAATTTTCCAACTAGTGAACCAACATTGGGTAGAAAGATTGAAAATAAGAGCTACAGTATGTGCAGCAAAGAAGGTAGTATATTTACTGGTTCATTCCTGACTAAAGAGGCCAGGAGAGGTAGTTTTTTCCCAATGCATAGACAATAAGGGGGCTCACTTATTTTGCAACTACCTGAACATGGAAACTGAATAGCCATTGATTGCAATGGGCAATACTTTAAATTTATTTTGCATATATAATGAATAGGGTTGTTATACTGGATCATTTTCTGCTTTCTTCACCTACATTTTATTTGAAAAGCAATTAGAAATACAATACACATGGCTGCATTTTGACTTTCCAAGAAATACCTTTGTTTATCAGCTTAGCAATATCTGTTCTGACATCCCCTAATTATAATCATACAATCTACAGTAAGTTATCAGTTTACAGAATAAGTCATAAATACCAGCTAATTAGATGTGAAAAGCTTCTCAGACATAAAACAAGAAACTAGAAAAATAAGACCATGCTAAAAGCAGAATGTCAGGCAAAAAGTTAAATACACAATTGAAATAAATATATGTGAGTTTTTTTCTTCTTGTAAATTATTTAAAATGTTCTTTAGCTAGTCTTGTGCTTTAGTGCTGATGTAGTCTGAGGGGGTGATCTTGAATTTCTCCATTGTAGCATATATACAGCAATATAATTTTTTTTCAAAACAAAAAATTCTAGATTTTACTATTAAAAAGTACTCCATGAACTACAGCAAGTGTCTCAGACAAAGACACCAGTCTGCTGCAGGCAGGAGAAAACATTTCCTCTGATGGCAACTATATACATTTTTAACAAGTCAAGGTAAGTACATGTTGAGTCAGACATTTTTTAATACAGCCAAGAATTGCACAGGCATCAGGATTTAACGTGACAGTGTCATTTCTGAGCCAGCATAACAGTCCAGGAAGTAGAGGTTGATCCTGGGTGATGCCTAAACAACAATGGTACCATCCTACAGAGAAAAAAATCATATGACAGGACCGTCAAAGAGAATCCTGCGATCTCTGTGCTGGAGATTTACTAAAAATGGTGCACTCTGATTATGGTGCAGCTGTGCATGGTAACCAATCAGCTTCTAAGTTAAGCTTGTCCAATAAAGCTTTGGCAATAAAACCTGGAAGCTGATTGGTTTCCATGCAGATCTGCACCAGATTTAGCACTCTCCAGTTTTAGTAAATAACCCACTGAGAGGTAATAAAAAGTTTTAAGCCTCGTACACACGGCCGAGGAACTCGACGTGCCAAACACATCGAGTTCCTCGGCCAGTTCAGCACTGAAGCCGCCGAGGAGCTCGGCGGGACGAGTTCTCCCATAGAACAACGAGGAAATAGAGAACATGTTCTCTATTTCCTCGCCGAGCTCCTCGTCGGCTTCCTCTGCCGAAAGTGTACACACGGCCAGTTTCCTCGGCAGAATTCAGCCAGAAACTCGGTCGGAAGCTGAATTCTGCCGAGGAAACTGGTCGTGTGTACGAGGCCTCACACTCACTCATTACTTATCATCAATGCACTTGAAACACATATTTCTGATGATAGAGCCTTTTTAACCAAGATCTATGTCAAAATAAATGTAATGATTTTTAATAAATATGTAACTGATTTTTTTTTTTTATATCTGCTTGGAGTTCAGCTTTAAGACAGTAAGCGTTATATAAACCATATGCCTTTCAGTGGCACTAGGAAAAAACAACTGCTAATAGAAATAATAAATGCAAAACAAAATCTAGGACACAATCCAATATATAATGCAGTGCATATTATCCATGAATCTGCTTGTTTTAGCTGAAGGCTTTGTATGCGTATCACTGGGAACTAACATTTTTTTTTTCTTATTGAATATTTGACATACACCAGACATTGCAGAAGGCAAAGCATAAGAATGTGAGGAAGGAACATGTGACGTTAATATATTTTAATGTGGGAATAGCAAAGTCTTTATTTGAGAAAATCAGTATACAGAATGAAGATTTACTCTAAGACCCCTTTCACACTGAGGGCGTTTTGCAGGCGCTATAGCATTAAAAATAGTGTCTGCAATCCACCCTTAAATAGCTGCTCTATTCACTCCAGTGTGAAAGCCCGAGGGCTTTCACACTGGAGCAGTGCGCTGGCAGGGCATCAGAAAAAGTCCTGCCAGCAGCTTCTTTGGAGCGAATTAGGAGCGGTGAACTCACCGCTCCTAATGCGCTCCTGCCCATTGAAATCAATGGGCAGCGCCGCCATACTGCCAGCAATATGCCAATGTAGCGGCGCATTGCAGGCGGTTTTCACCCTTTCTCGGCTGCTAGCGGGGGTTAAAAGCACCCCCGTAGCGACCAAAATGCGCCGCAAATCCGACGGCATTTTACCGCTATTTTACCGCCGATGCCAAGAGCAGCACAGTGTGAAAGGTCTAAGACTTCCTGCACATGAAGCTCTAGGAATTGTCCAGTCTGCAGAGCCTGCATAAGGACATTCCCAGGACACACTGTCCACTCTCATATTACTAAGCACTAGCTTCAGTGCGAAATGTGTCAGCAGTCAGGTTTTATTTTATTTTGCTGTGACTTGTAGTGATGTCCTTTTAATAAGACGTTACGACGCACGGGAGCGGAGAACGGCGCCAAATTCAAAAATGTAAACAAACACATTACATACAGTATACTGTAATCTTATAGATTACAGTACTGTATGTAAAAAATACACACCCCCCTTGTCCCTAGTGGTCTGCCCAGTGTCCTACATGCACTTTTGTATAATAAAAACTGTTCTTTCTCCCTGCAAACTGTAGATTGTCCATAGCAACCAAAGGTGTCCCTTTATGTCAAAAATGGTTTTAGAGCAGCTAGAAAACAGCGATAATAAATTATAATCACTTGCAGAATTGTGCGATAGCGATTTGTGGGGAAATTCGTCATAAAAAAATAAAAGTAATGACAGCGACAATTCTGCAACTGAGCAAATTTCAGTGATTTTGAGTTGATTACATTATTGAATAATTTTTATTATAATTATATTATTACTTGTTATAATTATTTATTATATTATAATTTATAATTTTGTTTTTAAAAAAATGTCATACCCGGGATGCCTACTAGACTCTTGTTTGGTCAGATTTAAGTGAGTTATTCCTAAAATTTACAGGCCTACAGTATAAAACGCCAAATTTCCTTGCAAATAATGGTACCGCTTTCAGCACCTATTTTCTGAAATAATCATACCGCCAGGGAGGTTAAAGCATTGCACACACATTTCACAGATCGTGGTGCAATGCTAGGCTCCTGCAGACTGTCTGTATAGCTGTCTGTCCATACTGCCAAGATGGCAGTTACTGAATGAAAGGGAACTCAATGAACTATCTAGAGAGATCATCAGCACCCTGATAGTTCATTGAGAAGTTGTCAGCTGCAAAGACTGGTGGTATTTGCAGTTTATTGATTCACAGGAACCTGCAAATGAATGACATGGCCAAGTTGGTGAAGCTCCCCGCATCCACGCTCTTTTTGAATTGTAATAGTGGGTGCAGGGAAAATATCCCCGGCTTGCTGTCACAAGAGGGCGGAGACCGGGAGAGAGTGGGCAGATGCTGAACATGTTACATCCTAAATATGGGTGTAAGATGTAACATGTTCAGAAAGGTGAACCTATGCTTTTAAAAAAATGAAGAGCTGCTTGAAGGGATCAACTAGAAATTATTTGTTACTCCTACTAATAATAGAAGGGACTTCATGTGCCCTGAGCTTCATAGATTCCCATAATGCATTAAGATAAAAAAAAACTTCTGCCTTTAAAACCACTTTAAAGCTAATAAATGTCACCCATAAATCAAGAAATACTAATTGTTTATGTGTTAGAAATAAGGCAACAATCAGTGAGGTGTTCCATTAATATCTTTGAAAAGATACAATTAAGTAGCTTCTTTGCTTTAGCTGCCTGTCGTGCAACATGCAGGATAGATATAAACAATAAAGGGAGTCATCATTAAAAGCTGCATCATAAAGTAATTTTATTACCACCAGGGACATAGGATTTATATACCATAAAGCAGAAGACATTCAAATAGTAAGGCGAGTGCACAAGGAAAGAGGACTGTATCCATAATACCCAATTATCCTTAATATAACCCAGTCTTTACCTAGGCTTTTTATCATAAAAGATCCCTTTAAATAATGTTTGGGTCTCAGAGAACCCTTACTAATTCATATTAAATCTATAGCTGAGCATTAGCATAGTGAGCAAGTAGTAGATTAGTCTGGTTTACTGTGATCATGAAAAGTGAAAGTACAAGAATATCCCACATTTTGGGTTGTCCCAGAAAGGTAATCCAGGGGAAATTTTCCAACAGGGACACAAGTTCTAGTAACCTAGAGGGCTCCAAGAAATTCCCTTGATTTGCAAGGATTTCTTCTCAATTTCTTTTGTGGCTATGGGGACAGAAGTTACGTGAAATTTCCCATAGTTCTATTTAACATCAAGACTTCATTATTGTTTTAATAAATTCCTAGTGTATACAAAAAATTATATCCAAAAATAATCATGAAATAAAATGAATATTATTTATGACCAGAAGAGAAACACAAATAGTGAACATTTTATTATCACCTTATATTAGTGATCAGTTGAAAATTGAATCATTGTGGTCAGTGTAAATGTGCTCCCCTACATTGACTGTCAAATGCCATCTCCTTTCATTGATGGCAAGTGGAGAAGGACCCCATTACATTGGTATTTAGTGGGATAGATGACCTCTGACATTGGTTATAAACAAAATAAATGCACCATTACACGAGTGGTCACGGAAAATAATGTATTTTTACAATAGTGGTTAGTGGTGAGAATATCCTTTAATTTGATAATGAATGTAGTGACCCCTTAAATTGATAGACACTGATAATGTCCTGAAGCTATGCAGGCAACTTCAGACAGGATATTAATTTGCCACTGCTAAAGTAACCCCTAAAACAATTAGAGGAACCCTGGTGGAAAAATGTATGGTCCAACCAATTAACTCTAGGCACAACTTTCATGCAAGAAGTGGTTCTATTCAAGGACATAGCCCCGCTGTTTCTCTGGTCCCCAAAATTACTCCATTCACACTGTCTCATATCATGAAGTGAATTCATTTTTGTTTTTATGATGTTACAGTTGCTCCAAACCCTTCATAAAGACCATAAAGATCTCATATATAAGGATACCAAAATGAAAAGCCTCACACGGTAAATCAAAAGAAATAAACACATAAAACTGCTATATTTATGTCTTCCTGAAACACTTATCTAAAGATTAGATCCACTTAACAAAGTATGAGATATGGCAGCCATGAAGAATCAATAGATCTGTAGAGTTTCCAACAGCCAATCTGGCATTGATTTTTGTTTTTATGTAAAAAGCCATAAAGAACCTAGACACTTGCCACAAGCGTTAACAAATAGCACAATTAACACACTCTGAAACCTTGCAGTCAAAACAGGTCAATAGTTCTGGGGAAGAAAACACCAGAAGTAACTGTGGTCAACTTTTTTTTTTTTTTTGCAGCTAATAAGGTAGACTACTCTTCCTGATCCTTACAATGTTAACAACTATAGATCTGTTTACTGTACCACCAATTATATAAAACCTGGTCAGCCTGAGAAGTCTATATGTAGCAACATATTAAAAATTAAAAAAAAAGACAGAGAGAAAGAAAACAGTGACAGAATATTTACAGGCAGTAACAATTATTCCAGAAAACACTGATCAAAATATAAGCATTATAAGGCCAGTGGCCCGAGATTTATTGTTGGTAGAATAATTGGTAAAGCCACAATGAAATATGAGAGAGAAAGGGATTTACTGAAATTCATCTACAAATGTATGTGCCAGGAAATATCTGCTATGTTTATAAGAAAACTGTTTTTTATAAAAAAAAAAAAACATAAAGCACCTTTGTATTTCTAGGATGAACATATTTTAGTTTCTGCATTGACACATTTTATAAAAGGGTCAACATATTAATTGTCATGGTGCAGGAAAACTGTTGTCAAGTACGTCTGAGGCCACGTACACACGGCCGAGGAACTCGACGTGCCAAACACATCGAGTTCCTCGGCCAGTTCAGCCCTGAAGCCGCCGAGGAGCTCGGCGTGCCGAGAGCTCCCATAGAACAACGAGGAAATAGAGAACATGTTCTCTATTTCCTCGTTGAGCTCCTCGTCGGCTTCCTCGGCGAAATTGTACACACGGCCGGGTTTCTCGGCAGAATTCAGCCAGAAACTCGGTCGGAAGCTGAATTCTGCCGAGGAAACTGGTCGTGTGTACGGGGCTTATGAAGGTTTTCATTTATCCAGGTCTTGGTATATACTATAACTAGTAGTTAGTCATATTCAAGAGGACAATAGTAAAGAAATTACTCAAAACCATTACTTTTTGGAGCACTTTGCATTGCACCTAAAGTGAAAATAGTTCCCTTTCCTATAGGAGCATATAATTTGATATGTTCACCAAATATATATATACATATGTCAATATGCATTGGCACAGTGCCCTGCTGTTCCAGGTCCAGGAGAAAGTCTGAAAGCCAGCACTAACATTTTTCATGGCTTGCATTGCCACAGAAAGTGGAATCATGCAAACTATACTGGTGAGTTACCTGGTATTTACTCTGTATTTTCAATGAAAAGAAAAGGAAAGCTAGTAATGTGATTGTTACCTATGACAAAGTATTCACTAATGCCCCATACACACGATCGGAATCTCCGTCGGTATAAACTCTGATGGATTTTTCCGACGGAATTCCGGTCAAGCTGTCTTGCATACACACTGTCACAACAAATTCCGACCATCCAAAACGTGGTGACGTACAACACTACGAAGAGCCAAGAAAAATTAAGTTCAATGCTTCTGAGCATGCGTCAACTTGATTCTGAGCATGCTTATTTTTTTCTCCGTCGGAGTTCCACACAGATGAACGTAATTTCCGATATACATTTTTTTCATCGGAAAAAAAGAGAACATGTTCTCTTTCTAAGTCCGTCGGAATTTCCGATGGAAAAACTCAGATGGGGCACACACACAGTCGGAATATCCGATTAAAAATTCCATCTGACTTTTTCCATCGGAAATTACGATCGTGTGTACAAGGCATAACAGCTATTTTTTATACTCTTTAAGGATATACAGTATCTGTCACTCAGTCAATGAAGTCATTGTCATCAATGTTCAGTTTATTACTTTATTAGGAACTAATCACACCAATGGGCCATAAGGCACCATCAGTTTTTTGTGAACTGATAGACTGAATTCTATTAAATACAAACTCTTAAAACACTGCATTCACATTCTGGAGTTTAACAATCAGTAGATATTAAAATGCTAATAAATGTTATAATTATATGTTTTTACTAACATAATTAACTTATTACAGCTATTATTATTAATTGCATGTCAGAAATTAAATAAAAAGACCAATTGTATAAATGTTGATCAATGTCCATAAAGTTACCAGGACAACATATTAAAAATGTTGTATTTCATTTAATCTAAGCACCTAATTGTTAATTTGTAAATCATTTATCTAAATAGTATTTCATTTTACTGAGCAGAATGTGACAGTTTCTGTAAGAAAATAAAACAATACCAGATAAGACAAAGCAATGTGTGTGCTATGCATATGGATTGAACAGTTTGTATCCAATAAAGTGTCTTATTTCATACAATCAGACAAAATATATAATATCAATTAAAAGGCAAAACAAATATTATATCTATAGGTTACAGTCCATCTTACTTTCACCGGATTACTAATTACATTCACAAATATGTAAGAAAATGCACCTAACATGTACTTGAGACATCAATAAATGATAATAGCCCACATGGCAAATGGTTGTTTGTAATAAATGACTTAAGACAAACATGAGTCAATAAGATGTTACATAGCTGAAAACAACTGTCAGTTAATGAATTATTACTTGACCCAAAACCAAGTAGCAATTAATCAGATATTACATGACCCAGAGAGAAGTGACAGTTGACAAAATATGGCCCGACCCATGACAAGTTCATGTGATATTCCATGACTACAGACAAGAGAAAAAAGAGATATGACACGACTCAAACGTAGCGATAGTTGTTGAGAGATTACATCACCAATAACATGTGGCATGTCATGAGTGAGAACATGGCTCTAAGTGGCTGATGAGTGATCACATGGGTTATTAGAAAAAGCAGTTGATGAAAAAGAATATGGTCCATTGCAAGTGGCAGTTGACGTGGGATAAAATGACCCATTGGCCTCGTACACACGACCAGTTTTCTCTGCAAAAACCAGCAAGAAAACTGCTGGCAGAGCTTTCTTGCCGAGAAAATCGTTTGTGTGTATGAGGCTTTCAGGTATCTCGTCAGGAAATCTGGCCAGAATATTGACGAGAAAAATAGAGAACCTGCGCTCTATTTTCTCGTCAAAATTTTTGTCGGCCTGTTTTCCAACGAGAAACCAGAGAGTGTGTATACTTACCTGTCGCCTGTGGAAACCAGCGCATGCTCAAAATGACTTTGACGCATGCTCAGTAGCTTCCATGTCATAGGTAGGGTGAAGCAAGTTGGTGGCGTCGGCATCGAATGTGACGAGTGCATGCTCGTCGTACGCAATGACATCACCGCGTTCTTGCTTTTCAAGAGAACCGCGGTTCTTTTGAAATGCCAGTGTGTACACTCGGGCGCGAAGAGATTCTTGCCAAGAATCTCGTCAGGAAAAACAACGTTTTTTTTCTGATGAGATTCTTGTCCGTGTGCACGATGTAGATAATGGTTAGAACCCCTGTTAAGGTTTTTTAAGCTGCATTTGTTTAGAGAGACTTCCTTACATTTCCTGTTCCAAATACACAACAGATATTCAAAATGTCTTCAAAGTGAAGAAAAATCCCCTCTTATGCTGGTGCAATACATAGTTCAGTTTTTTTTTGTTCAGCTAGCTGGCTGAATTAAAAAACTGAACCGATTCCCCCATCCACACATTCGAGGTGGATGGGAGAATCTTCTCTACTGTGTAATTTTATTCTGATAGTGTGACTCTCCCGTCAGAATACATTGATCAGCACTGCAGCTGATTGGCTAAATATACCAGCAGTCCACTTCAAGAGCATTCGATTGATAGATGAAGGTATTTTAATTTCATGAATAGGAATGGCCATGGCCATACGACTTCACGTGAACTGGAATGACCATACATGGATAAAAATTTGACTGGTTCCTTCTGAACTGGCTGAATTTTAAAAGATGTATGACCAGCTTTAAACAACTGTCACCAGTGATAACGTCAAACATTTTGAATGTTCCATGACAATGATCACCAGAACAAATAAAGAGAGTAACTCCCCCCAATGAGGACACAGGCAACATCAAAAACCTAAAAGGGATATAACACAAACTTTGGGTTGTATCATTGGATCAATCCTTAAAGGGGTTGTAAAGGTAAAAAAAAAAAAAAAATCCTCTAAATATCTTCCTTTACCTTAGTGCACTCCTCCTTCACTTACCTCATCCTTCCATTTTGCTTTTAAATGTCCTTATTTCTTCAGAGAAATCCTCACTTCCTGTTCTTCTGTCTGTAACTACACACCGTAATGCGAGGCTTTCTCCTTGAAGTTAAAAACACCTATGAGGGGGAGGGTCTAACCTCACCCCACTTAAAACCTACAAAAACCTAAACCTTAAAAACTAGGGCTATAGATAAACTTTACCATTCAGTAGTTGAAAACTTTTGAGCAACTAGTTAACAGTACAAGTGTTAACAGTGAAGGCATTTTACTTCCAGTTGATATTATCTACTATTGTGTAATTTGAGATGTAGTGGCTGAAAACCATATTCTCCCTTCATATGGCACAATCTTATTCTCTTAAATTATTAACACCTCCTTGAACAGTCAACCTTACCAAAGGGTTATTATTTTTTCTGAATTATTGTAAAGAACTAGAGAGACATAAAAAAAAGTGCATTTCGTCAAGCTATTAAGGCAGTGACCCCAGTTAAGCATCCTTTTGTCCCATGATTTCTTTATTGACAAGTCTATTAATCAGATGGATGTTGAGTCTAAAGGACTTTATATAGTTTATCCTTACTATCTTTTCATTTGACAGCATTAAAGGATAATTAAGAAATTCATATTAAAGTGTACCTCGAAATGAGATTACAGAAAAACTTCACTAGATCCTACACAGGCTGTGTTGAAAAGGTGAATAAATTAATATTGCCAGCTGAGGCTGAGGAGCATTAAGAAATGATCTGCGATGAGCAGAATTTTTTTCCCTGAGAAAATTATGTTCTTGATTAAAATATTATTTTTATAGTAACACATATGGCCATAGTCTATCATATTTAGACATTCTCAGTTGACCAAAAACTGATATTTCAATTTTTGGTAGGTGCTTGTAAGTTGAATTACCCAAAGAATTCCAATATTTTTTCAGTACCAGTGGGAAGATTACCCAAGGTCATGGTTCTGCTGCCTCTTCCATAGTCTCCCCCAATCTATTTCAACTGAAGCCAGGGTCTACATTATTTAGCATTCTCATTAATATATAAAACTCCACATTGAAATAGCCATGCCAGGGAAAGGGCACCATCACAGAACCCTCATTGATGCCTTTTTCAACAGTGAAGACAAGTAACCCACTACTGCAATCCTTGTCCACTGACTGGACTTTTTGCTGCAGATTGTGCCCTAACATCATCATGCTGCCACAAAATTTTCAGGAGTCTGTGAGGACCTTGCCAATGGACTGTGCTTATAGCCAATGGGAAACATCCACTTCCACAGTGAGTGATACTGGTTATACAGAAAAGTAATGCTTAGAATTCCTGTCAATTTTTTTATTCTTTTTTTTCTGGTCGGGTATGGTTAGGTTTGGGAAATTTCCCATTACTTCCTCTCACAGAGACATAAAAAGAAGTCTCTCCAAAGTGAGGAGATATCTTCACAGCTGTCCCTGATATAAGATTTCCCTCAACTCCTGCCTTGGCAATATCTGTAAAATATTATATTTTAAACAGCATATGGAGCATATTTATAAAGCAGCGTATCTAAAATTTACCAAACATTACTGCAAGTAAATTTTCCAGGTATGTGTGAGTTTTAAATGAAGACAAATGTTTGTTGAAAGTCACATTCACTGCTTTATAAAGTCCTTATTCTCAATAACAATGGTCACAAGGACAAATAGAGAAGGTGAATCTGCCCAGGCACAGACAGCAATAGAAATACAGGGGTTTTAAGTCCTGGAAAAAATGTTGGCCTGGGAATACACTTTAAGACTGCAGTCATCCATGGCAACAAGAACAATGGGAAAAAAATTCATAGGATGTAAACGTAGTTGTTATTTATAAAAAAATATATAATTAATTGAAAGGCTTGTACTACATGAAGCAATATTGGCTCTGCCACTTTATATATGTTTATATTTTTAAAAATAAATATACCCAGTTTTAGCTTAAATGTAATGTGTTGTTTTTTTTTTTTGTTTTTTTGCACAGCTGCCCGATTTTATGCATTACTTTTAAAATATCCATTTGCCAACACATTAAAATGGTGAGACATACTATATTCAATATGAACTTTACATTTAATTTATTTTAACGTTAATACAGAATTTCCGCTTCTAAATATATATCAGCTAATTTATGCAATATCTGTTGACTAAATACCACATTTAGCTCTTAAAAATGTGATAAAGAAAATTAGTATCCTAAAGCCTCCTAAGAAAATTAGCACACAAATGATAATATGCAAATGACAGCCAACGCACTTTGCAGTAAGTAGGACAGGCCATTCTGATATTCATTTTCTTATCAAGCTATGTTGCTTGTGGGAGAGGTCCTTAGTTATCTCTGATTTTCTAATTTGTAACTCGGACTTCACAAGTGGATTCATTTATGATTGACATGGCAAGCTTTATTTACGCAAATTTTTTTATTTCCACTCCAGGCTACCAGTAAAATCATTCAGTGAACTGCTACCGCTATTCAGGAAATATGACAAATGTGCCAACATAAGTCCACTTATTGTAATTTGAGTTACAATAAGCAAGAGTGAGCAAAGGGAACCGAAGCTATATCAAAATGGCACTGCTCCTCTTGCCATTCATTCTGAACAACTCTAAAGTGACTTTGTTATGAGAAAAGTGTGAGGGCTACCATTGCAATCTCTATATTTGTCCCAGTGACCAATGTCACCAGGACTGAAGTTGGGGGAAAACACAACATTCTGAGTTGTCACCAGAACAGTAGGCGAAAGGAAATCTTTCAATAAGAATATTATTTGTGGTAACAACTATCTAGCAAAAGATTTATCTTCACTTAGGCTGAATTCACACCTATGCATTTTTAGTGCTTTTTGCATTTTGCAGATTTGCATTACAGTCCATTTACCATGGTTTCCTATGGAACACGTTTTAATTAAATTGTGTTAGAAACAGGAAATAAAGGGAACTCTTCCTATTAGGACAGGTAACAAGAACCTTTAAAGCCCCGTACACACGGGCAGAATGTCAGGAGAAAATTTGCAGTACAAAAAATATCAACTGACATTCTGCCCATGTGTAAGTCTGACTTCTGTCCAAGGTGCATGCTGGAAAACCAGCAGCCGGCCTATGCTTGATCAGTGTTCTCAGCCAATGGCTGATCGGAGTGTTCTGTATCTTGCATGTTTAGTACAGTGTCCCTGACCAGAGCTGACTGTTTTTTGTCATGCCACCGGCTGGGTTGCATGAAAAAAAACAAATAGTGTGTACCCATCTTAAGAGCTGCACTGGAGTCAGTAGGGCTGGTGCAGACCACAATATTTAGCATACCATCCCACGCTTAGGTATATGACCCAAATGACTGGTAAACCCCACAGAGCAATATTAGCTCTTGTGCAGTAATGAGCCCAGATAGGAAAGGCCAGGGGTACAGCAAGGCTGAATCACTATGATATTTTTTGCTTGACTGGTATCAGAGTTACAGCCTGATTTTTCTCTGTATGCCCATACTCTGTAAATTATGGCATGTGCAAAACCCCTAAAAGTTTGAGAACCAATTAAGTATTTTGTGTCCTGGTGTGTTGCATTAAAGCACATGCATTAATGCATCTCTTTTATGCAATAACAAGTATTTTATTAATGCAGCCTATTCTAATGAATATGTTGGCAATGCACCAAATGTCCCCGTCCCCGTCCCCCAAAGAAAAGGACCTATACCATTTTTGCCAATGCTTTGCACCACAATGCATGGCAGTACCCCAATGTGTGATGTGGCACGCTGCAGTGTATATGCCTAGGATTTTCATTACCTTTGCATTACATTTAAAATGAATGCCACCACAACATACTCACCTGGAAATAAATGTAAAACATCCACTTTATTGAGAGGCTGCACTTGCTTAAAAGATCCTAAAGCATGTTCAGAACCTACCAATTATAAAGGGTTAATTTCAAGGCCTGAGCAAACTCATACTCATATCAAGCATAGATGCATGCTCTACAAAAATGCATTCTGCTTCACTTCCTGTGAAGCCCTACAATTTTAATAAACGAGAAAAAAAGAAAGGTGGGTGGAGGAGAATACATGACCTGTCAAAGTCATATGACAACATGACATGCTGTAGTGTGCATTTTGCAAACAAAATGTAGAATGCAGGCACTATTTGAATTAGTTACTGAATGTATTGGGGAGAACAGTATCCAATCTATTTTCTAAATAAGGGCCCTTTCACACGGGGCGGATCAGTAATGATCCGCCTCCGTGTGTCCGTCAAGCCCAGAGGGGATCCCCTGTAAAATCCCGCTGAGCCGTCAGCTGACAGGGCGATCCCCGCACACTGTGCAGGGACCTCCCTGTCTTTCCTCCGCTCTCCCCTATGGGGGGATCGGATGAACACGGACTGTATGTCCGTGTTCACCCAAACCAATCCACCAGACGGAAAAAAAATAGGATTTTCTTCCGTCCGAAAAATCTGAGCTTTGCGGAGGCGGGTGATTACGGGTGTCAGCGGATGGTCATCCACTGACACTCGCAATCACATAGGGAACAATGAATGTCACGTTTTCATCCGCAACGGATGGATGAAAATGCGGACATACGGTCCGCACATGTGAAAGCGGCCTAAGGCCAACAATGTGATATTATGTATTAGATTATTGCAACTAAAAATATGTTAACCCAAATAAAGTAAACATTTTCCTAAAGTAGTATTCCAGCCACAACTTTTTGTCCAGCATATAGTATGGTACAGTTAAAGTGTTACTAGACCCATAACAGTAAAATCAGTCTGTATATGAAGTAAAGCATGATTGTTTTACTCACTGTGGATCAAAGGGTTAATCCTCCACATTGTGTAAAAAGGCTGTTTGATCCTGCCATCTCACCATCCCCTTCTTCCAGGGTCCCCTGTCAATCTGCTAATAATACAGAGCCTTGCGGGCACTCTGCACACGCTCAGTTTGGTGTGTAGTGTTTTTTTTTTTTCGTGGGAGAGTGTATGTGATTAGAACAGGGCCAATCAGAGAGAGAGTTGGGTGTCCTGCAACCTCATAGGACAGTCGGGGGAGAATGGAAACTTCTTCTACAAGCTTTAACCGGTGCTTAGCTGGACACTGGTAGAAGTCACAAGACTGCTATATACTGCTGATGAGGTATTTAGTCTTTGATATTTACTAAAACTATTGCATGTCCATGTTCTGTGTACTGTGGGAGACCAGATATAGTGAATGTAGAAATAAAATGATAATAATAATAATAATAATAATAATAATAATAATAATAATAATAATAATAATAATAATAATAATAATTATTGAAAATTACTGCTTGGTAAAGCACAATTACCCCCCCCCCCCAAAAAAAATATGTAAGCAGCACTGAGGTGCATTTACATATACATGATGTATGTATATAAATAAAATATTGTTACACCATTTACAATAAATGCAAAAAATCCTTCCTGTGAATACACAGCATCAATAGCCATCAATGTTCCCAAGCTTGAAATGATCATGTTTCAGCTCAATCAATGTGCGGCTTGAAAAATGTTACCCACCGGTACACTAAACCAAAAATAAATAAGCAGTGAACAAGAGAAATCGTAATTGTATATGACGGCGATCAGCATTGCCAGTAAACCAACAACAAAAAAACAATTACATGTTTGTTCTAGGGTTGAGATGAGCTTTTATTAAAACTATAAGGAATTTTGGCACCTAAACTAGTAATGTGTTCCAATAAATATAATTCATCAGTAATCGCTCATATCTAGTTTTATAACTTTTTTAATATTACAGCTTGCCAGTCCTCATTCATATGTGGTGGCTGTTTTTTTTTTTTTTTTTTATCTGGTGATCCTGCTATTAACACATTTCCTGTCCTAAGGTGGGGTTGATTTACTAAAGGCAAATAGACTGTGAACTTTGCAAAGTGCAGTTGCACTCTGAAAGTGCAATTGCTCCAGAGCTTAGTAAATGAGGTAAGGCTTCACTTTGCAAACAATACCCAATCATGTGCAAAACTACAAGTCCCATCATGCCTCTGCCTGTGGAAGTCATGCTTGAAACTATCAGCCTTGCAATGCCTCATGGGACATGTAGTTTTTCACAACAGCTGGAGGGCCACCAGTTTGAGACCCCTGATGTAGACAGTAATTGGCTACAAAGAGACTACAGGAGATCAGCAGCACTTAGATGCAAAAAAAAAAAAGATGCTTACCAGTATTTTATGAAAAAAAAAAATGATTGTTTATAACACTTCATGTTTTAGCATATGCATGTCATTGTGTTAGGGTTTATATCTACTTTAAACTTTTTAGGAATACTGTAGTATGAAATTCATCTTGTCATTGATTTCAAATACACAGACAGTGGTCACTAGGCGTGCAAGCACTTGACATTTTACAGGCTAAGGTTCATTCACTGGTAGAATTTTTACTAACACAGTCAACATTCTTTAAAAGGGCATCATAAAGGATTTACACCTGGCTTAAAATAATTAAACGGTTTGAATAACTTTCCACAATGAGCTTAAGCTTGCCGCTGAGAAGATCAGACTTAGCCATCCTTAGAAATGGCAAAGTCTAAGAGACAAAGGTCTTTAGCATTAGCATCAAACTTCCATACTGTCTGGAGGATCATAGGGCCAGATTCACAAAGATTTGCGTTACGCAGCGGCGGCGTAACGTATGCCATTTACGTTACACCGCCGCAAGTTTACAGCGTAAGTGCCTGATTCACAAAGCTCTTACCTGTAAACTTGCGGCGGTGTAACGTAAATCCGCTCGGCGCAAGCCCGCCTAATTCAAATGGGGCGGGCACCATTTAAATTAGGCGCGTTCCCGTGCCAAACGTACTGCGCATGCTCCGTCGGGAAAATTACCCGACGTGCATTGCGCTAAATGACGTCGCAAGGACGTCATTGGTTTCGACGTTAACGTAAATGGCGTCCAGCCAGCCAAAGTTAGAGCGACGGGTAAAGTGTACGTTCGTGAATCGCCGTAACTAGTCATTTGCATATTCTATGCCGACCGCAATGGAATCGCCACCTAGCGGCCGGCCTAGAATTGCATCCTAAGATCCGACGGTGTAAGTCAATTACACCTGTCGGATCTTAGGGCTATCTATGCGGAACTGATTCTATGAATCAGCCGCATAGATACGACAAGCGTATCTCAGAGATACGACGGCGTATCAGGAGATACGCCGTCGTATCTCTTCTGTGAATCTGGCCCACAGAAACTAACATAGAAGAACATCGGGCCAGATTCAGAGAGAAATACATTACGCTGCAGTGGCGTAATGTATCCCATTTACGTTACACCGCGCAAGTTTACAGCGTAAGTGCCTGATTCACAAAGCTCTTACCTGTAAACTTGCGGCGGTGTAACGTAAATGCGCTCGGCGCAAGCCCGCCTAATTCAAATGGGGCGGGCACCATTTAAATTAGGCGCGTTCCCGCGCCGAACGTACTGCGCATGCTCCGTCGGGAAAATTACCCGACGTGCATTGCAGTTGTATCTCTTCTGTGAATCTGGCCCATCGTATTTAGCTGATGCAGACCTTGTCCAAATGTAACGTCCAACCCAACTGTTATCTGGCTGCCCTTAAAATTGGCGGTGTTCCAAATATGGGTTGGCTGTCATAACACAAATTCTAAAAAAAAAACATTTCCCTGCTGAAAATCTTCTTGAGCACGAGCACCAAAAACATAAAAATCTCTAAAAACCTATAATATAAATGTTTCAGAATGATTTGATATGCCCAGTATTATTTTGAGATCTTTGTATTTTCACACAAAATTCAATCTGGAAATGAAAAATAAACTACAAACATTAAATTTTTTGTTCATCCATCTAAATGCAGCTACATATCTGAGAGCACAAATATGTAACCAAGTCTTTTTCATTTTTTGAAAAACAAATCAAAATGTCACAGACCGTAGAATACAGATGAACCAAAGTTCAATAATTATTGTTTACAGTGAGATCCTCCACTTAATCCAAGGCATTTCATTTATAAGCAAACACTCTGTTATTGTTTGCATGAGGCATTCCAGCTATTGTCCTGGGCTGGAAAACAAGAGAGCCTTTAGAAATTGTTGAATACAAGTAGGGTACACTACATTTACAGAGTCAGAAGTGCTGTTGAAAGTGTTTTTGTAAAACAGGCCGCAAATGGTGCTCTCCTTAAAATCCAGTTCTCAATTCAACTTCAAGGTCCAGTTCCTTTAAAGGATGCACTTTAGAGAACTAGCAACTGAATCCTAATTGTGTTTTATTTAGCTTCATGTTGTATCGAAGAGAAAAAAAAATCAATACCATTTGTACAGCAATGAAGAAAAATGCAATCTATAAAGTGTTCTTATTGAGTAATTAAACACCCTATTATTGTCAAGAGCAGTGAAACCATGAATTTGATGAAAAGCTTTATTCAGTAAAATACTGCAGTGATTAATACCACCCCACGTATTAGATAAAAATGACGGTCTTTTGTGCCGGGGAGCTGCCAGCCACATAGGAATAAGAGGAGTAGATGCTAGTAGCACAATAACAGTATAACCTTGAACTGAACTTCCATCCTCAAGAAATTAAATGCTTTAGCGGGACTTAAAATCCCTCCACTTAGAGCTCATTTGTGTTTCATGTCACCTGCAGTTCCTGAAGAGAACTCATTATCTTAAAGAAGACAATCCTTTTTATAATTTCTATTATAAATGTGAATTTTGTTTTAACAAAAAAAGTGTTTATGTCTGGAAGGGATCATAGTAATAACACTTTGAGCGCGGCAAAAAGACTTCAACTGTTAATTCGCTTTCCTCATTTCCCTGGGAACACGAACAAAAGAGAAAATCTGCTATGAGCCTTAAAATGAGTAACGGAACAAGAGAAAAAACTGAAAGAACATGGATTGCTGCCTTTTTAATGCTTTATTACAATTTTATTCTCAATGTCTCAGATGGTGTAGTTTTGGTCTTACAGGCTTTAGATTCAGAATAGGTGGTTCAAGTGCAACTGATCTTTGGCCTGTGAAATAGTGCTACCCAGGCTTTCTGATTTCCCTTACCTATGTACACTATATGCTGACATCACATTCTGTACAAAAGGGCACATTTCTTTTCTCTACATCTCTTTATCTGTATCCTTTGGCTGAGCCTTTTGAAAGAGTGTTGAAAATAGGAAGCTAGATGACACTGTAGTAAAAACAGCATCCATAGGCCTTAAAGTGATTGCAAAGTCTTGATTAAAAAAGAAAAACAAAAACAAATTAGAAGGCCAAAATGGTGGCCTGAGTTTATGGGAGGAGCCCGGAGACTATTTAAACAGAGCACTCACCCACACTCACTGTCGGTTCCAGTGCACAATACCCTCCCACCCTTCCCTTTTTCAAGGCAATTCTCAAACACATCCTTCCACACAAACTACCCATTATCTATCTCCTGTATGCCCCCTTTTTCTGGGCATTACGACCAGACCATCAAGGCACACTCCAGGTCTATTTATGTTGTAAGTCTTGTTGCGTGTTTATGTGATACACTTCCCTCTCAATCATAGGGCCATGACCATAAACATGTTATACTTATCTGCCCTGTGCAGTTGGTTTTGCACAGAGCAGCCCCGATCCTTCTCTTCACGGGTCCTTCTTCGCTGCTTCTTATTCCCCCCTACTGTTGAGTGCCCCCACTGCTAGCAGCTTGCTATGGGGGCACCCGAGCTGAGCTGCAGCTCTGTGTATCAATTTAGACACGGAGCTGCCATTCTGCCCCTCTTTCTCCTGATTGGCTAATTGACTTTGATTGACAGCCATGGGAGCCACTATAGCCAAAGGCGCCTCTTCTGTGTCTCAGCCAATCAGGAGGGAGAGTCCCCAGGACTTGTGCACATCGCTGAATAAAGATGGGGCTCAGGTAAGTATTAGGGGGTGCTGGGGTGGCTTCTGCACACCGAAGGCTTTTTATCTTAATGCATAGAATGCATTAAGATAAAAAACCTTCTGACTTTGCAACCCCTTTATAGGTAACTCCAAGCATTATTATTTTTTCTATTTAATAATAGCCCTGCAACTTTCACCGCAACACTCAAATCCTGTCATCCAACACCAGTCCTCTTCTGAGTTATAGACTCCCAGCTACTTTCTGTAAAACCAGGATTTCAAGGACCAGCCCTCTGGTGACATATCATCAGGCCATCCTGGACTCACAGGAGAATGCTGTAGAAAGCAGTGCCACATCATTACGTGCCACTCTCTGCAGCAATCAGAAACTACTCACCACCAGAGGAAGAATTGGAAGAAGGCCAGTGACATCTTGCAGGATGACCAAAGACATCAGAGCAAAAAAAAAAAAGATATGTATGAACATTAAAAAAAGATGTGTATTCCAAGGGGGTTGGGGGGCTAGTGGTGATAGCTGAAGCTCAGCTTCAAATGCATTGTCTTGTTTTATCTATGAAATATAAAGGAACAAAGTCAGATTTAATACTAGGGCTTCCAGAGCTTTAAGGCTTCATGTATACTACTAGCATTTGGTGTTTTTTTTGGCCAAAGCTCCTAAACTAAACTCCATAAAAGCCTATATAACAATGTATACATAGACTTTTAGGATTGTTTAGGAGCTGCTGCAGTTAGCAGAGATTCAACCTCCCTCTCCTGAACGTGGAAAAATCATGTTCATGATATGAACATTTTGAACGGCGGCAGCAAATTGTGGCAAAATCTCAGTAATATCACAGCGCGATTTTGCCGCATTTTCCAGAGGCCGCCGGTCTAAGTAGGCTATGTGTAGATGAAGCCTAAAACTATCCCACCCTAGATATAGACTGCAGCCTTCCAACAACACAACTGATAATTTAAGTCTTCAAATTACTTAGAGCTCTATGGGTAAAGGTTAAGGATGACCAGAGTGCTTTGGGTGAAATTCATTTTGCTGCAAAATTACCAGCAGCGTACAATGATTTATTGCAATGGGAGGCTGTACATTGCACCTGTGGCTCTCTTATGCCAGATTTGTATGCTATGTGCAAGCTGTACACCCTGCTCTTGCCATGTGGATAAAGCCTACAGGATCTATGTATAAAAAAGAATATAGTATGGCCACTAGACGGGGCTTACATTATTATGAAATCACCATATTAAGCATAATTTGGCCAGAATTCATGAGGGCTAGGCAAGTGTTGTGACATTTGTCCAACCATTTTTGTATGCGTAGACCCCATAGTGTCCTTTGTATTTGTGGGATTAGGCCCCTTTCACACGGAGCAGATCAGTAATGATCCGCCCCGTGAACCTCCGCTTACTCAGCAGGGATCGCGCCGTTGATCCCTGCTGAGCCGGCGGATGACAGGGTGGTCCCCGCACACTGTGCAGGGACCGCCCTGTCTTTTCTCCGCTCTCCCCTATGGGGGGATCGGATGAACACAGACCATCTGTCCGTGTTCACCCCGATCCGATCCACCAGACGGATGGAAAAGTAGGTTTTTCCTCCGTCACACTTTGCGGGTCGGATGTCAGCGGGCATGTCACCGCTGACATCCGTGGCTCCATAGAGGAGCACAGAGCGCCCGTTCAGGTCCGCCTAAAAAACTGGCAGG
This sequence comes from Rana temporaria, assembly GCF_905171775.1. Lineage (NCBI taxonomy): Eukaryota > Metazoa > Chordata > Amphibia > Anura > Ranidae > Rana > Rana temporaria. The sequence continues at coordinate 176,064,673 of NC_053494.1, read as the reverse complement.
CGGACCTGAATGGTTTTGTGTGTTTTTGATTAATTGTTTGTGCACTGTCAAATATCTTTCCTTATTTTTTTTTTCTTTCTCTGAACACAACATATAATAATGATGCCAATGTAGTTCAATTTTTTTTTTTTTTTTTTTTGGCCACAGGGTAGATCTCATTAAGCTCATTGCAACTATAAACCCACCAAAAGGTCATCTTAATTTCAATGACATTCAATGCATGTCAATATGGCAAAAATTTTGGGGAAATTATTCTGCACAAGTGAAAAATTTACTGTAGAAATGTTGGCCCTAACCAAACAAAACAAGCTGTAGGTGTAGAGACAAGATGTTTACTTTCTGTCTTGGTGAAAATACTTGCATTCCTTATCCTACTCTATGGCCTATATTCTTGCAATGGTTTGACAGTGAAGAATGCCCCTAAAACAACCAGATAGCTGCCATGAGCCTTTGAAAGTTCAACGACAATGTTGGAGTCACGCAGTCATTTTTTTTGTTTGCGGAAGGTTTTAATAACAATGTAAGTGACCTGGTTGGCAAAAGTGTTGCCATTTTATTGATCTTTTGTTAGCCTTACTTGAAAATTGTTTGTATAATTTTAACCTAGCATGTATAAAAAAAAGCAAAAAAAATGTCACAGTACTGACACAGCATAGCACCTATGAGAAGCATTGATGTTTTTTAAACAGCTGCACTCATTGGGTATATACATGGTTTATAAAAAATGAAGAAAAATAGGGTTGGTGGTAATAAAAAAGAAAAATATTGCATGATATTGGTCAGTGTAGACCCAGAACAAGAAAAACCACAAGGTGACTTAGACAGGAACCTGGGGGCTGCTATATGTCCAAGGGGCCCAACTCCTGTAGTAGACCAAGGGGAGAGATTGGTCAAAGCTAAGAATTCCTTTAACTATAGAAGGACGTAGGAAGTTTGTGCCAGATGGAGTGGACCATTTGATTAAAAGTCAATGCAAATAGACAGCTTAGCTGTACTAATTGCAATTTTTATTGATTGGTTTGTGCAAAATTGATAGCGTCTACCAAATAGGGGATAGTTTTATTGCATTTTTATTAATATTTTTTTTTCTAGTAATGGCGGCGATCAGCGATTTTTATCGGACACTTTTGACACTATGTTGGGACCATTGTGATTTTTACAGCGAACAGTGCTATAAAAATGCACTGATTACTGTAAAAATTACACTGGCAGTGAAGGGGTTAACCAGGAGGGGCGATGTAGGGGTTAAGTGTGCCCTAAGGGAGTGTTCTTACTGTGGGGGGCATGGCTGGGCATGTGACATCACTGATCGTCGTTCTCTATGACAGGGAACAGACAATCAGTGTCAGTCTCACTAGGAAGCACGGGGAGAGGTTTGTTTACTCTTACCTCTCCCCGTTCTTCCTCTCTGTGACCTGATCGTGGGACACCAGTGGCGATCGGGTTCCTGGTTTCCACGGGGGCGGTCAGGGCGCTGAGGACCGGGTCACGAGCGTGTCGCCGGCGGCCCGCTGTGCAACCCACGGCTGGGTTCTTAAAGGGGACATACATGTATGTCCCTGTACGCCCTTGTGCCCAGCGGTGCTGTTCTGCAGACATATATCTGCATGCGGCGGTCCTCAAGTGGTTAAGTAACCATTTTATCTTGACATATTAGCAGTTTGCATTAATCCACTAAGCTGCTGACTGTTTCAATAAAATAAAATCAGTTACAGCTTGCTTTTTTATATCTTAAAAACAGTGATAATGTCATAAGCACACAGCTTGTAGAGAAATTACATACGTATCAAAAACTAGGAGAACATTTAGACAAAAAAAACAAGGTTAACATTTTAATGCATTTTAAAGTAAAGTTATAGGCAAAACTTTTTTTTTTCATTTTGGATAAAACAAGGGAGGATTATAACCCCTGTCAGATTTTTGTTCCCCATCTGTGTCCCATTGGGGAGATTTCCCTTCACTTTTATCCCATTGCCAAAACAGGAAGTGAGAAGAAACCCCTGCAAATAAAGGGAATTTCTTGGGGACCCCCAGGTCACCAGAACTAATGTCCCCATTGGATGATTTCCCCTCTATTTCTGGGGACAACCCAAAATTTGGGATTTTCTTTTACTTACACTTTCAATGATAATGGTAAACAAGAGGGGGGATCTCTTTGACGGGGGCAGAAACAACAATAAAAACCTAATAGGTGTTCTATTCCCTCTCCAATCTATGCAAAACAAAACAAAACAAAACAAAACATTGCCATTAGTTATATTTTAAGAATGTTTATAGCAGTACAACCATACCACTGTATTATTAATTTGTTCTCTAGAAACCTTGCTAAACATACATACCATCTACTCTTGAGTTTATTTCCATCTGATCACCCTTAACTGACTACTGTACTTCAAGGATAAAGTAGTACTGTGAGTAGCCTTCCATGATGCAAGAATACATGGGGTATATTCACAATAATGGTTAAACATAGATGAAGTAGGAAAAAATCAAGTGCTAAATGGTAATGTATGCAGTGGGAACCAAACCAGTATATAGTTGCAAAAAAAATACTGTAGCTTAAAGGTAACTTTTTATCAATTTTAAAACTCAAGGGTAATCTAGTTTTTCATTTAACCACTTGCCGGCCAGCTGCCGTCATTATACTGCGGCAGGTCGGCACGTTCCTGTGAACCGTCGTAGCTGTACGTCGGTCCCTTTAAGTGGGATAGCAGGCGCGGAGTAAGTCTGTTGTTTGTCAATAGAAGAGCTCCCTTGCAGTTACAGGAATGAGACGGACCATTTAACACTGACAGGGGTGCTTAAAACTTTTATTTTTGTAAAAACCTTAAACCTAAAAGGAAAAAAAAAGTTCAGATTTTCTTTTGGATGCTAGTCTCCATATCAAAAAAATAGGTTACTAAAGACAAAATAAAAATTCAGAATTGAGGTAATGTATTTGTATTGTATTTTCATCCTCCAACTGTACTGATTAAACAGGGATCTGGTATCGTACAAGAATTTTTTTTGTGTTTGTCCCTTCGGAAATTTCGGACAAAATCGATTAAAAAATCAGTATTTTTTGTACAATATTCTGATCGTGTGTATGGGGCTTTAGTCAGAATACACTTCAGCACAACTGTAGCAGGGCCAACCATATACAGTAGACAAAGGGCAGCTGATGTCAATGTAAATAGACTGTATTGACTGCCAATGCCAGGAAGGCAGGCTGTAGTCTTCTAGATCAGTGTTTCTCAACTCCAAAGCTCAAGGCGCCCCAACAGGTCATGTTTTCATGATTTCCATTATTTTGCACAGGTGACTTGATCAGTTTCACTGCCTTAGTAATTACCACAGCCGTTTCATCTGAGGGAAATCCTGAAAACATGACCTGTTGGGGCGCCTTGAGGACTGGAGTTGATAAACACTGTTCTGGATAACTATGATAAAACACCATTGGAACAAAGATGCAATATTACAAAAAGATTTTTGGAATTGGTTATGACAATAACCCCCCCTTGTCCGGGAAACATTGATAGACAGATTACCCATCCCAGGATTGGATGGGTGATCTGTTGACCTGGGCGTCCTCAAGGAATTCCCTTAATTTGCAGGTATTTCCTCTCACTTCCTGTTTGGCTATGGGGAAGGAAGTGAAGGTAAATCTCCCAGATGGCAAAAAAATCTGACGGGTTTAATATTTAGCTTGATGACCCTCCATATAGAGGATCATCTATATCCATACTCACCCGCCCTGAATAGAGCCTTTTGGGAATGACCACCACTTACTGTTCATTGTAGAGTATAAGTTGATTTTGCTAAACCATTTACATGCTTCTCCAATCCCTTCCCTCACCACTTTCATAGTTTCTTTCTTTTCCCCTCACCTATTCTTATTCCTGTTACACCTCTCTTTAAGAAAATGATACTCTGAACACTTGACCCTCTCAATTTTGAGACCTGATATTGTACAATCTCCTTTTATTGTTCTGCAACATCTAAGTTGCTATTACTTACTAAGCTATGTGTGGAGTGGGCCTCCCTACTCCAGTTTTCTTTTCCATATATAAACAAGTGCTGTACCGTGACTAATTATCCCAATAAAGAAAAAAAAACATCTTTGGGTGTGTTTTGGGTGTGTTTTATAGCAGCATGTAATACATTTTATTTTGTAAAAAAATAAAAACCACAGGGGTGATCAAATTCCACCAAAATAAATCTATATTTGTAGGAAAAAATAGCATTCATTCTGTTTTGGTAAAGCATTGCACAACTGCACAACTGTCAGTAACACAGAGCCGTATCGCAAAAAAATGGCCTGGTCATGAAGGGGGTAAACCTTCCTGGGCTGAAGTGGTTAATAAGTGCACAGTAGGTTACAGCCATAACCACATAGTTTCTTGATCAAACCACTATGTGGTGAAACAACAGAATGGCTGTGACCTACTGTGGATGACTTGGAAGAATACAGGTTGGAGTATGGTTCTTATCAGTGTATCTTCGTATGATAAAAAGTAAAGGCAAGTTTTTTTGGAACCTGCACCATTAGTTTGAAGATTAGTAGAAGCAGGTCTGTGTGTTGGGGGTGAGATATTGGTAACTATTTAACACCACAGTTGTTTTTTGGAGCACCAAAAAGCCAGTGCTCTTGTCTGAAAATCGCCATTTGGCTGCAAGTGAACATTTGAATGTGTTGTAATCAGATTTTTAGTATTTTCCATATAAAGGATATCTTTTCTGTTCTTTCTGTTTGCATTTGAGTATGTATTGTCATGCTTTTTCATTGGCAAATGTCTCTGTATCGTTTTATATTGGCATCCTCTAAGAAAGAAAATGTATTAAGTTTTTATGTTTACATGTGTTATGTTATATTGCAAAGATTGTAGTTGTGTTGTACAAGTGTAATGAAAATGCAATTATTAAAAAAAAAAGATCTCAGTAAGCATCCCAAATCTGCTAAAATCCAATTTGCTCCTCTCTTTAATAAAAATGTAAATAAGTATAAACACACAAAGCTAAAAAAAACAAAACAAAGACAAAGAAAAAAAAAAAAAACTTAAATGCATTAATTTAAGTCATAAGTCTTAATCCAAGATATTGGCCACGGCTTCCTCAACCAGGATGAGAGCATTTTAATATTCTGAGGCAAAGTCTCCTGTGCTGATGAAGGGCGGATGACCACCTGATACTTTTTTTTCGCTGAGGTGATAAAATGGAACAATTGCTTTGTTTTGCTTCAAGGGTTTTGTGTTCTACAGTAAGTTATTGGAAAATAAAAAAAATAAAAATCTGTACACTCTGAAAATGGAGGTAGAACATTATCAAGGTTATTGTGCAGCCTGGACTAATTGCACATTTGCCAAATGGACGAAAACGAAATACATATTTGTCGCTACATACCATAATGGAGGCTGGTATTTTTTACCTCGCTGTCACAGAAAACAAGCTGAATTGCTAACAAAGTGGACAGCACGGACGATGACTCTCGCTCACAGCTGGTCCATAGATGGTGGATTATAATGCAGAGAAACTGCTTGCTCAATTTCCTAGTGTGTTGACATGGCTTCTCGATCCAGTTTCACTAAATCTATCACAGCATATTACCATAAGGGTCAGTGTTTTTTTTTTTTTCACAATGTCTCATGGACACGCACCTTGTGTGCCTTTCACTTGTCTCTTATCGGGCCCTGCAGTCTAAGGAGCTCAGCAGAGGCTTTAAATATAGTTAGTCAATATCTAACAGGCAATAACAGTATGAAATTATTTTGAATTAATAAATACATCATTTAGGTACCACCGTCAGACTTAAAGATTCATTATAGATTAACCACTTGAGATCTGCGCTATAGACGAAAGATGTCCACAGCACGGCTCTAAAGTGCCGAGTGGACATCTTTGGACGTCCTCTTGTTTACATTCCCCATGCGCAGCAGGGAAACACTGTGCCCGGCGCATCGCTGGGAAGCCGATGCGTGTGCCTGGCGGCCGCGATGTCCGCCAAGTGCCCGCGATCGGCGGTGACAGCAGGTACATGGAGCTCTGTGTGTAAACACAGAGCTCCACGTCCTGTCAGGGAGAGAGGAGAACGATCTGTGTCCCTTGTACATAGGGACACAGCATCGGTCACTTCCCCCAGTCAGTCCCCTCCCCCCACAAAGTTAGAACACACCCAGGATACACATTTAACCCCTTCCTCACCCCCTAGTGTTAACCCCTTCACTGCCAGTTACATTTATACAGTAATTAGTGCATTTTTATAGCACTGATCGCTGTATAAATGTAAATGGTCCCAAAATTGTGTCAAAAGTGTCCGATACATCCACCGCAATATCGCAGGCCTGACAAAAAAAATCGCAGATCGCCGCCATTACTAGTAAAAAAACAAAAACATAAATCTATCCCCTATTTTGTAGGTGCTATAACTTTTGCGCAAACCAATCAATATACGCTTATTGCAATTTATTTTTACAAACATATGTAGAAGAATATGTATCAACCTAAACCGAGGAAAATTTTTTATTTTTTTTTTAAATTAGGATATTATTATAACAAAAAGTAAAAGAAAATTGTGTTTTTTTTCAAAATTTTCTGTCTTTTTATGTTTATAGCGCAAAAAAATTAAAATCACAGAGATGATCAAATGCCACCAAAAGAAAGCTCTATTTGTGGGAAAAAATGATAATAATATCATTTATGTACAGTGTTGTATGACCACGCAATTGTCATTCAAAATGCGTCAGTGCTGAAAGCTGAAAATTGGTCCGGGCACAAAGGGGGTTTAAGTGCCCAGTAATGAAATGGTTAAAGCAGAAGTTCACCAAAAGTGGGTTTCTGCTATTCTGCCTCCTCCTCCCCTTCTCTCACATTTTTGGAATTTTTTTTGGGGTGCAGCTCCCAAATGTGTAATTGGAAGCTGACTGTAAAGCTGCAAGGATTCCCATCTGGTTTTATTTAATAAACGTGCTGGTGTTGGGAACATCAAGCCAGCAAACAATCAGCCCAGGTTAGTACAGGGTTGGATACCTGGACAGGTAAGTGTTATTTTATTAAAAGTCAGCAGCTACCATATTTGTAGCTGCTGACTTTAATTTTTTTGGTGGGGGGGGGGGGGGGGGGGACTGAAGATCTTCTTTAAAAGACACAAACAATGCAGTTTTATGTTCAATCACATATCATTAAATGTATTTTTTCTTTAAAAAATACCTAAAATACCTAAATGTGACCTAAATTAGACTGGTTAGCTCTGCCCCATGTCCCTTTGCTCTCTCCTCCTATCAGCAGGACCCTTGTTAGTGCATGAGCACAGCAACACAATTGATTGTTCTCATGTAATGCACTGTACAGCAGAGCTTAGCCTGGAAGAGGCACAAGGAACCAGTCAATGGTGTTGCTGTGCTCATACGCTAACAAGGGTCCTGCTGATAGGAGAAGAGAGCAAAGCGACATGGGGTAGAGCTAACCAGTCTGATGCCTCGCCTTTCACTGTCCACTCACAGGCTGGGGGATGTGGAAGACATGTAAAATCAGATCTCTTGTCTTCCAACTGTGCTGTCAGATCAGATGTGGACACAAGGAAACAAGATAAATATAAAACTACTCCTGTATATATATACGTACAATATTTCATCTGTGTATCTAGTGGATTGTCTGGAGTTTCATTTTAAGTAATTAGTATATTATATGTTTTATATATTTATCAGATGTGAATGTACAATGTATATGTAAAGCGCTAAAGCGCTGCATAAATTGGCGGCGCGATATAAGTACCTTAAATAATAATAATTTTATATATATACATACACATATATATATATATATATATATATATATATATATATATATATATATATATATATATAATTTTACAATGTACTCAAGTCCTCAACAACCAAACTGCAATTAAAGTATTGTATATTTTGAGCTATTATTGCAGTGTTTACCCTATAAAAAAATGTGCAATGTGTCCTATTATTACATGCCTTTTCGTCCGTTAATATAGCAATTTGTAGATTAGCCACTAGAGTGAGAAAATTGTCAAGTTGTAGTCACTCAGCTTCTCTTCTTAGGATATCAGCCAAACAGGAAGTGTATTGTTTCCAAAAAATTGTCTGACACATAAGCTGGCCATACACATTCAAAGCCAACTGTTTGATATCAATTCCAATAAAAAAAAATGTAATTAAAAAAATTCAAATAAATTATCTAAAATTTTCCATTTTCCAAATGAGTTAAATAAACCCTAATCTACCCCAAATTTAAAATATCAGGAAAGGAACCATAACGTGGTCTCTTAAAAGGCATATAATCTAATTTTAGATGTACATGTAAAAATGTCAGTTAAAGCGGTAGTAACATTCACTTTTTTATTTTTTTTCGCAGAAGCTGGCCATTTATCATTTTACGTTGGCTGAATGGCACGGCTGGGCAGATTAATGTATATATACGTTGCTCTTTAAGACGCGACATTGTGAGCGCGCGCACAGGCGTGGGTCCTGCGGATTAGATGTCCGCCGGGAGTCCCACGATCGTCTCACGGGGAGGAAGAACGGGGAAATGCTAATGTAAACAAGCATTTCCCCATTCTTCCTAGTGACAAGGACACTGATCACAGTTCCCTGTGATTGGGAGCGGTGATCAGTGTTGTGTCACTTGTAGCCCATCCCCCCACAGTTAGAACACATCCCTAGGACACACTTAACCCCTTCAGCGCCCCCACTGGTTAACACATTCACTGCCAGTGTAATTTTTACAGTAATCGGTGCATTTTTATAGCACTGATCGCTGTAAAAAGGACAATGGTCCTAAAATGGCGTCAAAAGTATGCGATGTGTCCACCGTAATGTCGCAGTCACAATAAAAATCGCAGATCCCTGTCATTACTAGTAAGAAAAAATATTAATAAAAATGCCATAAAACTATCCCCTATTCTGTAGACGCAATAACTTTTGCGCAAATCAATCAATAATTGCGAGAAGAATACATATTGTCCTGAGGAAAACATTATTTTTTTTTATATTTTTGGGGGATATTTATTATAGCAAAAAGTAAAAAATATATATTTTTTTTAAATTGTTGCTCTATTTTTGTTTATAGCGAAAAAAATAAAAACCACAGAGGTGATAAAATACCACCAAAAGAAATCTCTATTTGTGGGGGAAAAAAACGTCAATTTTGTTTGGGAGGCACATTGCACGACTTGAGCAATTGTCAGATAAAGCGACGCAGTTACGATTCGCAAAAAGTGCTCTGGTCTTTAGCTAGCCAAATGGTCCGGGGCTTAAGTGGTTAAGTCGATATTTGCTTACTGTTTATAACTAAGGCCTCGTGGCAGGCCTTGATATGCCACTTGAACTGTATACCAATTGCCCTATACTTAAAAGCACTGTATTTTTCTAAAAGTCTCCATACACAGGCAGCATCACTGATAATAAAGCAGGAAGGATGCATAACGTGCCTTCTTTTACAAAACACTGGAAACCACTTCCCTTCTCCAGAGTGCTGTATAGAATTCAATATATTAAAGTGTTTGTAAAGTCAAATCATAAATAATTAAAATGGGCCACTCATAAAATGTGCATTTATTCAATGACCCTTTTTTCCTCAACTGCTTGACATTGTTAATAAAATATTGGATCCTTCAAGTTTCATCTTCTTTCTGAGTTGGGGTGACAAATTTATCCATAGGCTGGTTTCAGTGGTGTCTCCCATGCACACTTGCCTCAGCACCCAGTCTAATGCATACTGTTTTTTTTTTTACTAAAGATGAAGGCCCGGATTCACAGACAGCGGCGCACATTTATGCCGCCGTAGCGTATCTCCTGTACGCTACGCCGACCCAGCGCAGAGAGGCAAGCATGGAATTCACAAAGCCAATGCTGCCTAAACTGCACTGGGTTTCGAAGGCGTAAGTCGGCGTAGGTGGAAGTGGGCGTGAGCCATGCAAACCCATGCAAATGAGGCGTGACCCCATGCAAATGATGGTTTGAGAGCCAGACAAGTACGTTGAACAAACTGCGCATGCGTCGTGTCGTGGACGCATCCCCGTGCGAATGCTCATAACCACCTCGGAACAACTACCTAAGATACGCCGGATCACTGCCTACTCCATGAACGTAATCTACGCCCATCCAGACACACGTCCAACGCAAACTACGTAAAAACCACCGGCTTCTGTTCCCTGGTGCAGACCTTTACATGTCTGCTGCTGAGTTACACCTCCTTTATGTGGCTTAACTTTACGCCGGACGTACAACTTACGCGCACCTCTCGTAGCCTGCATCTGTATTTTCCTCATTTGCATATTTGAATGGCTAATCAATGGCAGCACCACCATGCGGCCAGCATAAATGTGCGCCCACCCTACGCAGGCGTAGGCAAGTTACGTCGGTGGGATTAAGCCTGTTTTTAGGCGTATCTTAGTTTGTGGGTACGGCGCACAGATACGACGGCGCATATTTTCACTTACGCGGCGTATCTGGAGATACGTCGGCGCAAGTGCTTTGTGAATCCGGGCCGAACTGTGCAAAATGATGCTCACTTCTGCATAGAAACCAGTCAGGTTCTAACTTCAGCTTGTTCGAATAAGCTTTGGCAATAAATCCTGGGAGCTGATTGGTTTCTGTGCAGAAGTGAGACAGATTTTGCACTCTCCAGCTTTAGAAAATAAACCTCAGTGTGTCTATGCACAACATGCTTTCCCTGCCTATACTGTGTTTCCCAAGGCTTGTAGGGTGACAGTCCTCAGCTATTGATTGATATCACTTCCTGCAGGGAACTTTGCTGTCATCTACTTACTTATTAGGTAATGGGGGTGTCTACAGTACATAGGATGCCTTGTGGCTTAGTCCTGCCAAAGAGTCTATGCTTTGCAACAGCTAAATAGCGCTCAAGTGATTGCTCAATAAAGAAGTACAGGTAGGGAAAGCATATTGCCCAAAGGCAAAGCATGCATTAGACTGGGCATTGAGGCAAATGTGCAAGGGTGACACTGCTGAGAGAAATCTGCCTATGGCCTCGTACACAGGACCGAGAATCTCGTCGTAAATGTTTTCCTTAACAAGTTTCTTGTCAGGCTTGTCGAGAATCTTGTCAAGCTTTCTTTGCATACACACTGTCAAGACAAAATCTCACCGTTCTCAAACGCGGTGACGTACAACACGTACAACGGCACTATAAAGGGGAAGTTCGATTCCACTGGCGACACCCTTGGGGGTCCACTGGCGACACCTTGCTAATCTCAAGTTACTGCGTGTTAAGTAAAAGTTTGGTGAGAGATGATTTATGCTCTTCAGTCTGTTACAGCGTGACGAATGTGCTATCTCTATTACGAACGCTACTTTTACCGAAGGTGCGCTCCCGTCTCATACTTTATTCTGAGCATGCGCGGGTTTCTAAGCATACACACGAACGTGTTTCTCGTCGTAAACCAGCCAGACGAGAAACACAACGAGAAAATTGAGACTCTCGACGGAAAAAAAGAGAACTTGTTCTCTTTTTTTTTCGTCGAGATGCACGACAGTTTTCTCGACGAAAAACATACACGCAACCGTTTTCTTCTGCAAAAAATGCTCTCCCAGCATTTTTCTTGATGGATTTTGTCGAGGAAAACGGTCGTGTGTACGAGGCTTATGAATAAATTTGTCACCCCAACCCAGGAAAAAGATGAAACTTGAAGGATCCATAATTGTATTAGCAATATTAGACAGTTAGGGGAATAAGGGTCAGCGAATAAATGCACATTTTTATGAGTGGCCCATTTTAAATATTTATGATGCTCCACTTTTGTGTGCAAGCAAAGTATATGTGGAATAAAGGATATGGTTTACATCCACTTTAAGGCTACTGGCATCAACCATTCAGTATCTCCCAAAATTGAGTACACCCCTCACATTTTTGTAAATATTTTATTATATATTTTCATGTGACAACACTGAAGAAATTACACTTTGCTACAATGTAAAGTAGTAAAGTGTACAGCTTGTATAAAAGTGTAAAATTTGCTGCCCCCTCAAAATATCTCAAAACACAGCCATTAAAGTGGTTGTAAACCCTTACAGACCACTTTTACCTACAGCTTACACCTAGATTAAAGCTTACCTGTTTGTGCAAAAAATATCTCCTAAACCTGCAAAAGATGGGCACTAATGTCTACAGGTACACTGAGCATGCTGTTTCTGAAGGCGATCGTGCTGTGACTGGCGGCTCCCGCGTATGACGTCATTGCGCCTCAGGCCAGTCACAGCGCCGAAGCCGCAATACCCAGAAGTCACTTGGGGAGAGATGGTGGTGATGGAGGAGGGGAACGAGGGGCTTCGATCTCAGGTAAGTAATTCATAATGAGCTAGTGTGCTATGCATACTAGCTCGTTATTCCTTTGTCTTGCAGGGTGTTTTTTTGTAGAGGGTTTACTTTCTCTTTAATGTGTAAACCGCTGGCAACAAAAGTGAGTACACCCCTAAGTAAAAATGTCCAAATTGGTTCCAATGTGTCAATATTTTGTGGGCCTACAATTATTTTACAGCACTGCCTTAACGCATGGAGTTCATCAGAGCTTTACAGGTTGCCACTGGAGTCCTCTTTAACTCCTCCATGATGACATCATGGAGCTGGTGGATGTTAGAGACCTTGCGCTCCTCCCCCTTCCATTTGAGGATGCCCCACAGATGCTCAATAGGGTTTAGGTCTGGAGACATGCTTGCCCAGTCTATCACCTTTATCCTCAGCTTCTTTAGCAAGGCAGTGTTCATCTTGGAGGTGTGTTTGGGATCGTTATCATGTTGGAATACTGCCCTGCGGCCCAGTCTCTGAAGGGAGGGGATCATGCTCTGCTTCAGTATGCCATAGTACATGTTGGCATTCATGGTTCCCTCAATGAACTGTAGCTCCCCAGTTCTGGTAGCACTCATGTAGCCCCAGACCATGACACTCCCACCATCATGCTTTACTGTAGGCAAGACACACTTATCTTTGTACTCCTTACCTGGTTGCCGCCACACAAGCTTTACGCCATCTGAACCAAATAAGTTTATCTTGGTCTCATCAGACCACAGGACATGGTTCCAGTAATCCATGTTCTTAGTCTGCTTGTCTTCAGCATACTGTTTGTGGGCTTTCCTGTGCATCATCTTTAGAAGAGGCTTCTTTTGGTGTAGTGTGTGACATATGGTCTGAGCACTAACAGGCTGACCCCCCACCCCTTCAACCTCTGTGGCAATGCTGGCAGCACTCATAAAGATAACCTCTGGATATGACACTGAGCATGTGCACTCAACTTCTTTGGTTGACCATGGTGAGGCCTGTTCTGAGTGGAACCTGCCTGTTAAAGCACTGTATGGTCTTGGCCACCGTGCTGCAGCTCAGTTTCAGAGTTCTCTGCAATCTTCTTATAGCCTAAGCCATCTTTATGTAGAGCAACAATTCTTTTTTTCAGATCCTCAGAGAGTTCCTTTCCATGAGAGTGAGAGCGATAACACCAAATTTAACACAACTATTCCCCATTCACACCTGAGACCTTGTAACACTGACGAGTCACATGACACCTGGGAGGGAAATGGCTAATTGCACCCAATTTGGACATTTTCCCTTAGGGATGTACTCAGTTTTGTTGCCAGCGGTTTAGACATTAATGGCCGTGTGTTGAGTTATTTTGAGGAGACAGCAAATTTACACTGTTATACAAGCTGTACACTCACTACTTTACATTTTAGTGAAATATCATTTTCTCAGTGTTGTCACATGAAAAGATATAATAAAACATTTACAAAAATGTGAGGGGTGTACACACTTTTGTGAGATATTGTATATTGTTACAAAGGGTAATATGCTTTTCATAAATGATAAACAAAAATATGTATGTGCTTGGGTTTCCTGCATTCTAATACAACCCCCATTCAGAAGCATGGGGATTGTATAGTGAAAAGAACGAGAGAGGCTCACTACCTACACTGGGGTTCCTCAGGTCATGCAGCCATAGTGCACCATCTTTGTAACGGCCTTAGTAGCCATGACTCCCTACACTGGTTCCATAAATTAGTTCTCTCATCTGTGCTAATTAAAAATATTACAAAAAGTCTGCAAAAAAATAAAATAATGTTATGTTTGGTAAAATATTTGACTGATAGGAATTCTTCGAATTTGGAGAAAAAAAAACTGCAGTAAAATCCAAATTCTTTTTCTTTATAATGTGATAGTGGCATGTTCACCATGGAAAGCTCAGCATACAGTGGATAAAACTATAGTGGTCTGTGTTCATTTTTTATTGTGGTCCTGTGGGAAAATTTCTGTCAGCTGTCATACACTGCATATGACCTTTATTAACTCTTTAATACAGTCAAAAGTAGCTTATAGTCACATATCCTCTGGCTGTCCATGCTTGGCTTTGAGGGGAAAAAAACAGCTTTGTCAAAACTCACCAAATCATGTCACATCCTAATCTTTCTTGAACCCTCCAGCTTTCAATAGGTTCTGTGTCTCTGAAAAGCTTTCCTTTGTGCAAATGCTACATACTGACAAGTGTCTGTTCACATTTTAGCAAACAAAAAGCTGATATGTTTTAGAGACGATTTTAGGTAAAAATTAGCTTTGAACAAATGCCAATGGCTAATTTATTATAGTACTGTTGAAGGAACTTAAAGTAGCCCAGTCTCTAGAAAAAAATAAAAGATTTAAAAGTGCCACATTTAAAACTTCAATTGCAGTGCAAAGTTTGGAAGCAGGTACCAAATCCAGATTGGCAGTATGGGAGAACTAAGTATTGAAGCAAAACTTCAGTTAAAAATAAGATAATAGCCAATTACGAGAAAAAATAACAAAACCAGCATTACTGTAATATTGATTTTCAATCCAACATTTTTCCCTGCAGTACTTGTTTGTGCCAATAGATGTCCTTAGGCTTATAAAAAAACATCATTCAACCAGCTTCCTCTGAGCCCAGGTCATCCTGAACTCTCCCCAGCCTGTGACTGGACAGTGAATGAGGGAAAGCTAGGATGTTTGCTAGGCTTTTTTTCCCCTCGGTATCCAGTAGTAAATGCAAAAATATAACCTTAATATAGGATCTACCCCTTCCCCAAGTGATCAGAAAGTTAAAAAAACAAGACCTAGCAAGGGTTACATTTGCAAGATTTGCTTGGCCCCTTTAATCTTTTACCACTTGCCTACTGTGTACTTTTACCCCCTTGCTGCCCAGGGCAATTTTTAGCTTTCGGCACTGGGGCAGTTTAAATGACGATTGCGTAGTCATGCAGCACTGTACCCAAACAAAATTGTTATAATTTTTTTTGAGACAGATAGAGCTTTCTTTTGATGGTATTTAATCAATACTGGATTATTTTTTGTTGCTAAGCAAGCAAAAAAAAGATAAAAAATGTTGAAAAAAATATGTTTTTCTTAGTTTCTGTTATAGAATTTTGTAACTAAGTAATTTTTCTCCATCACTGATGTGCACTGATGAGGCTGCACTGATGGGCACTGATGAGATGGCACTGATAGCACTGATGAGGTGGCACTGATGAGGTGGCACTCAGTGGCGGCCCCTACATTAAGGGCATCTGGATGCGTCCCCCTCTCTCCAGGTCACCCTCTATATGGTAATGGATAGATTCATGGATAGCATAAATCTATCCATGGCCACCATGGCCACCTCCTATTCATGCGTTCGGCCCATTTGGGTCACCGGGTACATGCATTACAGCGCTGGGGATTTTTTTGAAGCAAATTATTAGAGCTATAGGCTCTAATAGGCTCCAAAATGGGGTGGGCTCAGGTCACGGAGCATGTGACCTGGAGCCCACCCTGGTGTGTTACAACAGCGAATAAATATTCGCTGTTAAAACACGGATCCTCAATCCTGCCAATTAGAAGTGGATGTGAGACCCGTTTTCTAATTGTGCAAAAAGAAAAGACTCCCAATTGGCTGCCGAGGAGGGAGGAAACAGAAGCCGATGCCGTAGAGAGCAGGAGAAGGGGAAGCCGCTTGTGATGGAGAGCAGGAGAACGGGATGCCGCTGCGGCGAAGCAGGGGGAAGTCACCGGTGATGGGATAGGTGCTCTTTACTGTTTGCCTCTCCCCAAAAAAATAATTCCACCAGCCGCTACTGGCAGCACTGATATTTGGCACTGATGGGCACTGATAGGTGGCACTAAATTCATTTTTTTAACATGCATTTATATTTTTCTCTAATTTTACATGCAGACCAAGCTGGCTAGAAAGTGAAGTAACTTGGGATAAAACAAACCTATTATAAACCTATTATATTACTGCTTAGACTAGTCAACTTCATTTGAAAAAAAACTAAACAAGACAAAAGAAAAATCCACTCTGGCACAGAATCAGCAGATAATAAAAATATGTTACAGACAGACTGCAACTTATATGTTATTTTTGTTTTTGCCCATAGTTCTACTCTAAATAGCCTGCTGTTCCCATGAGCTAAGAACATAGGCAGCCAAAATGAGATCTTCTTAACATATGCCAAATATATACAACATTCTTTCTATCAGTAGCTTCAAGGAACAATATCTTCAGAGCTACAGTAAACACATAGTAGGTGACAGATAATGTGTAATCATTAATCCATTATTGATTATAAACTGTAAATTAATAACTGAAAATAAACAACATGTTAGCTGTGGATTTCATTAGCAAGTCAAAAAAACACAGGGTGTGAGGGCAATAGTAAAACATTTTTAAAGTGTAGGCTCTAGCTTTATGTACTGTACAAACGCATTTAGGAATGCTAATTACCTACGAAAATATTTTTGAACGTTTGTCTAAACAAAATTTGTATCTTTAGTGGATATTTTAGAAAATATTATTAAAATATTAATTAAAAATACAACTAATTGTTTATTTTTTTAAAGCTCAGGAAAGGATACATTTTTTGTAATTTCTGTGTCGTTGGACATATTTACCTTCACACAGGAGCTGACGGTAATATTCCAATCAATTATGTTAGAAATCATTTGCTTTCATTAATCACTTCCCATCTGCCCTATAGCAGTTTTACTGCTACAGGGTGGCAGCTGTGTGCTGGATCACGTAAAAATAGGTGAGACGATCTGTCTGTGTAGGGAGTGCGCATGCGCGCCCTGCTGGTCACTGCTTCCGCTGTCATTACACATACCAGTAGCCCACCAGCGGGTGCCAGGTACTTGATGTCCGACGGCACCTGCTGATCGTCAGGCAGAGAGACAGAACTCCAAAGGCAGATTGCCATTTTCACCAGGGGGGGAAAGGGATGGAGCCTGTGCCCCTGCAGGGAATCATTTCCATTTCTTGCCCTAGTAAAAGCACCTCCCACAGTGTAGTAAAACGCTGGCTAGGCACACAGTTAACCCTTTGACCTGCCCTGTTGTTATCCCCTTCCCAGTCAGTGTCATTAGTACAGCAACAGTGCATATTTTTTTTAGCACTGGTCACTGTATTAGTGTTACTGGTTCCCAAAAAGTATCAGTTAAAATTAGTTAAAATCAGAATGACTGCCACGATATTGCAGTCTCACTGTAAGTCGCTGATCACCGCCATTACTAGTAAAAAAAAGTTATAAATTAATACAAACATTCCATAGTTTGCAGACACTATAACTTTTACACAAACCAATCAATATACACTTATTGGGATTTTTGTACAAAAAATATGTACCAGAAAACATATTGTGGGAAAAAAAGGACATACATTTTATTTGAATACAGTGTCACATGACCGTGCATTTGTCAGTTAAATAACTCAGTGTCTTATTGCAAATGGCCTGGTCATGAGAGTTGGGGGGGGGGGATCTTTGGGAGGTCAAATGGTTAATGTTTTTCTCCACTTGATAAATTCTGCTTGCAGCCTAGTCTTGATGACCTCATAGACGCCCATAGTGACCAATCAGATTTTATATTTTATTTTCTGTTAAAATCGAACATGAATTTTAATTGGTCTCTATGGGAAATATCCATTTGTCCCCATTTCCTGTTCTCTAGCTTTCATGAATTGTCCAGTTGGCTTGCAGGCTCTTCAAAATAAAAAATGTTGTTAGAATGTAACATTCCGAAAAAAAAAAAGAATTTATTGTTATAGTGATCAATGAGGGTTTCAAGGACAAAATTTCCAGGTACAAATTAGCAAAAGATCTGGGATCATCCTTTGAAAGAGAATGCCATGAAAATAAGGGACAATGTATATATGCATGCATATATATATATATATATATATATATATATATATATATATATATATATTGCAACAGTATTACAATTATAACACAGACCGGAAGTATTTATATTTATATTATAATGGTTCATGTGTGTAATTATGCATGCTGTTCTTTGCTATGTCATTAAAAAAACTATGTGCAGTTTGATTGTGGTAGGATATGTGAAAGCATATAAAAGACACAAACACTTGAACTGGTTGTTAGCGTCTGATGCAAGGAATCTTTGGAAACAATAGAACAGAGCACAATGCAGTGCATCAGAAAAAAACAGTAAAACATAAATGATGAAAACACATTAAAAATATTTTTTTTTCTTTTTTTTTTTTTTTAATAAAAGGATGTGGATGGGCTTTTAGACAGCCTCAGTTAAAGCTTTTGTAAAATACTGTTAACTGTTAAAATACCAAAATACCTGAAAATTGTTCTGCTGCTTTTTAAATTTAGTGTGAGAGCCTTAAACTAATTCCTCAGTTTACAGTGCTCATGCAAAGATAATATAAAACATAACTATGGAAATTAATGCACAACTAAGTCGATGTTACAGGTTTGTTCAGTAGATCAAAAGTGCATTGACCCTTTGTATCTCCAACTCATTATCTTGAATCTGAGTTCTCCTTGTAGGAATTGGGATTTGAATTTGCACACCAATGTGGTGCATTTCAAGATGTTGAACGCAGCAGACAGATGGGTCACAGTGAAGTGGAGGACGGTTGCCCCCTGGGAGGTAGAGGCTGAATGAGTGACTGTCGCACAGTTCAAGCCGTCGACATGTTGCTGACTCAGGAGTGGTCACTGACTGGCACCTCTGCTGAAGCCGAGGCCTCTCTACTGGGAGTAGTTCCAGCCCACTCATACTGACAGGTACATGCCGGAGTTAGAGACTGAGAGCCATTCTAAATACTTTTGTCATCTGTAAGAAAAAACATGCTAAATGATTAACACTAAAACTCCTGCATAAATAGTGCAACAGTGTAATAATGTTCTAATTGCAAAACTCAGTGCAAATTACATAATGGATAAAAAGGAAAAAAAAATCTAAAACATTTATAGGGGTTTGTGTAGACAAGTTTTGTTTTCGGAGACATTGTTTTGTGTCTAAACAAATACTGTACAATAACTGCTTTTGCAATAGTTTATTGTCCATTTTAAGCAAAATGTCCACTGCTTCATAAAGTTCATACAAACCCTAACTGCATGACATTTTGTTTGCTAAGGAATTGTGGGCTTGGTTTACTAAAAACTGAAGAGTGCAAAATATGGTGCACTTGTTCATGGTAGCCAATCAGATTCTAACTTCAGCTTGTTCAAGTAAAGGAGAAGTACAGCCAAAGCTTGTTTGTTGCAGATCATTTTGAACTCCTGTGATCTGGTTTCAGCAAACGGTGGGCTGAATCCGGCTGTCGGCTGACGTCACAGAGCTGGTCCACTCTCAGGAAAGACTGCGACCATATGGTCAAAATCCACCCACATGCCTGGACCGGCCCCTGACTCAGCCTCTCATCAAGCCACTAACAGCCTGAGCCGACCGCTCCCACCCCTTCCACAGCCCATAGCTCCAGTGAGTATCAGCTGTGTTTGATCACTCAGAACCGGTCCAGGCTCGGGAAAGATTGCGACCATATGGTCAGAATCCACCCCCATGCCTGGACTGGCACTCAGCTCAGCCTCTCGGCAAGCCGGCTGTTCCAGCCCCCTCCACAGCCCTGAGCTCCAGTGAGCACGGGGCGGGGGGCAGAGCAGAGAGCCAGTGACTGACGTTCACTAGCTCTCTGCTCAGGGAGCGCTGAGAACTGAGCGAACAGATGTGTTTGATTGCTCGTTTCTCAGCCTCAGCCTTAGAGCCAGCAGGGGACAGATGGGATGAATTAAAGCGGAGGCTGCGAGCCAGGCCTTCTTGTCCACATCAGTGTAAAAGCAGAGAGTTATCCCAATTTGGCTGCAAAAATGGAAATATGCTTTAAGCCCTGCTGAAGAGGGAGCTTTTGGCCCATGAAACACATTGGCTGTTTTATATGGTGTTGCTTCAGAACTAAGTAAGATATATTCCGTATATGCTTTGTTCCCAACCTTGATTCTGCTTATGATTTGGTACTTCACTGCTCATCTTCTACTGATTCTGGTGCCTGTGTCCCGACTCCATCTGTATCTGAACTTGGCGTATTCTTTGTGTATTATTTACCAGCTGTACTCGTCCACATATAATACCGCATTCCCAAGTTCCAAACACCAGTGTCTAGGCACTTGTGCCCTCTCATCACCCTTGAAGGTCCTGTCTTCGCTTCTAGGGGTGCTTGGATAGCAATTGTCCAACCGGCTACCTTTATAATCTCAGGCTTCTCATACAGGCATGCAACAACCCTTCCACTGTAGGCTGCATTGCCTGGAAGGGCAAATAGATACAAATAAAGAAGAATTTGGCTCAGTCCGGAATACAGGATGGTCTATCCGTTGGAGTAAGGCATATAAAAAGACAAATTCTAACCAGGCACTATGCATTTCTAAACCATTATTTTTAGGTGGATTGATCCTTCAAAATGGCCATCTCATTAAAAAATTACTATCATACAAGATTCTTTAGTTGTACTTTAATTATCGCATATAAAAATGTCCTATTACTGCTTGCCAGCAACAGGAGCTCAGGACAAGCCCTTTAGTCAAAGTGTAAGATAGCAGCTTTTGTACTAAAAAGTGATATGATTGATTCAAAAGAAGAATACACCCTTCCCATGTGCCAGCATGCAAAGCAAATTCAGAATGAAAACCAATACTAAGGCCGTGTACACACCAGCAAACATGTACGATGAAACCGGTCCGCCTGGCCCGTTTTCACCATACATGTCTGCCCGGGGCTTTCTGTACGATGGCTGTACTAACCATCGTACAGAAAGCCGCGCGTAAACAATACACGGGGCGTGTCCGCGGTGTTGCCGCGTCGATGACGTGGGCAGGCCTGCCAGTTAAATGCTTCCACGCATGCGTCAAAGTCATTCGACGCATGCGAGGGATGGCGGGCGCTCGGACATGTACGGTAGGTCTGTACAGACGACCGAACATGTCCGAGCGGGCAGGATTCCAGTGGACTGTTTTAAAACAAGTCCAGGAATATTTGTCCGCTGGGAAAAGGCCCGGCGGGCAAATGTTTGCTGGAATCCTGCACGCTCGGGCCTACACACGACCGAACATGTCTGCTGAAACTGGCCCGCAGACCAGTTTCAGCAGACATGTTTGGTCGTCTGTACGGGGCCTTAGAGATAGAGGAATTGACACTACTGACTATCTTTAATTACTACTATTGTCTGCCTGTATTTGATGTCAAAATTTTATGAGTTGCCAAACTAGAACAATCATGTAAATTAAAATAAAATCAGAGAAAAATCAGAACTCATAATAAAAATACTTTTCCTAGGTTAATTTTTCAAACGGAAAACATTGCAACAGGACAGGACAGCAAAGCAGCTAGCATTTTCAGGAGAGGATGGCAATTGCAGCCTACACAATGTCTTGGTGCAGATTTCCTTTAACAATGTGATTTATAAGGTCTTTTAGAGTGCTAGGCTTTCATATTAGAAAGATCAGCATGTTTTGCAAAAACAGCATCACGTATTTACTGGACTTTAAAATGTTTATTTATTAAAATTATTATTTTTTTAAAGAAAAATTTAAATGTCTCTAAATATATTAATTGACCAAAAACCTTACAGCCCCCCACTACAATAAAAAAATGACTGCTGATGTTTGACAGTTAAATGATAAATCTGCTGTGTATAAAGACAGTGTGGGAGCCCTTGGAGAACAACCAAATATTAGAATCTTCCAAAGTTGCCCCATCCATGGCTATTGTGAGGTCTACAAAGGTGTTCTAAAAATATACTTCATAAGCCCTTAACAGTTCAGTGTAGACAGTTGATTAATGTCAGCTATTAGTGTTTAACATCAGAGACTAATCTAGCTGCTAAAGTGAATCTATTATTTGGTTACATGTAATTTCCTTATTACCAACAAACATTGCAAAGTGTATTTTAGGGTGTCATAAAATATATATATATATATATATATATATATATATATATATATATATATATATACACATGCACACATGCACACTGTACACTATGTATATATACGCATATAATAAAATATCATACCTGCTATCTAAAATCTCCTTTCAACAAGCTTATAGATTCTTCCATACATTTTCAAATTTTTTCAAGGGCAAAAAACAAACTTTGTACAATTAGTGTTCATAGTGGTTCATATGCAACCAACTGCACAGGCAGAAGGAAGAGCATCTTCCTGTTACAGACTAATGGACCAGTCTACCATGAGCTGGCCCATAGAGAATGATGACTAGAATGTTGACCACACTCCTAATGACCATCAGCAGGAAAACATGGGCTGTACCATTTACCGCAGAAGCAAGGCAGGAAGGCTAAAAATTATTTTTATTCATCAATTTTTTTTTTTCAAAACTCTCTTAATATTTATAAAACAGCCCATGGCAATCGTATTCCTTCAACCAAACTTTTTATGCATGCGAAACCTTTAAAGAAAACAACATTGGTTGTCACTATTTAACGGCATACTAATTCACTAATCTGCTTTCATTTTTGGTGCTTATTCTTGTTTGTGTTTCTGTTTGATAGCACTTCTTCCATTTCCTGTTCAAGTGGCTTTGGCCACTGAGACTGGAGGTGAGGGTAGACTGCTCTACTGAGGGCACAAACAGCAACAGAAACCATAGAGAGGTTCTACCGTTTCCAGCTCTATCCTAAGCTGAAAAAAATATGTTTTTGGCTGGGGTTGCATTTTAATATAATGCAAAAAATTTAATCAGTTGTTAAACTGACAATGGTATTTAACAAACATTACTATGCAAAGTCAGAGACTGTTTGGTTTACCTTTAGGACCTATTAACATGTATGTGAGTGTATGTATGTATATTTACAGTATATATGCATTGGGTTGCCATTCATTCACCAATTAATTGCACCAATTAATTGCACCAAAATATTTATTTATTGCAGGAATCTATATAATAACAATGACAATATACCTATTGTACATTCATATCAGTCACTCAAGGAGCTTAAATTCTAAGGTCCCTATCTCACATGCATACATACTACTTGTCAGGGCCAAGTTAGACATGAACTAGTTGACCTACCAGCATGTCCTTGTAGTGTGGGAGGAAACCCACGCTAGCATAAGAAAAACATGCAAGCTTCATGCAGCTATGTTAAGAGTGGGATTCAAACCAAGGATCCGAATGCTACAAGACTATTAAGTCATTGTGCTGCCTATACTTTATGTTGTGAGTCTGCTTGAGATCTAAGCTTCAGCTTGTTGTTAATCTTCTTTTGTGTTCTAAAAATCAGCTACACTTCAGCTTGTGTAGGTAAAGGCTGCAGTGAAATCCAAGAGATGGTTTTGCTGGAACCAGGTATCACACATGCCTGGAATGCATGTAATAAACCATCAATGCATTATTTTCAGTGCTATAATATGGTCAAAAACATATCTGGCGTAAACCAGGTCCTTAGAGAAGAGAAGGATACTGGCAGCAAATTAATTAGCAGGATAGTTAGATACAGTAGGGGCATGCCTGGATGAAAATGAGTCCCTTCTTGTCAGTACTGACTGGGTGTCACATTTAGTACCTCAAATATGCTTCTAAAATCTCTTAATTGTATAGATTAACCCCTTGGTGTCGGCCGGCCGCAAATATGCGGCCTCTCGGCACCTGGTCCTTGGTCCCTGTGTGAACTGCTGTCCATACAGCTGTGCCGCTCTTGACACAATTACCTGTGCCTAATCGAAAGCTCCTGATCGCTGCTTGCAATCTGGAGTATTCAGATCACTTCCTGTCCCTCCTCTTAAGCCCTGCCCTGCCTCCCGGTGTCATAAACCTCTTAAAGGGCCAGGAGGTGCCGGCGTTAAGAGGTTAATCACTGATTAATACACAGATAAAGCAAATGGCTCCCTATGGTGTAAGTCAGTGGTTCTCAACCTCAGTCCTCAAGTACCCACAACAGGCCATGTTTTAAGAATTTCTCTTAGATAAAATAGCTGTCCAAAATATCAAACCACCTGTGCAAGACAAATGAAAACCTAAACAGATGGCCTGCTAGGGGTACTCACGGACTGAGGTTGAGAACCACTGGTGTAAGTTACACAGGAAACATGTAGCATCAATTATTTGCTCAGTTCTTTGTGCAGTCAGTTGGATTTCAAAACTGCTACATGCTACTTGCCTGGCCGACACCTTATAAAACGATTTGTTTCATTTGTGTAGCGATCAATCTCTACTCTTAGCGTATACTCTTTAGTAATTTTAGTAACATAATTGAGCCACCAAAAATGAACAGTGTTCTTGTACTTATGCTGAATTCTACAATATTCACAGTAACTGATACATTCAAGAGGAAGTAAAAAGCAGTTGAAAGACAATGACACATGCAATAAGCGAATAGAAAACAAATAGTATGACACAGACACACAATATAAATGCCATATTAAAAAAGTGTCGCTACTTTGCACTGATTCAATAGGCTGAATACTCTGAAATACCAACAAAGTCAAAGACAGACTACCCAAGAGTATCTTTTGGTGGGTCTTGACTATACAGTAGCAAGCACCAAAAATACATTGGACTACAACTTAGAATCTTTATGCAAAAAATAATAATAATAATAGAGGCATTTATTTATGGATCAAATCCTCTATTTTACACAAGATAATCATTCACTTCAATCTGGGCCTCGAAAACTTATCATAGACCATACAATGTATTGGGCTGGAATTTGAGTGGGTACATTCAACTTTGCCAGCCAGAATTTCAGGTTTATAATTTCATGTGGCAACATGGGCAGTAAGAATGGATATATAGAAATGATAATGGCAGGCATGAGCATACAAGTGCTCTAAGTATTGACATGCAATATTGTTGAGCCATTTTCTGGGTTATATTAATGGTGGAACATCTATCTCTAGGAAACCATTCCTGTGCTAAAACTATTGGGTTGATTTACTAAAGGGAAAACAACTGTGCACTTTGCAGGTGCAGTTGCTCCCGAGCTTAGTAAATGAGCAAAGACGCTGCTGATTTCCATTATCCAATCATATGCAAGCAAAAATGCATTCTTTTATTTATTTTTGCACGTTATTGGGTACTCTTTGCAAAGTGAAGCCTTACTTCATTTACTACGCTCTGGAGCAACTGTGCTTTGCAAAGTGCACACTCTACTTGCCTTTACTAAATCAACCCCATTGCAACACACAGAAATTAACCAATGTGCAATGGGCACTTTGCTTCTTTTTTTTTTTTAGCAATAAATAAAATGCACCACATTTTTAATATCTAAAAAAAGGAGACCAAACATTATGTTGATAATGTCTGCATTTTTTTTTTATTTGCTTTAATCTTTCTCCTTATGCAAAACAGATGTATATGTCTGCATCCCAATGTCTTGAATCCCAAAGAAATCTATTTAAGTATAATTGTTTGAGTGAACCACTAATATTCAGGTTTCTAATTAAAATGTAAACTGTGTAATGAAGACATCAGGTTTTTAGGCAAATGTCTTTTTTCCTGGCCACTGGGGGTATGGTAATTACCACGGCAGATCTGTGGATGCTCCTGGATTGCATACTAGTCCAGATTAAAAGCATTACTGATAAACCTTGCTTTTTACACTTGGGACATCTAGACTCTATCCCACTCCAAGTACATGTATTTCCACAAAGGAATTTTATCATAATAATACGATAATTACAATAAAAGTTTAATGACTATTTGAATTAGATTTTTCTTCTTGGTATTCTTGTAATTTAAGATTTTAAATCACCAACAAAAATAAAAAATAAATACACATATATGTGTGCTTTAGCATCAATAAATAAGAAAACAAAAACAAAAGAAACAGTCCAAAGATCAACATCAAATCAAATATCATATCAGTAAACAACACTTGCATAAAAATGAGCATTATGTCACAAAATCTAAACTTTTTTTTAATCCATATGGTTAGAAATACCATTTTTCAGCCAAATTGGGATTTCACCTATATTTGTTACTTATTCCCATTCTCATAGGATTTCTTAGTATAAATTCTGCCTAGCTTTCCCATACTATGTAACATTAGGGAGGGGGCTGGGGATTAATGTTTACCATATTTAGCCCTGTCTTTACTGCTGGCATATCTCATTATCAGTTGTAAACTAGATCTGAAATAGTTCAATATAGTTAAAATGTTTCTAGCACTCTAGTTTGACTCTTTTTGAATGCACTAATTGCTAAATTGCTGAATATAGTAATGGGGTAAGTGTGACTTTTTAAAATTTTTGAGGTTATTCTACTGGTTTACAGTGATCTCTAACCAACTTGATGTTTTGAACTAGTACAGATTGATCTATTATTTAAAAAAAATTAATGCATTGTGGTCTCCCAGAACCAAGCATCATTCAGAAGTAAGGACCTTATATACAGGTATGTGACTTCACTATTCTTGTACTGTAACTTTAGCACCCCAGTCTTGGAAAAGGGAATGGATATATCAATAATAATAAAAAAATAAGTCAGTTCAAAGGACTCACAAAATGTAGTTTGGTGCCTCCTTTTACTATATTATGTGTACTTAAAAAAAAAAAATGGAATTGTAAAATATATACATTTTATTTGGTGGAAATTGTAAATAAAAATATATTTTCAATGATAAAATTTTGAAGCAATTGCAAACCCTTTTACATTTTAGCACAATACAGTAGTGACAACCTCATCTGTTTTGATTAATTTAGCTTACAAAGAAATGATTGTAGAAATTTGCAAAAAAGTAAATTTTCTCTCAATTTGATGCCACAAAAAACATTTTACATTTATTACATGAATCAACAAGCTTTTATGCAGGTGTGTTTCTGGACTGCATGCCGGCAGTAATGCTGCAGTCACTGTTGTTTAGAACGGCGCTCCTCATAGTAGGGAGGAATACTGTCCTACACAGTTTACTGTATTTATGCTCTAGCAACCCTTACGTGAAAAATTGAATTGCACTTTTTATTGCTAAATATGTCATACACACCAAAAACCCACAAGAATATTCTGCATAATAAATATATGCAAAGTGAATGTTACCAACTTAGTGTATTTTTTTTACTAGGTGTTTATTGAACAACAGAGGTCATCACCTTTCTGATAAATTATTTGGACACTAATAACTTTTACCTACTAAATTTTAAATGTGCAATTTTTTTTCACAACAAAAGATTTTTACCGTCAAAAAGCTAAAAAAAAATATACCGTACTTTATCCTATAATCTATCTTGCAAGCACTTGACGTTCTCAGCGTTTTGTTTTAGTAGCAATACTGTGCTGTTTTTGCTGGAAATAATGTCACATGATAAGGTTGTTGATACAGTACTTGAGTCCCTGGTTACAAGGCAAGCTGGAAACGTATACTGAAAGAATTATTTAATTTTTTTTAGGTCTCAATGTCCACAATCTGACGGCTGGAGCCAACCCTCATAATATTTTTACATAAACGCCAGACAAGCTTGTCTGCTTGCCTAACCTGGCTTATGGATCCTAAGTGACTATAAAATGTTCTGAGGATTTAAGTGGAAAAAAATAGAAGCAGAATTCAAAGAGGAAGTGCCATATTGATTAGATGACACTTTCATGTTACTAGCAAAAAATAGAATTTATTTTCCAACACATTTACTGATAAATATACAGTATATAGTCACATTTAACGGATTTGCTCACAATGCAAATAACATTTCACATAGAAATGAATTGCCTAATTATTATTTTGCCACAATGTAAAGACATCTCGGTTTAATCATAAGTGATATATTTTTAGCATGCCAATGACTTATGTTGTGGCCTTGGGCAATAAATGCATATAGTACACAAGTTTCATTGCAAAAGACCTTGTAACTGTTATATTTTATAATATAAAATAAAACATTGAAATTTAACGTATTACCAATCATTTAAGAACATATACAATATTTTGATGTGTTAATACATATATCAGTATACATAAGGAGTAATGATTACTAAGCATTGGATTACACTGTGCTTTCACAATTATCAGTCTCACATTTCCATTAACATGTAAATGGTTCCTAGGAAAAAAAGCAGAAGATTAATAAGGAAGGAACGGTTAAGTTCTAGGCAGGGTATAATATGTATTTTTTAAATTTGCCTGTGCCAGATGCTGTCAGTCAGAACAAAAAACTGTCCAAGCAGACGATGGATGCTTCTGAATGTTGATCGTGTTGGAAAGTGAAAGGGGGGGGGGGAGGGGGAGAGTGTGTCAAGGATTCGTGGTCCTTCATCTTTGCAGTAGAGCAAACACGTCTCTCAGCATAGCGCAGACAGCTGCTTCCACTTTCTAATGTGCCCTAACTTAGATCACTGAAAGAATTGTCAGCACTGAAAGAAACACACAAAGATAACACAGTCAGCTGCCATGAAGGAGGGGGGCTGGGGGGGCAGCAGAGCTCAGAAGAAATGGGATTTGTTCCATTTGCATGATGCTGGCTCCCTTGGGCCCCGTTCTTTCATATCCAAAGCACAAAAGACAACACTTAACATATTTGCTTAAAGATGACAACCTCATGTTGATTTGATTTGGATGTAACAGTGTCAGGATTACAGATATAGGAATACATTATATCTATAGCTGAGCCTAACAAATGTATCTACTGATGCAACCTTCTGGATCATCTGCTTATGCAGCCATATTGGCCTCCCAAGGGTGCTGTTTGAGTAGTAACTTTAGAAGACTGAGGGTCTAATTTTATTACACTGCTTTTCAACCCACTAAACAATATTATTTCTAAAATAGATCATTTTTATTGGAAGTCTCCTTGGTGAAAAATCCACTGGCCGCTAGAGAATTTATGAACTGTACTGTTCTTCTGAACTTAATACACTTCACATTTTAAGATGACTTTATTTTTCACACATGACTAAAAAAGCAGAAATTAAATAAAACCACTAAAAGGCCAACCAAAGAATGCTCTTTTTTGAAAAAAATAAATAAAATGCTTCCAAATAAAAAATTCCATAATTATTGCTAGTACAAGAAGTTTAAATATTTGTTTTAAGTAATTATTTCCTAAGATCAAGATTACATTTTATGTAACTGAAACAGGAATTATATATGTAACATGCTTATCCTGTAGCTACTGTTTTCCCATTTCATTTCCTGTGACTTTTTGCCAGGATGCAGTGAAGTAAAAGAAATTCTTAAAGTCATATGATGTTGAAAAATAAATTCCTAATGTAACAACGTGTAACATTTCTTCCAGTTATGTTACAAGAGAGTTTCCCAGCGGACACAGGAGCTAAACATGAGAGCTTTATTTTTTTATGGGAAGACAAGACTATGACTCTTAAATTAAGTAAGAGCAAAAATATATTACTTCAACCAGAAACACATTTGTCCTATTTTAACAAGAAAGACAAAACCATAATATAATTTATATATAATTATAAACACACCTAATAGAACGCAGGTATATATTTTATATAGGTATTAAAGAACTAAGAGCAGAATTAAAAATATTACAATATAACAATATAATGATGGGAAAGTAAAGCCAGGAAAAAAAATTGTTTGGGAGAATAGAAGAATGAATTTAATATCACGATTTATTGTGTGTTTGAAAGAGCAAACAATTGCCTTTATTCACAGCTTTGCCATGATTGTAAATGAAATCTTTCTACTTGACTATAACTGGAAAAAGGGGCCAAACACAGACAAGTGCACTTACACAGAAATTAAGCTGTAAATATCTGGGCTGGCCCATTATTGAAGCCTAGGAACATCTGGGGCTATAGCCCAAACCAAGCCTTACTCGCACAATGTCTTAGTAATTGCTTATATGATTTATAACTTGCTATTTCTATTAAAAGTGGCTTTGGAAGGAGCCACTGAGAAGGTGAAGTCTGTAATAAAGAAAAAGCTAATCTGTGCTCACAGTTTAAGAAAACAGATTCCCTGAAAATAGCAAATAAACAGTTTTTTAAGACTAAAAACCTGCAGCATTTAATAGAGAAGGTTTTTGACCCAATGTGTTACATGAAGAGAAAGCCAACTTGATTTGATGCATAAAAAACCCCCATCATAATAACCTCCTATAAAAGCAGGTAAAAAGTCTAACACAGGTGCCATTTATTTTTGTGCTATAAAGATTTTCACATTCTATAATCTTGCCCCAGTACCCCTGACACAGAGGCAACTATAGCAAATGGAAGCTATAATGCCAATTTAAAGCAATATGGTTGTGAGATCATAAGATTACCGACTGCAAAATTACTATTTAATTACCCTTTAATGAGATACAGTCCAGCTGAGCTGGCATCCTATCTTGAAATGTCACTCAATGAACAGTACAATTCCCTTTGTCTTGTTATTAGATGAAAAGTCGGTGGAGCAAAATGCTTTTGCAAATTTTATTTGGTAAAAACTTTGAGATGGCGTGCAAAGTAGAAAATAACTGTTAGCAAATACAAGCTGAATATAACCCAGTAGAAGAGTCAATAGAAATCTATTAAATTGATAAAATCGCTGACTGGTAAATGATAATCTTGAATAGGATAACATTAACTAATGGCAACTATTAAATATTGATCTTTTTTGCTTTTTTGTTAACCTTAGAGCATAAAGTCAATTTTATAAACCCACTAAATTCACACCTAATAAATTATAAATTCCTGATTGTCCTTAATAAAATGATGATTTTTAAATATTCTTTTCATCTTAAAACATGGGATGTTAGACAAAAATTAGGTAGGTTGCAGTAAAGCAACAAGTTTAAAGCATATGTACATATCACTAAAATCTCATATAAGCTGTAACGAGTTCATGCCTTTTCAAAAGTTGAGTTCAATCTTTTTAAATGCACCTTTCATTAAAACAATAACTTGTGAATATAGCATAGAGGCCCTACTTCCACACAACCAATATTCGCTCATGGGACTTTAAATGAGGTATAATCCAGAAGTCATAAGTTATCAATTTATATATGTAATGTTTTTGCACATCAAGCCAATGGATCACACGTAACGATATATAAGGTACATCAAGCTGGTATATTTTCAAGTGCTTTATCTGTTTGGCTGGAGAATCATCAATGTTTGCATCAATGCAAACACTGGGTTGGTTTTTGGTATTATGGTATTTTTTTACCACAACCATGATCTCTCTTGTGTCACCTCACTGGTTTACCCTCTGGAAGTCTTTGTCCCCTTCCACTACTCCCGTTCCGGACAAGGAGCACTATGGGGTTGTTTTACTAAAGGCAAGTAGACTGTGCACTTTGCCGTTGCCCTCTGAAAGTGCAGTTGCTCCAGAGTTTAGTAAATGAGGTAAAACTTCACTTTGCAAAGAAAACCCAATCACGTGCAAGAAACATAAAAAAACAGCATTTTTGCTTGGACATGATTGGATGATGGAAGTCAGCAGAGTTTCTGCTCATCTACTAAGCTCTGGAGCAACTGCTTTTTGCAGAGTGCAACTGCACTTTGCAAAGTGCACACAGTCTAATGGCCTCTAGTAAATCACTCCCTATGTTTTATTAAGTTTCAAGCGGATTTTATAGGGTTCTGTTGTTGGAGGCATCTACTCCTGAAGAAGTGAAAGTATTCACGAAAAGTTAGAAGATGCATTCCTCTCTCATATTGCAATCATCTTGGTTATGTAAAGCATGTACCTGAAAATATACCAGCTAGATGTACATTATATATTGTTACGTGTAACCCATTGGCTTGCTGTGCTTAACAAAATTGCATGTGCACTTTATACATGTATGTGTCCAATCCTTGTACAATAAATACATTTTTGATTACTTGTTTTATATTATGCCTCCTTTTAATGTGTATGTTATATATTGGGATGGAGGCATGATACATAAGCACCTGGTCACAGTTCTTTTTTATAAAGGTCCTACTTCAGGCACTTCCAGCTGTAGGGTGACAATGCTTTGTCACTGTCTCCCAATAGCAATGCATTGTCACCCTGTCACACGCTCTTCCAATGAAACTATAAACAGCTGGGCTATAACACATTGCACAGGCAGGTTTGTTTACTGTTGTTAGCATCAGGAAACCCACCCTAAAAAAATCTGATCCAGACATCATTGGGAGTGCATTTATGTAGACAAGAAGCCCCTGCTGCAGTTCAACAGTACTGAGAAACAAAGGATGAAAAAAGGGGGGAAAGAAGTATCTTATAAAGAAAATAAGTTGTTTATGATACACTGTGCTTCAGCCAACTAAATAGCATCCAGTTATGGTTTAGTACCTCTTTAGAGGTGTCAGTTATTGGAAAATAACTTTCTAAAGAATATACTGTAATATAAAATAAATACATGTTTCACAAGTTCACATAACATGTATTGTTGCTAAAATGACCTTTCCCTTTTCAACCTACATGTACCTATGATTTACTAAAACTGTCAAAGTAACAGCAAAAAATACGGGGGCAACACATTTCTGAGGGAGTTCTGTTTGAAATTTTTTATACAACACCCCCAAGAATCTCAGTTCATGTGATTGGCTTTTTTATTGTCCAAAAGACTTCACAGAGGCAGGGTAAGAGTTAAGGCTCCCCAGTTAGGTTCATAGCAGAAAGCCTTTGGTCTTAAAGAAAACCTATCATGAAAGAATTATGTAGACTGTCATTGCTGACCTCTCCTTTAAAAATGTTAGTTTCCTGGCTGTGAGGCTGATGCTGTGACATCAAAATCTATTGAGTAGCTGACCTGGAGTAAGTAGAGATGAAGAATGCTCCCACTAATTTTAAAGGATGTTTTTTGTGGGTTAGGGACCGGGAGGTACTGAAGCCAGATACAGCCAGGCAACTAGCATGCTCAAAGGAAGCCAACCATGGCATCCTCTTATGACTCTTCTGTAGTCGTGAAATATCACCTAGTAAATGGATTGTGTGCTGTAAACTCTCCCAGATATCCACATATATTCCCATTGCACATGTTACTGGAAAAGGCTATAAGTTACTGGGTGCTGCAGCAACCACCCGCTTGAAACTGGCTCATGTATGTCAAAGTGTGGATATTTGCCAGCACACCTTAGATCTTTGGATTGAAACTGCTTTTAATAAAGTATGATCACATAATAAACAAGTGATTGCAATGTTTTCGGGGCCTGATGAAGGGGTCCTGTGTGACTCAAAAACATTGCACTCTCTTGTTTATGATGTGATCATTCTCAATTAAAAACTGTTTTGGAGGGGGCGTGGCCTGCAGCGGAGCCGGATGGAAGCTTGGTGAGAGAGCTCCGTCACCCACGAGACTAAAACGGCACTAAACAGCTGGATACAGGCACAAAATTGATCCCACGACCGAGCGATCCGATCCGGGCAACGGCAGGGAGGATGACCAACAAGCGGAAGGGGTCCGCAAAGCCTCAGCGACTGATGGACATGTTCACAGTGCCGAGAGAGGGAGGCAGGCAAGATGGCGCCGACGCGGCCTCGACACCCAGGCCTCCACACCAGACCAAGAACATGGGGGGAGAGCGCTCCCCTCGTACAGCGCAGACATCCCCTCCTAACACACATCTATCCACCCCTTCACCGTCCGACAGCCCGGTAAAGGCCCGGATGAGACTAGATGGAGCGGGATGCGGCCCTGCAGTGAGCCCTGTCACGGATTCCGGAGATGACACACGTGAGTTACCAGACTCCATTGCAACTTTCCCTACTAGTAACCAACCTGTGATGGACACTGTTCTCAGGGACATGCTAGTGACACTGCGTAGCTCGCTACAGGCAGATATGATGAACTGTATGCACAGGGTGAGTGGGGAACTTAGAGAGGTGGAGGGCAGAGTGGAGCACATAGAATCCAAAATGGGGGAATATGCCTCTACAATTAACAACCTGGTGGATGCAAGTGAAGTGCAGGAGGAGAGTAGCGAATGGATTAAGAACAAATTAGCAGACCTCGAAGACAGATCCAGGAGGAATAATATGAAAATAAGAGGCATCCCTGAATCTGTGCAACCCATGGATCTGCGATCGTATGCGATCGACTTATTTTCATCTCTCCTTCCAGATCTCACCAGCATAGACCTCACCATTGATAGGATCCATAGGCTTCCGAAGCCTGCCTTTCTCCCTGCAGCTGTCCCCAGGGATGTGATCCTACGTATGACTTTTTTCCATGTGAAAGATCAGCTCATGCAGACGATGCGTAAGAATAACAATATTCCACCCAGGTTTCAAAACCTACAGTTTTACCCTGATCTCTCCCAGCATACCCTACAAAAAAGACGGAACCTAGGCACTATCACTAAAGCTTTGAGGAACCACGACATCCCCTACAAGTGGGGCTTCCCCACTAAAATCATTATCACCTACGGTGATAAATCATTCAACGTAGACTCAGTTGAACGGGGAATAGGATTACTGAAAGAATGGGAAATTCTACCTGCTCCTACCGAAAGTGACAGGCCAACAGCACGGAAAACCAATGTCAACCCTGACTGGAAACAAGTCACTCAAAAGAATGCAAGATCGCACAAGTAACTTTTCTTCTCCATTTTGTTGTCCTGCACCAGGACCCGTAAAATGTTGCGTGGGAAACAAAACGGTTCTTGGGCATGAACTTATCCCCGATACAACCTGAGCAGCGTTTAGCTGCACCCGGGCATGGCCCTTCCGTACTATCTTCTGTTGCCATAGACATGGCTGGTTGTTTACTGACGTTTCACTTAACTTTTTGTTATGTTTTCTCGCTCCTCTTTTTTTTTTTTTCTTGTTTTTGGATCCACTCAGATACACCTATAACCTCAAACTGGGACTCACCTAAAGACTCTACTCGATATCCACCCCACGGGATTGGGAAGATTTCAACTTGCTTCATGGAGACGCACCGACTCGGGATCACAGTGAGTACATTTGGCTACAGCTACATACAAACATCGCCACTCAGCTCACTGAGAGAGCCCTTGAACCCTCCAAAATGTCATTACCATGCTCCACGACACTTCTTTTTAACATAAATGGCGATCAAGTTCCTATCTATTAATACAAGGGGTATGAACCATCCTGTCAAGAGGAAATCCCTGTGGAAAGAAGCTATACTACACAAGAGCGACATCATTTGTGCTCAAGAAACACACTTCAGCAAAGATTCACCACCTCAATGCTCTCATAGGAATTTCCCCAAAGTATTCACTGCAAATGCCAATACCAAGACCAAAGGAGTATTAACGGCCATACGAGATACGGTCACCTTCTCCCTACACACGGAACTAGCAGACCCTGGCGGCAGGTACTTGATCTTGGTGTGTGACATCAATTCAGTGACCTACACCATTGCGAATGTGTACGCCCCAAATGCTCACCAGATGCGCTTCTTTAAAAAGCTTATGAGGAAAATACAACCTATCAAAAAGGGTTTCCTTATACTGTGTGGAGATTTTAACGCTGTGCCTGATGTAACCATGGACACAACATCC
This sequence comes from Rana temporaria, assembly GCF_905171775.1. Classification (NCBI taxonomy): domain Eukaryota; kingdom Metazoa; phylum Chordata; class Amphibia; order Anura; family Ranidae; genus Rana; species Rana temporaria. Next base: position 176,029,009 of record NC_053494.1, on the reverse strand, counting down.
AAAGCACTTAGAGCAGGAGTGTCATTACAAGGAGCTATTCATACCGCAGATCTATTCGATGTGTGGAGATGCCTCCATTCAGACGAGAAGGATTTTACCTTTTTTTCAGCCCCACACCGCACATACACGAGGATAGACTTGTTCTTGACTGATTACAACATCCTGACCAGATCTGTAACAGCAGCTATCAATGATATAACATGGTCAGACCACGCTTCGATCTCCCTGACCATCGGGGACGCTGTTACCACCAACCCGTCTCCGGTGTGGAGGGCCAACACTTTTTTGCTACAACAACATACTACTAAACTAACTGTTGAAAAGCACTTAACGGAATTTTTCCATATAAATGACATACCTGGTCAGGATCCATTTTCATTGTGGTCTACACATAAAGCGTATATAAGAGGTATTCTTATCCAGTTGGGGGCTAGGGCAAAGAGGCAGCGGCACAAAAATATCAAAGATATTACAGATGAAATTGCAAAATTGGAAAGCGAGAACAAAAGGCTGCCCTCACAGTCACTCACCACCAAACTCATGCAACTAAGAGCCGATCTCAGACGTCTCCTACTGGAGGATTTTGAGAGGCTGTCCAAACGATTAAAAATGAATTATTATGCACAGGGAAATAAAGCCGGTAAAATGTTAGCAAATAGGCTTAAGGGACGTAGGATTAAGACCAAAATTCCCCACATTTTACATCCCACACATAAAACGAAAATGTTCCACCCTCAAGATATGGCTGACGCCTTCAGCCATTACTATGGCTCCCTGTACAATCTAAAAGACGATAAAGATACACCCCAACCCACTACTTCATTGATAAACGATTTCTTGAGCAAAGTTTCCTTGCCCCAACTCTCCTCAACACAAATAGAATATCTAAACTCCCCCTTTACGGTGGACGAGATACAAAAAACCATAGACTCCCTACCACCCAACAAATCTCCAGGCCCTGATGGCTTTGTGAGTGAATACTACCAGATGTTTAGGTCCACTCTGTCACCTTACCTCGAAAAAGTATTTAGTAAAGCCGCCGCCTCTTCGTCCTTCCCACCAGAAATGCTGGAAGCATTAATTGTAACCTTGCCTAAGCCAGGGAAGACTCCCGATACACCGGCCAACTTCAGGCCCATTTCCTTATTGAATAATGACCTCAAACTGTACGCCAAACTTATTGCCAGACGTCTGGTAGACATAATGCCAACATTGATCCACCCGGATCAAGTGGGCTTTACAAAAGGGCGCCAAGCTTCCGACGCTACGAGACGGCTGGTCAATATTATACATCTTGCGGAGGTTCAGCGAAGGCCTTCTCTGCTCCTTGCCCTGGATGCAGAGAAGGCCTTTGATAGAGTCCATTGGGGCTATTTGGAGATGGTCCTTGGGAAATTTGGATTCGTGGGACACATATACACGGCAATTATGGCACTTTACTCAACACCGTCAGCTAGAGTGTTCACTTCGGGGACGCTCTCCAGGCCTTTCGCCATTACTAATGGCACCCGACAGGGGTGTCCCCTATCACCGTTAATTTTTAACTTGATCCTAGAACCCCTAGCTTCGTACATACGAGCACATAAGGATATCAGCGGCTTCCCCTCCTCCAAAAAAGTACACACTATCAGTCTTTTCGCCGACGACATTATCCTAATGCTATCAGACCCTGTCACTTCCCTGGCTTCGGTACATGAGGCACTTCAAATGTTTGGGAAAACGTCATACTATAAAGTCAATGAGAATAAGTCTTTTGTCTTGGGGATGGGGATTAGCACCACTGTGAGGAGTACACTCAGTTCACGATTTCCATACACATGGAGCAAAGAGGGCATTAAATACCTTGGCATTACCCTGTCATCTACGTCAGGGAACCTATTTGCGTATAACTACACCCCATTTCTGGCCTCCCTACCAACAAAACTACAAGAATTGGCTAAGTCTGAATTACTGTGGTCAGGCAGATTAGCGGCCTTCAAGATGATGGTCCTTCCACAACTCATATACCTATTTAGGACCCTTCCCATTCCAGCCCCTAATTCCTTCTTTACTAAAACCCAGGCCCTAATCAATCAATTTCTATGGAAGGGCAAAAAAGCAAGATGGGCATTTAGGAATTCTATAGCATCTAGAGGGGCAGGAGGAGTCGGCAATGTAGTGGTGAGGGATTACCATGTGGCAGCCGTTTTGGCGCAACTAAGGACTTGGTTCCCTGATCCGCCTTCTACGAGATGGCGGGAGCTAGAGGAAACCCAACTTACACAAGGCAGCTTGCACGACCTATTGATGGCATCTACACTCTCAGCTACGCCCCCTGGGGGACTATCTCCTACGATGGTGGCTTCTTTGAAAGCCTGGGATGTACTCCTAAAGACATCCCAGGGACAGCATCCCGAGACATACCTCCCAATGCCAATGACATGTCTCAATGGCGTTATTCCAGACTTAAATGTTGCTCACTGGACTAAAAGGGGAATAGCTCACATCTCTGATTTGATGATAGGCCCGAGTGGGAAGACGTTCAGATCACTCCAGGTGGAGTATGGCTTGGAGGAGTCCGACTACTTTACTTTCCTAAGAATAAATCACTTTCTTCAGACTAGTCCGACTCTCTCGATCCAGCTCCCATGGAGAATTGCGCTGTATCTTACCAAGCAGTCTACCAATATTAGAGGTATATCCCTATTTTATGGTACTATGAACAACAAACTAGTATTTGTGAAATCCAACAATATAGTGGCATGGGAGAGGGATCTAGGAATAACATATTCCTCAGACCAATGGCAGCAAACTCTACGTACCACATATACCTCTACCAGGAGTATTAATCTCTGGGAACTCTACCAAAAGATATTACTGCGGTGGTACTTAACCCCGTTCAGAATCGCGAAGTTTAGCTCTCAGGTCTCCCCGCTTTGCTGGAGGGGATGTGGTCTTGTGGGAACTCTGTTCCATATCATATGGGAATGTCCTGCTATGCGTTCGGTATGGAGGGAGATCTCTGTCTTGATCGCCCAAGTGGTGAATGTAGGAGTACCTTTATCCCCGGGACTGGCGGTCCTCTCATTAGGAATGGACTCTATCCCGAAAAATAATAGAGCAGTTGTTTCCCATATCTTACTGGGCACTAGACTAGCTGTTGCTCGCCACTGGAGAGACCAAAAAGCTCCCACATTACAAGAGATAATTGCAATAATCAACACACACATTGAATACGAACGGATGTTCGCAGCTTCACAGGGTAGATTCCTTTCGGCCTGTGAACGATGGAGGTCGTGGACTGAGTGGTACAAAGGGCGGTATGGCCGTTGAGGCCCAATATTTAAAGTAAATTGAAGACATGATAAACTAAATATTTGTGGATCCAGGTTATATCTTTAATCACTTATGATCTGATTCTGTTCTCTTTTTCTTTTTGTTTTGTTGTCTCCTTTCTCTTTTCTTTTTATCTTTCTTTTTATCTTTCTTTCCCCCTCCTTCCCTCCCATCTTCTCTGGCTAACAACTTCCTTCGTCTGTCCACTGGGTGGCCTTGGTACCTTCGAAAATGGTAGATGCTGGGAGCCCTCGAGCGTGCTGGTTCGGGGCTGGGCGGGCTGGGGCGGGGAGGTCCTCTCCGGAAGAGCACAGTTTGATCCCATGGGGGTGCTGGGGGTGCCTCTCTACGCCCTTTTCCGCTCGGCCCTGTGGCGGCATTGACTTGGGGGTATATTGGGCCCATATGAGGCATGTATGTGGCATTCTGGTGTCTTGTGATGTGGATACACCAGCGACCATGCACGGATGAGATGTTGGGGATTCCACCTCTTTTTCTCTTTTCTCTTGTTATCCTTATTCATTGTTTGATGTTGTTCACAGCATATGATGTTCAAAGTATGTATATCTGTGAAACTGTATAATTTCCAATAAAAACTTATTGAATGGAAAAAACTGTTTTGGACTCAATCTGAAGATCTGAGGTGTGCTGGCAAATATCTACACCTAAACTCTTCCAGGGAGCAATAGTTTACTGGGTTAAGTGGTTAGCATGTCAACCCAGCAGCGCTAGAGTCATCAGTTTGAATCCCAACCATGACACAACCTGCATGGAGTTTGCATGTTCTCCTTGGGCCAGATTCACGTAGATCAGCGGATCTATAGATCCGCTCGATCTACGTGATTTAGGATCCGCTCCCGCAAGTTTGAGAGGCAAGTGGCTAATTCACAAAACACTTACCTCCAAACTTGCGGCGGCGGATCCTAAATCCCCCGGCGGAATTCAAATTCCGTGGCTAGGGGGAGTGTACTATTTAAATCAGGCGCATTCCCGCGCCGATTTAAATGCGCATGCGCCGTCCGGGGAATTTCCCGGTGTGCATTGCTCCCACTGACGTCGCTAGGACGTCAGTGGTTTCGACGCTTACGTAAACGACGTCCATCCGTATTCTAGAACGACTTACGCAAACGACGTTAAAAAATTTGACGCGGGAACGCCGGCTATACTTAACATTGGCTGCGCCTGATAAAAGCAGGGGTAAGTATACGACGGGTACGCCGCTACGGAAACGTCGTAAGAAGACTGCGTCGGGTCCGCGTACGTTCGTGAATTTGCGTATCTCGCTGATTTACATATTATTCAAGGTAAATCAGCGGGAATGCCCCCAGCGCCATTTTTAAAATGAAAAAAAGATCCGACAGTGTAACACAGTTACACCTGTCAGATCTTAGCCCTATCTATGCGTATCTGATTCTATGAATCAGGCGCATAGATAGGACCAGTGTAAGTCAGAGATACGATGGTGTATCTGTAGATACACCGTCGTATCTCTTTGTGAATCTGGCCCATCGAGTCTGAGTGGGTTTCTTCCCACATCCCAAAGACTTCCTGGGAGGTTAATTGGCCCTAGTATGTTTATGTACACATTTGCGTTAGGGACCTTAGATTGTAAGCTCCTGGAGGGCAGGGACTGATGGGAATGTACAATATATATGTAAAATGCTGCATACATTTTCAGCACTATATACTGTAAGAACCTGTAATGCACTCAGATGACAGAAAGGCGGTCTTTGTGCTGCTGGGTGTGAATTACAACAATCCAACACACAGCTTGGATGGGAATGATACGGAATGGGCTATTGCTTTGCAAACACAGAATAGTGTAGGTCACAGTGCTTTAAGACCTTGGAGGTGGTTGCCTTCATTATTGAGAAGGCGTACACTGTTGATGAGATTTCAACCAATTTCCAGCTGGTAAACTATAAAGAAAGATGTCCTCATGTGGTTTTATTGTGTTACTCCAAAATAATGTAATATTTCTCCGCCACACATACATTGCAAGTATGTGGTAAGAGAAGACACCTTCCAAGAAAAGCAATTGGTATGCTAGTCACCAGATCTAATTTACAGGATCCCCATAAAATAGTCTCTTCACCACACCCTGAATATTGGTACTACAGTATATAAAAGTAACAATTGCGTCACATTATAGATCTTTTCCAAGGGTGCAGGTCTTTAGGACCTTCTAAAAACTTCAAATATTTAAAAAAAGGGAGGTCCAGATAAAAAAAGTTCCTCTATATTTACCAACCTTACCATTATTAGGTTAGGGCTAAAAGCTTCAGTTTACATTTCAATATTTATTATATGTGTTATAAATAAATCTTTCTCAAATAAGGTGAATATTTTATTTAATCTACTAGCTAATAAAAGCCTTCTGAAAAGATCATCGGCTTGCATAGAATAAAAATAGATAAGATTCACAAATGAATGCCAAGTACACACAGGCCGATTTTCGGCGGGACATCGGCTGGTTCAATAAAAACTGGCCGACATTCAGGTGTAAAAGCTAGTGGCTATAGCCGTAATCACATGTCAAAAATCCAACAGCTTGGTTTTATTGAAGTTGATCGACTTCAGTGCCACCAGCCTGCCCATACATGGTTCAAATCTTGTCAGGTCCCTGCTAATACGGCTGCTTAAATGTTCTTAAATACAAAAGAAAAAGTCTATTGCTGCGACAGACAGGGCTGTGCAGTGTGGCCGAGCTGTGTAAATCGCTAAATTGTATGTCTAGAAATGCTTTTTAGCAGGTAAAACAGCTCTCTTATATATATGTAGTGTATTTAGCTGTCTGTCTGTAGTTCAGATTTAACCAGTATTTACCTCTTAAAAAATATCAATATTTCATTCTCAAAACCCCTACTTACGATCTACTACATCTAAAAAGAAGGTAGGGCAATTTACTAAACCACATAAAGTATCCTTATTGCAAATGGATGAGTTTATACTGTGTGATGCATGACATTCAAAATGAACAAGTATACTCGGAGCAATAGAATGCTTGAATAACACTTGTGTTCTATAAGAGTCTGAGAAATCAGCAAGAGCTTCAAGATAGTTTGCTTTAAGTTGTGATGATTTGAACCTGTCAACCCTAAACTGTGCGAATGCTAGGGTCTGACATCAAAGGCAGGCAGCAATCCCTTCAGCATCTATCAAATTAAATGCAGATTACACATGTTTCTAGTACTGCTGTGCAGTTAACCATTATTAGCAGTTGCATGAATCTAATTTGCAAATGTTTTTCTCGGCAGTATAGACACAAATAGGCTGATGTTGTCGACGAGGTTATTTGAACAAACTATTATTTAAACCTCAGAGCTTCCATCTGAATCTCTCTTGTCAGTCACCCGCAAATGCCTTAATTTATTCACAACACTACAAATTAGAAGTACAAAAGTGTCAGCGGGTCCAGCTGGTATTTTAGCAGTGGTAATATTCAACAAAGTGACATTTATCAGAAGTGTGTATCGTAAGAGATGGCAGAGAACATTAGGTTGCCTCATTCCTATCCTACTGCCAGTTTTTGTTGGTGACACAATGTCATATAAAAAGGAGGAACCCTCATTTGTATTACAGAAGCGGTAACCAATTCAAACAAATACTAATTGGAAAGGATAAGAAAATATCAAAATACATAGGTCCTCTACATGTATACTAATTAAAAGAATAGGCATTTTCACTGGAAAAACAAAATTGACATAACAGACTAATGGTCCTAGTTGTAAAAAAAAAAAAAAGGAAGCCCAACTGTATGTAACTTTCATCAAAATGAAATATGTTGAATCAGGGTACATACAAACATTGCTTTTAAATGGCTTACAAGATTTTATTGGATTAACTTCTGCTCCAGTGCTGACTTAAAAGTGAGAATTCCAGCCACACAGTGAAGATTAGGACTGCTACCCTCTATGTGAGAGCAGTAGTCTGTCTTCAGCCTATGTTCAGGACTAGACCCAGATGCTACAAATATCAATCAGTTACAAAAATGGTTTTGATGGTTTGAACTTCATCTGAATTGCTGTAACATTTGAAGGTCAAGACCACGTTGTCCAAAAGAGCCCATTCTGACTGTTCTCTCAACAAGAGGTCATCTAAGTATCCCACAACAGGAATGACATGACAATTTAGAAGGGCTAGTACAGGAGCTAGCACCTTGTAAATACCTAAGGTGGAGACAAGAAGCCAAATGGCAATGCCTCAAACTGGTAGTGCAAGTCCTCCCGCAAAGAATATGGATTGCTGAAGCACTGGAAAGATGGGGACATATAAGTAAGACTTTTTAATGTCCACAGAAGCCAGAAAGTCCCCTGGTTAAGGGAGGCAGTGACAGATTTTGTAGGCTTTGTGTGGAATGTTTGAACTTGATTAAAGACATTCAGATTTTGATATCCAGGATGAGGCAAAGATCCATTGCAGATGAAATGCAATGTTACAGCCATCCGCTCCAAGTGAGGCAGTGGTTAGATCCCTTTTAAGGGATTTTAACCAGCCAGACCCAGGGGGGGCTGGGGGGGTAAACTAAAGTTGAAGAGTGCAAAATCTAGTGCAAATCTGCATAGAAACCAATCAGCTTCCAGGATTTATTGCCAAAGCTTAATTGAACAAGCCAATGTTAGAACCTGGTTGGCCACCATGCATGGCTGCACCAGATTCCTAGTGCACATATTTTAGTAAATCTCCCCCACGGTCTGGCAATATAAAGTCACATCTAGGATCAGGTGATAGGCAGGGACTGCCAATAAGAACAGAGCTCTAGAAATGGCTTCTGACTTCTTATTGATTGGCCCATTAAAGACAAGTGCCCTGTTAAGGCAAGACACTGCTGGATGCACAGTGGGAATAGAACATGTTTGCACAATGTCTTCATTAAACAAATAATAAGCTTTAAGGGCACAAGCAGCTTGTCAATACGTTTTCCAATCCCCATAGAGAAAAAATAGCAGGTGCAAAGGGAAAGTCTTGGTGGCCTTAAAAGTTTTGACCCAGGCTGGAAAAACAGGCTGATCTTCTGTTTTAGAGTGATGCGCACTTGATCAATAAAAGCTGAAACAGTCTCCTTTAATTTGAGAGTAATAGCAGAAGACAGTGATATTTCAGGGACAAGCTTCGGAGAAGCAGTGGAGCAACTCAGAATCAGACAAAATGTTTGCAACCAATGGCTCAGAAGCTGCTAAGACTGCAAGGAAATCAGATATGGAATTTTCTTGGCAGTGCACTTGTGGCAACTGAGATCAGAGCCAGCAAATAACTGGGTGATTTAGGCCAAAAATCCTGCATGACAATGCTAAAAACCTCAACTGTAAGGGTCCATCTACACCAGACTTCAAGTGCAAAGAACTTTATTCTAGGCAGTTAAAAGCAGGCCCAGAGCCATCAGTAGAATATTGCACATGCCCAGGGTATCCAGTACAGTTGAACTGCTCCAAACCACCACCCTGGCTTCTAAAATCACACATGTGGTGGTATGGCAACATACATGTTCAGGGTAAGAGGCAAGTTCTCAGATACTCATGAAACCCAGACAGCTGATAGCAGTCAGGGTTGGATTGACTGTAGGCAGGCAGGATAAATAGATCATAGATTGAAGTTTCTCATGGCTCTTCAAGTAGAAGCCGCAGTGGAGAGATGCTTCATGGCAGGAAAAAGGGCATGAAGCCTGAAACACTCCAGCCTTCATATGACATTAGCTTAAACTTCTTCTTTTTAATAAAAGGCACCTAACTACCTAAGCAATTGAGATAGCTCCACGTATTTGGACAGAAATGCCTTCCCGCTAAGTGAGTCTTCAAAGACGGCAAATGCTGAAGCCATGTCACTGGCTCTGGATTTGAAAAGAGTTCCACAGATTACGTTTATCAGAACAAAGTCTGGAAAGCTCCCTACCTGGAACCCAGTGCTTCTCCTCACATCCAGTCCAGGGGGGTCCACACGTGGTACTCCAAAAGCTAGGCCGAAAGTTACTGCCCTGGAAAACTGCAATTGAAAAGTCAGCAGTGGTATAGAAGTAGAAAGAAGGTGCTAACAAACAAAATTAGCATTAACACAGCAGAGCTGTAGAGAAATTGTCCACCCTCCTATGTCACTAGCAAAAAAACAAGGCGTGCTGATGGTGAGTGGGGTTATATGGGGGCTGGGCTACAGTTTTTTTGTGTTTGCCAGTGCCAAAGCTCCAGTAGGTGGGAGTATAGCCCTAAGGTTTAAGACGTTCTGTGTCCTTCAATAAACAAAAAATAAACTCTTGATGGGAATCCTAAAGCTATGGCAGGTCTAGTAACACCAGTGGGAATATCTCATTGTTAGAATCCCCAAGAGATAAAATAAATGTGTAATTTTGGTGGGTTGAACTTTGATCTGACTGTTAAAACATATTTCTTCCCTGACAACCAGATTCTGACCTGACTCTGATTCTATGGATCTGCATAGGTAGTGAACATGGCACCACTGCTTATCACTGCAGGATAAAATACAACATGCTACAGTGCATTATAGCTAGCTATAATTATTATTTAGATACCTTTATGCAATAGGAGATAACAAATTGTGACAGAATGAATATATCATTTTAACCTGGGAATTTATTTGAGAAAGTGTAATGTCAGAAATAAGTATGGAATTAAGAGATGCCTTGCTTTTTTCCCCACAACATTATACTCCTTTTTGCTGAAGTGTACTGTAGAAATAAACTCAAAATAAACCGGTTGCATAACTCTGATCCTAATATACTTTACACAATCGCATAAGGCTTGCTCACTGCTGTATGATAACTCTGCTTTAAATGATTGCTGTTGCCCAAAAAGTTTGGTTTGCTTTTACAGGCGGTTCCCTCCCACCGCCCTCCGGTGCTTTTTTGGTGCTTCGCCAGTCTCTCCTGTGCAATCGGGGAGCTGAAGAATCAATCTAACACAGCAGCTGGCTTACCATAGAGCTGGCTGAAGACCAGATGATCCCCGACCATTTCTATGACCCTCAAAGGCCAAATGACAACCCTCCTGGCTTTGGCAGATGTAAACACAGCCTTTTTTTGCTGGAAAGGCCGAGATCTATTTTTTTTTCTCGGGCTTTCTAGCAAAGAGGAAAGATGTGGGGACTTACATACCCCATATCTCTACGTAAAGACTACCTCTCGTGCCCTGTTCCTATTACAAGGGATGTTTACATCCTCCTCTGACCATTACATTTAATTAAAGCATCACCATGGAGATTTTAAGTACTGTAGATTGGCGCCATTCCACTAATAATTTTAAAGCGTAACGTGTTTGGTATCTATTTACTTCACAGTATACAAAAAAAATTGGGGTAAATATTGTGGTGTTTTTTTTTTATCAATCAAGTTATTCTTTCCCAAAGAAATTACGTTTGAAAAATTTGCGTGACATAAAAAATTGCAACGACTGCCATTTTATTCCTTAGATTCTTTGCTAAAATATAATTTTTCTTGTTCAAATATTTTATTTACAAGATATAAAGGAGACATACATAGGGTATAGGTATATAACAATTAGCCCCCAGAAAATAAACAAAAATACAACAGCCAATTGACTGGGTCGCAGCCCACAAAGATGAATAAGGTAAAAGAATGATAGGACATTTAAATGCATAGTGGTTGCATAGTACCATGGTACCTGAGGCAAGGAGATGCCGCTGGCACTTACTGAGTTTAAGGAAGAGAGAACCCTCAGGGCAGTGATATCAGTGGGTGATAAGAAGAAACTTAGTATGCAAGGGGCATCTAACAATACATGAAGTAAAGAGAAGATGCTGGCAAACAAAAGGGTGTAGGAGGATGGTGAAGAGAGGGGATACTATGCATATTCTAAAGCTTTAATTCCTTATGCATCAGATGTAGCTGAGTTCAGAACAGAGCACCTATCCTAAACTTAAACTTCAGCCCCGGATGGTTTTACCCACTTCTTGACCACGCCATTTTTTTGTGATACGGCACTGCGTCACTTTAACTGACAATTGCGCGGCCATACGGGGCTGTGTCCAAATTGAATTGATATCCTTTTTTCCCCACAAATAGAGATTTCTTTTGGTGGCATTTGATCACCTCTGCTGTTTTTATTTTTTGCACTATGAATAAATAAATATAGCGACAATTTTGAAAAACAAAAACAATATTTTTTACTTTCTGCTATAATACATCTCCAAAAAAATGTAAAAAATTTATTTTTTCATCAAGTTATGCCAATATTCTGCTACATATCTTTGGTAAAAGAAAAACCCAATAATTGTATATTGGTTGGTTTGCACATAAGTTATAGTGTCTCCAAACTACGGGATAGATTTAGGCCCCTTTCACCATGAGGAGTTTTTCATGTGGTACATCGCTAAAAATAGTGCTGCTATACCGCATGAAAAAATCATGCCCTGCAGGCTTCAATGTGAAAGCCCGAAGGCTTTCACACTGAAGCGGTGCGCTAGCAGGACCGCTCCAAAAGTCCTGCTAGCCGCATCTTTGGAGCGGTATAGGAGCGGGGTGTTTACCGCTTCTATACCGCGCCTTCCCATTGAAATCAATGGGAAACCGCGGTAATACCACCCGCAATGCGCCTCTGCAGAGGCGCATTGCGGGCGGTATTAACCCTTTTTCGGACACTAGCGGGGGTTAAAATCACACCGGTAGCGCCCGAATATCGCGGTAAATACGACAGTATAGCGGTGCTAAAAATAGCGCTGCTATACCATCACCGCACCTCCACTGCCCAATGTGAAAGGGGCCTTAGGGACTTGTATTTTTTTTTTTACTGGTAATGGTGGTGATCTTGCGATTTTTAGCAGGACTGTGACATTGCAGTGGACAAATCTGACACTAAGTGACACTTTTTAGGGACCAGTAACACCAATACAGTGATCAGTGCTAAAAAAAAAAAGCTCTGATTCCTGTATAAATGACACTGGCAGGGAAGGGGGTTAACACTAGGGAGCGATCAATGGGTTAATGTGTTCCCTGTGAGGTGTTTCTAACTGTGTGGGGGGAGTGGATTCACTGGAGGAAAAGAGAGATCGTGATTCAGCTTAGCTGAAACACAATGTCCGACTTTTCCTCCCTGACAGATCAGCAGTGTGCTTTGTTTACATCGGCACACCGCTGCTCCATCTCTCCTGTGAACGATCGGTGGGTCATGGTGGCCATCGCGGCTGCTGGAACCACTGAATGGCTCCTGCTGTGTCCACTCACAGAGGGAGGGGCGCGCCCCCTAAACCACGTGCACGAAATCACATACAGGTACGTGATTTTGCATACCCGGGCTGCCCTGCCGCAGTAAATGTATGTAGGGCAGTTAGTTATTCTGAATCAGGGGTGCTAGTATGTATGAGGTCTAACAGAAAAGGAGAGAAGGTGGAGGAGAAGCATGGTGTGGAAACAAGGTAGAAAGAAAGAGAAGAAAGAAAATATGTTCAGAAAGCCAGGGGTGGCGGGGGTAGTATAGGAAGGAAAAACAGAAAACATACAAACAAGGTAGGGGATCGGAGGGAAGAAAAAGGTCCTTTGCTAATATATATATATATATATATATATATATATATATATATATATACTGTATATATATATATATATATACTGTATATATATACTGTTTATATATATCCCTTGTGGTGTGAACCAGTTCTTATATATATATCTATATATATAGATATATATATATAAATTAAAAAATATATACGATATATATCTATAATGATTGGGGGTTCTGAGTAATTTTCTAGCAAAAAATGTTTTTTACATGTAGAAGAGAAATGACCGAATTGGCTTGGGTTGCAAGTTTAAAAAAAAAAAAGGGGAAAAATGCATTTGAATGCCTTGAAAATGCAGTGGAAATGCATATAAACGTGTATGCAAAAATTTGTGGAGCACAGAAATTGTGGTGTGAACCAGTTCTTTCTTCCCCCCTTGACTGTGACTAAGCAAGGCTATAATGATAACTCTCTATAAACTCCAGGTTTTCTTTTTATATATATATTTTGACCACCCATCCTCCTTAGCAGCAACAGGTATATGCTTACCATGAGTGGCCCGTTTATAGTGTATTCCAGGAAAAAATAGGAATACAAAATGAATTCAATTATATACAAAAGGTATACATGTGCACAGCAATGACTTGATATTCAGTAGCATTTTTTCCACAAGCACTTTCTCACAAAGAGAGATTCTTGTGTCTGAGGAATGCTGATCTTCCAGAGGAAATGGAGCTGAGATAATTAAAACTTCCTTTTGTTTACTACAATCTGACAGAAAAAAATGTTTGTTTTCTGTGTGTTTGATTACGAACTTGTGTTAAAGGCATGAATGAGTACAGGAAATAAATTCCATTAGCTGAAAGGGATTAAATACCTCCACTTATTTGAACCCTTTTTTCTTTAAAGTTTAAAAGAAATGGCAAAAAAAAAAAGAGGCCTAAGCATAAACATGATAGAAATAAACCTGATTACAACAGTGTCAGGTTATAATGAAATATTGCAGAAAAATGTCTGTGGCATTGCAGGTCCATATTTGCTGAACAAGGCATCTCACACACCAGAATACATTTAGTCAAGAAATAAGCTCTCCTAAACACGATGGGCCTGAAGATATCCATAGACAGTAAATGAAAGTCAAAAAATTTGCTCGATTGTCAGCATTTTTATTTAGTTTACTCATTTATATGTTACTGGCATATTCTGCAAGACTTCTAGAGAGGGAATCTAGCTACGTCTCTTACAGTTTCATGTTGCTATCACAGTAATTCACACACGCACACCCGCTATAGATACAGTTGGTCAAAACTAACTTTTAGAATTGTGGGAAGCAGTGCCAAGACAAGGTCATCTAGAGCCCAGGACAAGCATGCCAAATCCCCCCCTCCTTAATATATGAGCATTATGTGTCAGCAAAAAATCCCCTTCCCCCAAAACAAATCAAGAACTAATCTGCATGCTTACCCCCTAAGCATAAATTCCCCCTCCTCTCAGTACAAATCCACCCCCTGCTGAACTACCCCCCAGCTCAAATTGTCTCTTTCTGCACAAATTCCCCCCTCCTAGCACAAATTCTTTCCCCCTCAAATTCCCCTTCTGAACACAAATCCCCCCATACTCCAATTCCCCCCTCCCAGCACAAATTCCCCGCCCCCCAATCCTCCATCCTAGCATGAATCCCCCCCACATTTCCCCTTATAGCACAAATGCCCCCCAAACATACCTACTAGCACAAATTCTCCTCCCAAAAAAATTCCCCTCCTAGCACAAATACCCCTCAAAACTTCCCCTCCTAGCACAAATGCCCCACAAATATCCCTACTAACATAAATCCCAATGACAAAAAAAATTCCCCTCCTAGCCCAAATCCCCCCACCCTCAAATTTCCACTCCTAACACATATGCCCCCTAAACATCCCTACTAGCACAAATTCCCCTCACAAAATCGCCTCCTAGCACAAATCCCCCCAAATGTCCTGTTCTAGCAAAAATGCCCCCCAAACATCCCTACTAGCACAGATCCCCCTCCCAAAGAAATTCCCCTCCTAGCACAGATTCCCTCTCCCAAATTTCTCTTCCTAACACAAATGCCCCCCAAACATACTTACTAGTAAAAATCCCCCTCTCAAAAAAAAATCTCCTAGCACAAAACCCCTCCTCACCCCCAAATTTCCTCTCCTTGCACAAATGTCCCCTCACAAAAAAATACCTTCCTAGCACAAATCCCCTCCCCCTACCATATTACCGTTCTAGCAAAAAAAATCCCCCCTCCTAGCACAAATCCTCTTTCTCCATTCCTCCATCCTCCTCTCAACACAAATCCCTGCCCCCCCCCCCCAAATTTGCCCTCCTAGAATAATTCTTAACTCCCCCCAAAATCCCCCCTCCAAACAAAAATCCCCCCTCCCAACACAAATCCCCTCCCACAATCTCCATGTGGTGCCCCCACACTTCACATAGATACCACAGTGCCCATCCTCCTGCCCACCCCTTGTCCCAGCCCTGGTGGGAAGAAACTTAAAGAGACACTGCCACTTTGTATATATTTTGCAAAAAGGCCAAGTCTTTGGAAAATTACCCCCCCCCAACCTTCTTATACTGTCCTTGCTGGTGCTCCCCCACTGCTCCATTGTTAGTCACAACTAGCTCCCACAAAGTTGGGAGCATAAAATTGTCCAAAATGGCTGACGCCTTATGAGTTCACTGGAACTAAGGGGCCAAGCACAACCCCACACCATAATCCCCCCTCCACCAAATGATTTGGACCCGTGCACAAAGCAAGGTCCTTAAAAACACGGATGAGCGAGTTTGGGGTGGAGGAACATAACTGGCCTGCACAAAGTCCTGACCTCAACCCGATAGAACACCTTTAGGATGAATTAAAGTGGAGACTGTGAGCCAGGCCTTCTTGTCCTACATTGGTGCCTGACCTCCCAAATGTGCTTCTGGAAGAATGGTCAAACATTCCTATAGACACACTCCTAAACCTTGTGGACAGCCTTCCCAGAAGAGCTGAAGATGTTGTAGCTGCAAAGGGTGGGCCAACTCAGTATTGAACCCTACGGACTAAGACTGGGATACCATTAAAGTTCATTTGCATGTAAAGGCAGGTGGCCCAATACTTTTGGTAATATAGTGGGTGTGTATATATATATATATATATATATATATATATATATATATATATATATATATATACATATATATATATACATTTATAATAATCTAGTATTGGCAAATTGTGTTGTGATTTGGAAATTTGTATTTGCTACTTCTTTGATTACCGTATTTTTGTATTTTTTCCTGCCCTTTGTTGCCTGGTTCCTGCAACATGTGTAGCAATTACAAAATTAAAGTACAGGACCATTAAGTCACATAAAACACAGCAAGCTTCATCAGCTGAACCACAGTGAAGTAAACAATTAATTGAATGCCTTGTACACACAATCGGAATTTCCGATGAAAAAGTTATTTTTTCATCGGATATTACGACAAAGTGTGGACCACATCGGATATTTTTCCATCGGAGTTTAGAAATAGAACATGTTTTATTTTTTTCTGATCGTCTGTGTTGAACTCTGACAGAGAAAAAAACACGCATGCTCAGAATCAAGTCGACGCATGCTCGGAAGCATTGAACTTAGTTTTTCTCGGATCATCGTAGTGTTTTACGTCACTGTGTTTTGGACGGTCGAAATTTGGTCTGACAGTGTGTGCGCAAGACAGTTTCATCGGATTTTAGCTTATCGGAAATTCCGATCGTGTGTACAGGGCAGAACAAGAATTTAGTGGTTGATCACATCATACAAGGTTTAACTGACCTCATATAGTTGACTGCCTAAGTGCCTAAATCAACATTGCCCCATAGCAGCCAAAAATCACCATTTATCAGAAGACTTTGATATTTAACATATTAGTATCCCAATTGTACAGTTTCCATTATATGTATATTTCAAAAACAAAATTAAGTTATGTAATTCAATTCTTTAGGGACACCAGCTTAGTTTTTTAATGCTTTTAAGAGGGGTGGGGGCAAAACGTCCCCATTTTAAACTTGCAAATTAATTTAAAAGATTAATTATGGAACATTTTCAAAAACATTGCTCTCTTCATGTCAAGCATTAATAATTTTCTCTTCCGAAATGCTGACAAAATAAACAAACACTTATAGTCGTCTTGAAAGGAAAATAAATATTTCAGCCACAACAAACTTATTTTCTTCCACCTCTGATGGCTGCTAATTAGAACCGTATGTTTGGAAGTGAAAGTAAAAACATTCGGTATCCAGTCTTTAACAAATGGCAACATTTCTTCCTATTTATCTAGAAATTTGACTTTATTTTGCCCTCTTATATTTATTTCTTCCTTTTTTTTTCTGTGAAGCATTATTATGGGCAAAAGGTTCTCTCAAAATTGGTGAAAATCCCAGTAAAATAGAACAGTACAATTCTTTATTCTGTCCTTTTGGGAAAAGAGACTTCTATTTCTTTAATGCATTCTAACTCTCTCAGCCTAAGGCTGGTGCTGCAGCCCAATCCTTTTTTTTTTCCCAGAAACCAGTTCACCTACACTAGCAGTGCTTATCGTTGTTTTCTGTTTAGCAGAAAAAATTGCTTTTATAAGCCAGAGGTTTATGGAGGCATCAATCCTTTCTAAGTCAGCACTTACACGGCTTGTATCCAGACTCTGCACTGTAAGCAAACAATACAAAAATTATGTTAAACCTACAATCGCAATTCACATCCTCAGATTATTTTACATCCATCTGATAAGTAGTCTGTGATAAAAGGTATTTATTTTACCAGCAGAGGCAGCGCTGAATAGCTGTAGAGCATAAGCTTTTCCTTTTCAGTCCTAGGGCCACTTAAATAAGGGCTTCCATTAAATTGTGGTAAAAATACTGTATATAAAACCCCAAAAAAAGTGCATCCAAGAAAACATGTTGGGGGAGGATTATAAAAATGGTGCAATCGCAGGCAAGGATGCTGTAGTCATAGCAACAAAATTCAATTTCTTGTTGTCCAGGGACCAGGTAAAGTCTTATGCTGCGTACACATGGTCGGAATTTCCAACATCAAAAGTTCTATGTGAGCTTGTTGGCGAAAAATCCGACCGTGTGTATGCTCCATCAGACATTTGCTGTCGGAATTTCCGACAACAATTGTTTGAGAGCTGGTTCTCAATTTTTCTGACAACAAAAGTTCTTGTCGGAAATTCCGATCATCTGTATGCTTGGAATGATTGAACTCGGCTCGTCTTAGTGTATTACGTAACCACGTTCTTGGCGATCGAAATTTCTGACAACATTTGTGTGACCATGTGCATGACAAGTTTGAGCCAACATTCCGTTGGAAAAAGATCCACGGTTTTGTTGTCGGATGGTCTGATCGTGTGTATGTGGCATTACTTTAACATTCTAACCCACAGCAGGAAAATGTTGGCTGAGATCTGAATGTTTGGACAAGTCTGCCAAAAACAGGCACATTCAAGACCAACAATAAAAGGCAATATCATCCTCTTTCAGATATCCTTAAAACAGTGTTTTTTGGACACTGTACAAAGACCTGAGAAAACAACTTAATTTATGCCACTGTTCCATATGGCCAAATTATATGATATCTATTACTACAGACTTTAAACATATTCTCCCTGGAAAAGAGACATCTAAGAGGAGTTATGATCATAATTTATAAATATGTAAATGGTGATTCTAGCATAGGGAGAAAACTCTTTAGTCGCAGGTCACTTAAGAAGACACGTGGCCACTCAATAAAGTTGGACAAGAAGCCTATATTGCAAAGAGGGTTCTTACTGTTAGAACTGTTAGAACTCCCTTCCACAGTTGGTGGTGTCATCAGGGAGTGTTGATAATTTAGAGCATCTAGAGCATAAACACATACACATGCACACACACATGTTGAACTGGATGGACTGGTGTCTTTAGTCAACTTTACTAACTATGTAACTACAATTATTCAGTTACAACTATCGTTGTTCTGTAGTAGGATAAACGTGCTGAACCATAATCACTGTTATATTTATTGTGAGGTTGTGTCTAATAAAAACTCTCAGATATCTATGTGTACCCTCACTACCAAAAGCAGTATACAGTAGTTGGCAAAAAAGCAGGTAAAGTATTGAGGTATGTGATCTCTTGGCAGATGCTTCTTGCTTTTATTTAAGATACTTATACTCAGAGTTAGAACCATGTCAGGAGAGTGATCCTGCCACTGGCAAAAACTCAACAGAGACAGGATCACTAAAAGACCGCCAATCTTTTACTTCTACTGCTTGCTGCAACATCAAGATGACTCTAGTTTACCCCATGCAGTCAGTTTCCGGTCAGTTTCTGCACCGGAAACTGACCAGAAACTGACCAGAAACTGACTGCATGGTGTGAACTAGAGCCAACTAGAGCCATTGGAATACATGGAAAACACTGTGCATGCATTTTTGGTGCAGAAAAAATGCAGACAAAACTGTACGGAACTGCATCTGGTGTGAACTGACCCTTATACTTATTCAGAGCTGTACAAAGCAAATAGAGACAATATAGTTAAAATAAACTTCAATACAAGAGGATTAGGAGGACCCTGCTTTGCAAGAGCTTAAAATCTAAAAAATCTGTTATATAGCCTTTCCAAAAGAGAAGCTAGTGCACTGGAATACAAAACCACTTTGTACTGTGAAAATTACGTAATGGATGACCTCTACTGTGTTGACAACATGTTAAAAACTTGAGCCGATAGCTACTAAATCATCAGACACATTGTTATAATTGACACTCTATAAACATAAATGTCTACATTTGTCTTACAGTCTACATGACTCCAATAGACAGATTTAGCTTATTCACGAACCTCTTGTTATTGGAAACAGATTTTGGAGCTGGAATCCTCATCCTAATGTATTTACAGTAGACAACGTTCTATCTTTACACAATCAAGAAACACACCTAAAGATCATAGCTGTAATTTCACTTTTAAAAATAAATTCTCTACAAAACATTATAATTTTTTTGTAATATGAATTCTTGTAAAGTAGTTTTCCCTATAACAATATGAAGAATTGGCAATTGTAAATTATAGTTTTAGTCAAAGCTTTTTTACAGTATACAATGGGAAAGGGTTAGCACATCTGCTTGGTTTTTACTGCACAAACCATAGAAATAGAGGAGAGCCAGACCAAAACCAGATGAAAGTCATAAAAACAGCCAATGTGTTTCAAGGGCAACACCACTCCGCTTTCATCAGAGCTCAACACAAGATACAACTTGGATGGGTTCAGAAAAAACATTGACTTCACAGACCTACAGTATATTAGAATCAGTATTGAACTTTTCTCATGGAGTAATGGCTTGGCAGCAGTTGCTGAGCAGCAATGAAGTTGCTGGGGGAGCGATGTTGCCCCAAAACACATTGGCAATTTTTTTATTACTTTTGTTTACCAATAATTAAAATTATCTAGGGCTCTTTTTTTTTTTTTTTGGACTTTGCTAATTTCTGTAATTCTATGGTTTGAACTACTGTTGGGTGCCCATCGAAGAAAGCCTTCATGTGAGAGAGCTGCCTCGTCAGAGCTATTGAGCTTGTTTGACATTTTCCTTTGTCTGACTACACATGCAAGTCTAAGGCCCCGTACACACGACCGAGTTTCTCGGCAGAATTCAGCCAGAAACTCGGTCGGAGCTGAATTCTGCCGAGAAACCCGGCCGTGTGTACACTTTCAGCCGAGGAAGCCGACGAGGATCTCGGCGAGGAAATAGAGAACATGTTCTCTATTTCCTCGTTGTTCAATGGGAAATTTCGGCTCGCCGAGATCCTCGGCGGCTTCACAAGGAACTCGACGGGCAAAACGATGTGTTTTGTCCGTCGAGTTCCTCGGACGTGTGTACGGGGCCTAAAAGTTCCTAGCACCTCTGAGTTTGTTATTATGGTTTTTACTGCTGTCTATGTCCCCACTGGTCACTGAACCAAGAAGTGAATGTGTGCACATAATTACAACGCACATGAATATTACTTTAAAACTGCAGTTCAAATGGTGGCACACATCTAAATGCTAAGTATTGCATACTAACATGTTCTCAACATAGGACATAGTTAATAAACAAAATGCTGCTGCTAAAACTGTAATCCAGTAGTTTGTGTTAAAAGAGATGTTGTCAGACATTTCTTATGTTAAGTAAAATCCCAGTCTAAGACCAGGCAGCAACACAAGATGTGTGTGGTTACATTTATTAGCCAGATAGCTCAGGTTTTGATTGTTACTAAAGGCTTGACTTTTCTGACTTCAGAGCTAAGCCCCTCCTACCTTCTATCTCCCTGTCCAATTCATGTGCTCTTATAGGTAGGAGGACAAGAAGTCAGGGCTTAGGTCACATATACTCGATCGGTTAAATCGATGAGAACAGTCTGATGGACTGTTTTCATCGGTCCAAACCGATCGTGTGTGGGCGCCATCGGTTATTTAACCATCGGTTAAAAAAAAGCCAACTTGTTTTAAATTTATGGATTCCTAACCGATGCCTAAAACGATCGTTAGTAGGCACGACCATCGGTTAAAAATCCACGCATGCTCAGACTAAATTAGGAGACGGGAGCGCTCGTTCTGGTAAAACTAGCGTTCGTTATGGAGATAGCACATTCATCACGCTGTAACAGACAGAAAAGCGCGAAACATCTTTTACTAACCCAAAATCAGCTAAAGCAGCCCCAAGGGTGCCGCCATTGGATTTGAACTTCCCCTTTATAGTGCCGTTGTACGTGGTTTACGTGTCCGCGTTCTGACACGATCGTTTTTTTAACCGATGATGTGTAGGCGCGACTGACCATCAGTCAGCTTCATCGGTTATCCGATGAAAAAATCCATCAGACCTTTCTCATCGGATGGACCGATCGTGTGTACACTGCCTTAGTCTTAAAACCAGAAAAGTCAAGTCTTTAGTATTTTACTTGTAAAATTATAAAACCAGCTGAGAGGTTGACCAGGCAAACATCTAAAGACAGAGTTTAAACAAGCACCTGAAAACATTTTACCTGCTTAAGAATTTTGTATCTGCCTATATAACATGGCAGGGCTGTGTAAATTCCAAAACTGCTCAAACATAGTTAAAATCCTTTGGTTTACGGCAAGGTATGTCACTTTGGCAGTTGTATCCAACCCTCCTCCTTCCCCTACTGCCTTCTGGGACCTGTGTGTCCCAGAAGATGACGGGACCATTCAGAAAGCTCTGCGTGATTCGCACATGTGCAGTAGGAAACCAGTTGTGAAGGCTGTGAATGCAGACGACTGCACTCAAAGCCAATGGATGGACTGGCTTGGGTTGCTGGCATTGCGGGCTCTCTGGACAGGTAAGTGTGCTTATATTATAGCTGCTGACTTTAAATAATAAAAAAAAACAGACTGGAACTCTGCTTTAAACATTGGGATTACATTTCAATCAAATGCTGGCAACTATTTTTGGATCTAACACTGAACACTCTAGGGTTGATTTACTAAAACTGAAGAATGCAAAAATCTGGTGCAGCTCTGCATGGTAGCCATTTAGCTTCCAGGTTTTATTGTCAAAGCTTAATTGAATAAACGGAAGTTAGAAGCTGTTTGGCTATCACACACAGCTGCTCCTAATTCTGAGTGCACCAGTTTTAGTTAATCTCCCTCACTATGTATTACAATGCTCACTTTTCCATACCATCATCTACAGTTAAAAAAAAGAAAAACAACATATACTATTAATTTCACACAGAGGTCTAAAGGCAAGACAACAAACAATTCCTGCTCATTATCCACATTTAGGCATATCTATATGCATTCCAGAAACACAATATTACTTCAAGGCTGCAAAATAAAAAAATAAATAAAAGGGAAATTTATAGTAAATAAAAGGATATGTTTAATTTGTTTGCCTCTCTTCTGCACAGGTCATGTAGTCACTGGAGTTATAACAGAAAGTTATCACATGACTAAATACATTTGTAATTGAGCAACAAATGTTTTAATGCATGTTTAAATAGTACCTATATAATTCCTGATGATTGAGTGTAATGGGTAACGGTGATCGTTTTTTCAAGATAAATGTATCTCAATAAAAGATGTTAACTCAAATAGATCAAAATGGTTATCAGACACTAAACAGTACTTGCCAAAACAGTTATTATATTCCTGAAATTCAAATTTAATAGTATTCATAGATACATGACTTTGTAAAATATATCTACACGTCACATAGATAAGTTTTGCCAAACACAGTTGCCAGCTATGCAGCGAGCCAAACTTTCATAAGGTTTTGTTGCTGGAGGCTTTGCCCTTAATGTGAGATGCTTAGGGCGATAATTTAGAAACCATTCTGGAAGGTCAGGAATGCCAAAGCCTCTCACAGTGTGATTGGTTTCACTTACATGTCAAAAATTGGGACACATTACTTTGGCTAAAAGCAAGATCTGTAGCCTTTATATAATGTTAGAAGCTTATTTTGGGTGTGTAATTCACCAATTCACCCAAAAAACGGTGAAGTTATTTTTAAATCTATTTATTTTCTAAGAACCATAAACCAAAAGTGTAATAAACACAAAAAAAACCTGCATTCTATGAGAAGAAGGGAAAGTTCATATAACATATATACCACTTGTAAACTGGATGTTGCCTTGTAGATCTTTTGACATTTTTGATGTTAGGTATGAGAATAGTCTATTCTTGTAAGGCTCCAGGCACACTGGGCTTAAAAAAATGCCAGTTCCCTTGGCAGAAAAAAAAGCTCATGTAGAGCGTTTTTTGTACAAAGTTAAGACAAGTTTAGGAGAGTTTTGCATTTTTGTCTGCCAGAAAGCCCCAATCAGACATGCAAACAAGAAAGTTTTTTTTTTCCTGCCTCTAAACATTGAGCTTAAATTATACCTCTAATCGTCCTAATGTGCATGGACACATAGGATAGCATTGAACTGCTTCTACAGACAGAACATAAAACTCCTGTAAAATAAGCTATTTTTAAGCCAGTGTGTATGGAGCCTTATGCCTTGTACACACAATCAAAGTTTCCGATGAAAAAAGTCTGACCGTGTGTGGGCCCCATCAGACTTTATTTAGTCGGAGTTTAGAAATAGTACATGTTTTATTTTTTTCCAATGGAAAAAATCCTATCAGAAATTCCAATTCTCTGTGTGGATCTCCTACATGGAAAAAAATGCTCAGAATCAAGTCGACGCATTCTCTGAAGCATTGAACTTTGTTTTTCTCGGCTCATCGTAGTGTTTTACGTCACCGTGTTTTGGACGGTCAGAATTTGGACTGACAGTCGGTATGGAAGACAGCTTGAACGAAATTCCGACGGAAAATTCCATCGGATTTTACCCCATCGGCAATTCTGATCGGGTGTACAGGGCATTACTGTTTCTGAGTAGCCATTGCTACTTTGATTTTTTCTACTAACATTAAAAGGAGGCTAGATGTTTTCTGTATATTTGTATTTTATTTGTTACAAAAGGCAACACTGAGCGCTACCTTTATCTATAAAAAAAGCTTATCTGACAACAAGTGTATGTACCACTTTATAAAAGTTTTATTTGTTAAATAAACATTTAATACAGAGAGGTTTTGGGCCTCCTAAGAGCGAAGCATTTTCTTAGGTCTAGACTAAAAACCTATATAGGTCTCGATGTGCACAAAATAAGTTTACAAGATCAAATATGATTTCTACTATGTGTGCAATGCATCTAAAACATCTATAGCTCTTCTGGCAAAGGCATTAAATAATTTACAATTCCTATTAAAACCAGGGTAAAGTTAGGCTGATGCCAGGTTCTGGAACAAACATGAGTAGATATTGTTTAGTTGATAAATGATAATCTGTACCTTAAAAAAACTACAGGGAAAACACCATAATTGTACGAAACTCATAAGTAAAAACACCATTTCAAGATTTCAGTCACATTGCTCTTGTATATGTTTGTCCTTCTTTACCCTAAGATGACCATGAACATATTGTCATCATTAACTATGACCAAAATGAACATATTACCATTTTAAAAAAGTGGGCCCAAAGCACCCTGTAAAAGAAGGAGCTACAGTGAATCTGACAGACATTAAGTGTTGGATAGAGCTCTATGGTTTTACCTGCTAGAGGCTACATCACTATTGTGTCCTGTAGAGGTGTAGCTGCCAGCGGGATAACCATTAGCCAGCTATACCTATTGCAGGCTGTTTTTTTATCACAATTAAAGTGACAGGGGTTGATTTACTAAAGGCAATTCCACTTTGCACTACAAGTGCACTGCAAATGCACTTTAACATGCCGTTGCTGTAGATCTGCAAGGAAAATAAAAAACAAAATTGTTTTGCTTGTACATGATTGGATGATAAAATCAGCAGGCTTTCCCTCATTTCAGATCTTCCCCTCAGATCTACAGCTTCTGCATTTCCAAGTGCTCTTGCAGTACACTTTTAGTGCAAACTGGATTGGCCTTTGGTAAATCAACCCCCACAGTCTCTTTAAAGATACATAAGTGGATTCAAAATTTGATATCTATAGCCAACCTCAAATGTCTTGGTTTCATCTGGACAGCTCTATCTTTTCTCAGTCAATTTTATTTTACAAAACTATTTTAAAGATAAATGGCATATCTGCAACAAAAGCTGCAGGATTAATGAATGAGAAATTATGTTTGTTTCAAAAACGATATACAGCTCAGTCGCCAGTAACCCTCAAGCATTCTTTGTGTTGGAGAGAAAAAGGCATAGTGTTTTGAAGTGATAACCCAACAAGAAAATTATGTGAATAAGGCTATTATCCTAATTTTGTATTTGTGCGTACCATATAAAAAGATACAGAAAGCCTGTAAGCACTGGCATAGAATAGCAGGAAATATCTCAGCTACAATATTTATTCAGCTTGTAGTTTTAGCTGCATTTGCAAAAATGTGTACATATTCTATAAAGCGCTTTTACAAGAACTCAATAGACACCTAAATTCACTAAATATTATTTATAAGCATGACTAATGTGGAATTTCACTGCAAGCGTACGGAGAAAAAAAAATCAAGACACTACATTATATATATTAAAAGAAGTGATCTCCCGCTGGTAACTTCCTGAAATCACTTGCAAGCCATTTAATCATTAATGAACCTAGCTAATTATATAAAGAAAAGTGATGTAGAAAATGTATGCTATACTGTGCAGCTGCTAGGAACCATTTTAGCATCTGAACTGTTGCTGATTTTAGGGTTGATTTACTAAAACTGGAGCGTGCAAAATCTGTGCATGCTAGCCAATCAGCTTCTAACTTCAGCTTGTTCAATTAAGCTTTGACAAAACAAAAAAAAATGGAAGATGATTGGTTTCTATGCAGAGATGCATTAGATTTAGCACTCTCCAGTTTTAGTAAATCAACCCTGAGGACTCTTAAGTCTTAGTTTGTACATTTCTATAATTTTTTCTTCCAATATGTCCAGAAGCATCCAAAAGACAGCAGTGACAACCAAGAGGCAGTAGGGTTAATTTACTAAAATTGAAGAGTACAATATCTGGTGCAGCTGTACATGGTAGCCAATCAGCTTCTAACTTCAGCTTGTTCAATTAAGCTTTGACAATAAAATCTTGAAGCTGATTGATTTCTGTGCAGAGCTGCACCAGATCTTGTACTCTCTAGTTTTAGTAAATCAACCCCATTGTGTCATTGAGGCAACACATTGAAATTGTTCCTTCTTATTCCTTAGAAGCACCAATACAGGGAATACGTAGGTAATTAAGAAACAGTTGATATCCTTCATCTCTTTCTATTATGTCTCAACATGCTGGAAAATCTCTGCATTCTTTTATCGCGTACAACAGTCAAGGCCAACGTTCAGTCATTTTTTTTTTGCCAGTACAATCCATTCTATAAAAAAAAACAATCCCCCATATCAAGTCATTAGCTGGAGATCCAAGGCCGTTGATTGCAATTTCCAAATTTAGCTATTTTTGGCCAGATTTAGGACAACCTAAGCCAGGCTGGGGAAAGAATTTTTAAGAAGATTTACCAAGCCCTGAGACCAATGTGTAGCTGACCCTTTGGCAAAAAGAGTGTAATCTACTATATACATGTATGAAAACAACATAAGGGGAAAAATAAGTTAGAAATTATACTTACCTTAATCTATTTTCCAAACAACAGTGGGTTACGTCATCATCCTTTTGGCACAATCTAACAAGAAGATGCTTCATCACAGTACAGAAGTCTCTTCTCACGAGATATGCGATCCTCTGTGTCCCCAAGACCTCACTTGAAGAATTGTGACACCCCACTAGGTGGTAACCTGAGTATATTTTCTAACTCCCCCCCCCCCCCATACAGTTTTTCTGACTTTAGTGTGGCAGTTTTAAAATAAGTTGGTTGCACTGATATAATAAGCAGACCTTGCATTTTAGTGCAATGTCCTCTATAACAGTTTCACTATCATATGTTGCTGTATGCCCATCTTTATTCTATTTTCTCATCTTTATTACCCAAAGAGCTACCCATTGAGCATTGTTTTATTAAAACCATAAGCTTGTGGCATTGCCTTATACAACATTTAGGAAGATATTTGCAAACAATGCCTACGCCAGTTTCAGTTCAAGTGAAACCCCCAACACCTTCAGTTATTGCAAAATATCAATTATGCACACATTTCTCAGTCTCACAATCTGCAAATTATTGGCACATTCACTTCATTTAAATGTTAACTAGTAATTAGTGTTCTCTCCACTTAACGTCTTTAAAACAAATCACGCTGCTGACATTAGTCAAACAACTTTTAGAATCTTACTTTGATGCCCTATCTCTGCGCATACACCAGATTACAAACTGTGTTATCACAAGAGATAACATGGAGATTGTACAAACACTTCAAAGCATATCGGTTGACATGGGGATATTAAACAATGTAAAATATATAAAATAATACCTACACTAAAGTGGCAGAGGAATGGCTTTATTTATTTAAATAAGAATTCCCTTTTCCACATCTTAGTGACTAAAAAAAAATGTGCCTTCACTCTAGGTTCTGGGATACTCACTGTGTGGCCTGGTAATGCACAGTTTTTGTAGCATAAACTCCCATCCATGTTATGCTCCATTTGTGTATTGGCACTGCTCAGCCTAATCATTCCTATGGTTTTGTGTATGCTTATCCCAATTCCCAGCCACCCAGAGGAGTGTGGACCAAGCTTTGGGCAAGCAAAACAGGAGCCAGTAGTGTATTTAGGTTTTGTACCACCCCAGGCCCGACTAAACTTGTGCACCCCCTAATTTAAATATAACCCACCCCTTCCTGTCAAGGCCACACCCTTTTCTGTTTAAGACCCACCCTTAAATTTTCGAATGGGGACACTAGTTCTGAGGGCCTGGGGGGCAATGAATTCCCTTAATTTGCATAGATTTCTTCTCATTTCCTGTTTGGCTATGGGGCAGGAAGTAAAGGGAAACCTCTGCACTGGGACAGGGATGGTAAAAAATAAACTGACAGGGGCTATAACCCTTCCTTACTCTATCCAAAATGAAAAAAAATCGATTGTTGCCTATAGTTTTACTTTGAGCACTAATTAATAAAACAATTCTGAAGCAGTGTGGCCGCTTCATGGGGGTGTTAGTCTAATTTGCCTCTCAGCCCAGTACGCCCCATAAGACTGGCGCTACACTAACAGTGTAGAGCAAGCCGGTGGGGACTCTTTCGTATGCCCCCCCCTGCAAAGTGCTGCCCTAGGCCTGGGCCTTGTTGGTCTAGGCCAGGATACAGCAGTGACAGGAGCTGAGTGTGGACGGGTGTTAGGTAGGCTGTGAGGTACAGGGCTGTACAGTAAAGATGCCAGGGATGGGGATTAAAGGTAAGTATTTTACCACCTGACCGTTACTGAGGAGGATGAACTTTAAATTATTCACTTTAGATGGGATTGCAAGAGGTGGATAACAGTCAAAGTCAGGTACATGGCTTGTAATTAAAAAAATGTATTGATGTATTATTAAATACACAGCTACATTAATGTGTTTATTTTATATCTGCCTGGTGTTTTAGCATTCAGTTCTCTTTGCCATCATTTCTGACTCTTCCCTTCCCAAATCACATTTATCTTGCTGCATTCAACACAGAATAGACCCCCCCCCCAAAAAAAAGGGGAGACTCCTTGCAATACATGTGAAAAGCTCCCAAGAAACGTTTGAAACTGATGAACTATCATCTACCCAAATAATCAACAATACGTTTAGAGTTCAGTGATCTACTAACCTTTTTAAATGTTTGTTTATTATTGCAGTGTTTGCCTTAAGGTATGAATTTTGCCACAATTGAGAAAAAAGGTTAAGCCATACCATAGTATAAATTAAGATGTAAAACTATAAACTACCACATCCAATACTAAACTATAATTAATTGAGCAAATCTAAAAAAAAAAAAAAAACATACATGCATTCTCTATAAAAATAGCAAGCCAATTTTTAAAAATTACTTATTTTTATGTACCTCTCTCTTGTCATGATAACATGATAAAAAGTGAAAAGATAAAATTATCCTTCAAAAATTTGAACAAGCCAAAATGTTTCCATAGTCAAAATAGCCTTGAGCTAGATTTTTCCCTACTGAGATTTTTTCACTCCTAATTGCCTCATTGTAACGAAAGATGATTCCAAAAGGATGCCTTTCTATTTGCCTCATAGCACTTAAACCACCTGTTGATATTTTTAGCCTCATTTAAGTGGGTATTTTAAAAAGAAAAACCCATAAGAAGGCACATATTTTAGTCAACTAGAAAGGTTCTAAAAAGGGGAATTATTTTACTAGCTAAAGTGAATTTTTTGTAAGATAAAATTTAAACAGTTTGTTCATAGAAATATCTTTGTGAAAAGATGTAACAAATACCAAAGGTTCTATAAATTTCTATAAATTAAGACTTAATATAAAATAAATATAGATAAAATAGATATTTGATTGCCAATTTTTTTTTTCCCCCACAGATGGTTAAAAAAACTGGCATTTATATATCCAGTAGTTTAGGGGCAAACATTAAAATGTTGTTAAATCAAATTGTTCTACATGTGCTTGAAGCTCCCTATATACATTAAAAATGTCACTGTATAGATGTACACATTCACTTGCAACCAAGGGAATGTTTCAATCGATAGTGAGTGTGTGTTAAGACTGGTACACACTACAGTCGGAGCCGCTGCACTAACTATGGAAAGTTAGTACAAAGATCTCCCTTGCTGAGCTGTTGTGTTCTGACAGGGGGACACCAGAATACTCAGATCTCTGGCATTGGCTGAGAGCGCTGATCAGGAGTCGGACAGCAGCTAGTTTTCCAGCATGCTGGTCCAAACTACTGGCTTCTGTCAGACAGGTTGCCATATACACAGACTTTTTTTTAACCGGCTGATATCTCCTGACATCCGGCCCATGTGTACGGGGCTCTAGTTTTCAGAAGACACGCTTGGTATAAGTGTGAAGGAAAAGAGTGATTGGCTTATCAACTCCCCTGCCAAGAAAGCTTGGACAATAAATATCTGACTTGGTTTGGGAAGGGTCTACAAACATGTACATTCTCTGATCTGACCATAAAGCATGCAAATGTTTCTCTGATATCTGTATATACCTTAAAGGGTAACTCCACTTTCATGGGTAAAAACCTGGAGGCACAGATGGTGTACAGAATGCCCCCTTAAAATGTAATTTCCGGCTTGAATGAATGGCTTACTGATACATGGCAGATTTTTGTTGCATCCTCTGCAACAAAAATGTCATTTTTGGTGAGATACCCATAAAGGGAAATCATGTCTAAAGGGATGCAAACCCTGCAATTTTCCTCATTAGAGTCCTGCAAGTTCATCAGCCGATTGATAATTATAAAAAAAAACACTCCCATACAGATTAACTTTTCACACGGACAAAGACAAACAGCTATTACTTACAGAATAACAAAAGGTAGGACAATTTGTTAAAATCCTTGAAATTTTCATAGATCACCTAGAGTGGAATGTTTTTTTCTCAACAAATATGGAGTTACTTTTTAAAGTTTATTTAAACCCAAGAATAAAAATGTATCATGTTCCAGCTTACCTGCCCTTAGATGTGATGACTGCATAAGTTTAACATTTTCAGGATTTTTCTCCTTTATTTTTACCTGGTGATCTTGCCAGTGATACACTTTCTGTCCTAGGGAGCTCACTAGGAAGCTACTTGCTGCACTGTATCTATGGGTGAGCAGGCGTGACATCTTAGGACAGTGATGGTGACCCTTGGCACCCCAGATGTTTTGGAACTACATTTCCCATGATGCTCATTAAATAACATTACATAGCATCATGGGAAATCTAGTTCCAAAACAACTGGGGTGCCAAGGGTTGTCATACTGTCCTAGGACAAGACATGACTTAGGACTGCAGGATACCCTCTCCCGATCTTATTAACAAAGGGAAAAGTATTCTTAATTTCACAGAGATATCTGGAAACAATGTAGCTGATATCAGTGCAGTAGAGTCAGGGAGTACAGGACATTCTCAAAAGAGAAGACTTCTGACAGGATGAACAGGTATTTTTCTTTGCATTTATTGAATGGACTTAAAAAAGAAGTATTAGGTTTACAAAAAAAACTATGCTCATCTAGGTAGATGCAGCATCACCTGATGCCATATCTGCCCCCGCTGCCTCTGAACATTGCTGATCACTCAGTTCTCCCCTCCGTTTTGAGCAAAGAGCGATGACTGCCAGTCACTGGCCCTCTGCTCTGTCCCTTCAGAGCTCACTGAGGGAGCGGCTGGCTTTGATCCCAGCGGTAAAGCTGAGAGGCTGAGCCAGCTGCCGACTACAGTCAGGATCTTTCCCCAGCCTGGACTGGCTGAGTGACATCAGCCAACAGTGGGCTAAAGCTGAAAATGGGACACAGGAGTGCAGTACAGACTGAACTCCTGTGATCTATATAAGAAGTGTAGTCAAAAAAGGTTTGGCCATACTTCTCCTTTAACAAATCAATTTTACTGATATATTTAACAGACCAATAGGGAGCAATGAAGAGAAAGTAATTCTTAGGGTTTACATAAGCTGTAAAGCTCCCAGTAGCTCTCACAGTGCCTATCAGTGTCTGGCAATTTTACACTGAAGCAGAATTATGCACAAAAATAAATAAACTATTTTTAGTTTGCAAAATGCAACTGCTGAAACATGATAATAGTTGAAATATGTATCAAACTACTGAAACACTCATGCATTGTGCCTGCGAACATTCAATTATTAGAAGGCAAAACAGGCACGCAAATTAATTAAATTGAAAATCGCCAAAGCAATTAAACAGATGGTGTGTTTCTGGTGCTTATGGTCTGTTTAGAGAACCATTTTTTCTTTGACAAATGACCTACGCTGGGCAGTTCCAATACTTTTGAAGACAGTAGATCAGATTTTTATTGTTACAAAATATCTGCCTGTAATCAGCCATAATGATCTTTAAATCCCTACAATTCAGCTTTTTATATCCTGCACAAAGTAGCCAACATTTTCAGCATGCACAGAGTTAACTAGTCTTTAAAAAGAGCTTAGGGATCCCTGTTCTATCAAAATGAACTATTAATCAAATGTCTCACACACTATTTTTACAGAAAACTGCCTTCTAAGATCAAATCATATAACAAGTGCTGGATGCAAACAATATTATTAATACAGCAAAAACATTAGACAAAAAGAAAGTTAGTGCACAATTAGATCTGTTACCAAAAAATGGTGATAGATTTGCCCATAATACCTATCTTTCTCATATTTGCTGGACCTGGTGCAATTGTGTTTTAGACACAAATGCATTTATCTTGTACATTTTCTATAGGACATTAGGAGAAAGAATTCCTAATCTTTTGTGAAATGTCGGACTTAGAGTACCAATTTCTGATGTTGAGAAGTGCTTTTGATCACTAAGGAGTAAACCCCTACATGATCCAACTGTCACAACAACATTTGACAATTAGTTACACCAACTGCCATATCAACTGCCCAACATGCAGTTATAACACCAATAAACAACATCCCTTAGGAAACGAGGACACCAATATGGACACCAACACTTCCAGAGATTATAAAAAAAAACAGATATCTTCAAGGTACGCATTTAACATGACAATAAAACAATCTGAAGTGTATTTGTTACCCATACATAACAAAGTTGATAACTGTGTGAACTGAACTACAGTAATAGTTCCTATTTCCAAATTGATAATGCTAATGCCCAATAAATATTGATTCAGCCAAGAATAAAGGATTCAGATGAAAATTAAGCTTTTTTAAAAAAAAAATATGCCTATACTTACCTGCTTTTGTGCAATCGTTTTGCACTAAGCAGTGCCAATCCTGTTTTTCTAGGGTGCCCTGCCTGCATTCCAGGCCCCTCCTCTTCATCAGGTGCCCACACAGAAAGCTGCTTTCCATGAGGGCACCTGTGCCAGCTCACTCCCGAGTCCCGCTGCTGTGTCAACTGACAGACAGCGGGACTCGGCCCGTCCCCCGCTCCTGTTTCACTGGATGTGATTGACAGCAGTGGGAGCCAATGGCTCCTGCTTCTATCAATCTGTCCAATGAGGAGAGAGATAGTAGCTGGAGCCGCTGTGCTCGAGCATATCATTGGATTGGCTGAGGCTCAGGTAAAAGGAGGGGGGAGGTCTGGGGGGAGCTGCAGCACAGAAGGTTTTTTACCTTAATGCATTAAGATGAAAAACCTTGAGGCTATACCTATACTTTAAAGTAGATGTAAAAAAATAATACTATTATTGTGAACTCCAGTGTCATTTTCATTACTTCTAAATCTACACCTTTCTTTAAAATATTCCTCGGTAATCCTGCCATTGAGGTCCTTTATCTGGCACTTCCTGTCTACCAATTGCTTTTTTTTTTTTTTTCACAATCCAAGGTTTATTGAAGCCAAAGAGAGATTGTACATAGGATGTAAATACAATAACGTACATAAGTTGCGTAAGTATAAAATAAATCTGAACATAACAGGTAAGTGAACAGTTTCTGAGGAAGGTAAAATCTTGTATATCACAAATGAGAAGGCAATAGGAAGAGGAGTGAGGGAGGGGGATAGGAGGGGGGGGGAAGAGGGGAGAGGGCAGGGAGCGAGAAATTAAGGAAGGTCCAGAGGGGGGAGATGGTGGGCTATTGTCTGAAAGGTAATTCAAGAAGGTGGTGATGAAAGGGTGAGATGGGTAATTGTATCGTAAGGATGTTTAGGTTATTGTGTGGGAATCTGTGATGAGGGATTCATATTCTTTTGAGTATGAGAAGGCAACCCAGGGGGACCAGTTTTCAATAAAGGAGGTGCTGCGTTCGTTTCTCATTGCAACTAGTTCTTCCATTTTGTAGATGTATCTCACTTTTTCCAGCCAATCCCTGATCCCTGGGACCCTGTTTGTTTTCCAGAATAGAGGAATCAATGATTTCGCTGCTGTGAGCAAGTGCCTTGTCAGGGACTGTTTGTACCCTCGGATGGAGAGGGAATTGATATGTAGCAAGCAAGCGGCGGCGTCTAGGGTGATTGAGGTTTCGGTTATGTGTTTGATCCAGGTTGAGACCTCTTCCCAGTATTTACTGATTGTAGGACACTCCCACCATATATGCAGGAAGGTGCCCTTATCTGAGTTACAGCGCCAACAGGAGTCAGAGATTGCTGAGGACCATTTGTGAGCTTTCACAGGGGTAATGTACCATTGCGTCAGTATTTTATAAGAAGTCTCCTGGTGTTTTGTACTTAAGGAGCATTTGTGTGCAAATAAACATGCTTTTTCCCATTGGTGTACACTAAATTGTTGGCCTAATTCCTTTTCCCATCTTTCTTTGTGTTTTCGAGCTTCCATAGAGTCATGTGAGGTCAGCCACTTGTAGGCTAAGGAAGTGGTTTTGAGAACCGGGGACCTCTTAAGGCAGATGTCTTCTATAGGAGTTAGATTTTGGAAGAAAGAGGTTTTGTGTTTATTATTTGTCAAGAAGTTTCTGAGTTGCATGTAAAACCAGGGGTTTGGGGCTGAGTCGCCAAATTCAGTTTTTAGGGAAGTAAGGGTTTTGACTGTGTTGCCTGTCATACAATGGGTGATTAGAAATTTTTTGGAGGGAGCAGGACATGGAAGGAATCTTTGGTCCAATCCGGGGATGAAGTCAGGGTTGCCTACGATCGGAGTCAAAGGGCCTGGGATTGTGGCCAGGTTATATGATTGGGCTAGTTTGTGCCAGATCTGTAGTGTGTTTGCTATGAGGGGGTTGGCAGAGGGTTTGAAGGATTTAGAGTGGAGTGTCCAGGGGTAGAAAATGAGGGATTGGGAGGAATGGGCTAGTTCTAATTGTACCCAATCCTTATTGGGGCCGTTACAGTGCCAGTCTATTACCCTTGTAATATGGGAGGCAGAATGATATTTCCTGTAGTCTGGAAGGCCTAAGCCGCCTTTGTTTTTGGGGAGTTTGAGAATTTTCAACGAAATCCTGGGATTTTTATTAGACCAAAGGAATCTCCTTTGGGCTGATTGAAGAGAGGAGAAAAAGGAGTTTGGAATATGGATCGGGAGGGCGTTAAAGAGATACAGTAGCCTTGGAAGTACCACCATTTTCAGTATGGCGGCCCTTCCGAACCAGGAGAAGAATTTAGCGTTCCATCTCTTCAGGTCCTCTGAGATTGATCTCAGTAGGGGGATAAAATTAGTTTTATATAAGGAGTGTAAGTCAGGGGTGAGTCTGATTCCCAGATATTTCAGGGATTCTTTTTCCCACCTAAATTTGGAATTTGCTTTAAGTAATTTGAGTACGTCTGGGGGGAGGGAAAGGTTGAGCGCCTCAGATTTGGCCGGATTAATTTTGAAGTTTGAGATGAAACCGAACGTTTTAAATATTTTATGCATTATTCTATGCATTAAGGTGAAAAAACTTCTGACACTGACCGGCCTCTAAGCCCCTCCCCATTTTACTCACCTGAGATGCACTCTTCCTCTCTGCCTGGGAGTCTCAACTCTTGATTTGATAGAGTAATAGTAGTGTAGCCATTGACTCCCGCTGCTGTCAATCAAATACAATGACGTGGGCGCCGGGCGGCCTTCTGTGTCTATGCACGCAAATGCTGGACTCGGGAGTACGCCCGCAAGTTAACCCCCAAGGAGAGCGCTTCTCCCAGTGGGTTTACTGATGCGAGGAGAAGCTGCGAGCGCCACCGGGGGGACCCCAGAAGACAATTATCGGTGCCACACTGTGCAAAGCTAACTGCACAGTGGAGGTAAGTATCTATTGTTACTAGTGGGGGTCTAATGTTGCTGCGGTGGATCTATTTTTGCTGGGGGAGAAGGTATTTTGTTGCGGTGTCAGGGGCGGTACTGAAAAGTGGGTAGGGGTGGGGACAAGGGGTGAAGTGGAAGGGGATATTACCTGCACCTATTCTCAGAGAAAAAAGCCCTGGCCTTAGCAAGCAGGGAGAAAGTAATGTACTCATCATCCATGTACAAAAGATGAACACACACATTCAGCAAGCATGTCGTGCCCTGGAGTTAAATGGAAAAATATTCATATTTGACTGGAGTGCACTTTTTACATACTGCCCGTATCTCATGAAACATCTTAATTTATTCAGGAAAAAAAATACATTTGAAACTATAAACATTTCGATGAAACCATCATGAGATGTTGCATAGAAATATTCTGTTATGAAGGCTTTTTTCCCACATTCTTACACACAGCAGCAGAAGATTAAATATAGGCTCAATTCTTTCTGCTCACTGAAACAATCTTGTAACCATCTGGGTTTCCAAAGGCATAAAAGAATCTAGTTACATTTTTTTCCTACCCCTTTTGATTTGGCTGTTCATAGCAGAGCCATCCTTGAGTGATGTCAAAAATAGCTTTTGAAAATAAATGGCGAGCCTACAAGTGAATTCAGATATATTCGTGTTGGACTTTCCACTGCAGATTTCAGCAACAACTTGAAACGGCTGCTTGATTTAAATGTATCTCAGGCATCACATTGTGATACCAGCAGCCTGTTAAGTCGGTGGAAAAGGAAACTCTCTCAGGCGAAGTCTACAAATAAAGCCTTCATCAACCAACAGCAGGGTGTTTAACTCATGGGGAGCCAGGATGGTGCTCATTCAAGGAGGCCCTCGTTGTTTCTAGATAGGATGGGGACTAATCTACTATAAATATATAATGTAGAGAAACATTAAGGGCCCATTTGGATCTATGCATGTGTATAAAGGTGTCTTTTTTGTAGTGTTGGGCAGGAGGTAAATTGTAATGCGTTGGTGTGCATTTCTCTTGTGGTTTTACATGGATGTTGATGAGAAATTCCAATGCGTATTTTGAATGTAGAATTTGTGGAAGATAGAATTAACAGCCATTGACCCAGGCTTGTTAACACCTGTTGACAACGTAAGAAATGATGCTTTAAATGCTTTTTGATGGACTTTTATGGGTTGGCCGATGCACTAAAATGCAGAAAAAAGGACATGTCAAATTTTCAAAAAAGCAGTATTGTACACTATAGCACAGAAATGGAAACAGACACTGTTTTTTATTATGGGGAAGTTGGACACGTGTTTAAATATGTGCATTAAAATGCAGCAGTGTAAATTTGTTCTTAAAGTGTATGTTACTCTAAATATTTTTTTTTTCTGTGTGTGTTCATATAAGTGTATCTTATATTTCGAAGTCTCTATCATTCTCATGTACTTCTTCCAAATGAAGTATTTGGTTAATTCTGCCAGTCATCTTTCTTCTTGTTCTAAACTGACCACACAAAGCACATAATCTGCTGATCTGTTCTTGTGTGGTCAGTTTTCTTACTTTAAAGGGGTTGTAAAGGTTAGTTTTTTATTTTCTAAATAGGTTCCTTTAAGCTAGTGCATTGTTGGTTCTCTTACCTTTTCCTTCGATTTCCCTTCTAAAATTTTTTTTTCTTTGTCTGAATTTCTTACTTCCTGTTTCTCCTCAGTAAGCTTTCCACCATCATCCGAGCAGTGGAAAGTCAGTCAGAACAGCTTACTGAACAGCTTACTGAGGAAGAACAGGAAGTGAGAAATTCAGACAAAGAAAACAAAACAAAAAAAACATTTCGAAGGGAAATCGAAGGAAAAGGTAAGTGAACCAACAATGCACTAGCTTAAAGGAACCCATTTAGAAAAAAAAAAAAAAAAACCTTTACAACCCCTTTAACCAAACAAAGAAGAATGGCGCAAGAAAAATTGCCATAGACAGTCCAGGATCTAATGGTAACAGCAAGGTGCTGTGAAGACTAAGCAATCATAAGAACAAAGTCCATATAAAACGTTCATAATGTCCTAAAAATTTCAAGGAACTACACTTGTGGCAGCTCCCCTGTGAGTGAAGAAATTCTCTAAAATGAAAGCAAAGGAAGAGCAAGGTGTGCCAAACTAAGCGTAGTAGTTAAACCATAGGGAAATTTAATAGGCAACAGTCAATAACATGCAAGATAAAAGGCATGGTAGTACAAAGTCCTGTGTTTCTATGTCCCTGCGGGAGCTCCAGGATCAATTGTTGGGTGTTTGGCATTGACAGGATAGATATGGCAACTGGCTAGGTCTCTGCCTTGCAGTGGATAGAACCAGCATGGAACACACTCAGAGTTCTCAGAGCTGAACCAGTTGTGACTTCAGGACCTTGGGGCGAATCAGGTGACGCATTTCAAAGCATCCACTTTTTCTTCAGACCTGAATGGCTGCGGGACGTGTCAATCTTAAATATATGGGCTGGACTGTGGAGGGGGCGGGAGTGGCAGGCTCAGCGGCTGGTTGAGAGGCTGAGCCTGGTGCCGGTCCAGGCATGTGGATGGATTCCGACCCCAGTGTTGCGATCTTGCCGAGTCTAGACCTGCTTTATGACGTCAGCAGACAGCGAACTTCAGCCCGCTGTCTGCTGAAAACAGGTTACAGAAGTGCAGAACAAACTTCACTTCTATGATCCACAGGAGAAGTACAACCAACCAAGCTTTAGCTGTACCGCTCCTTTAAGATAGTAATACCGATAAGATAACTTCATGGGTCTATTGCTATTTTACCACTTTACTTAACCAACAACCTTAATGTCAGGATGTTCAGGAGCTGTTAAGAAGATCTAACAATTAAGTGAAGGGAGAGATATTTTTTCATTTTTATTTTTAATTTTATTTATTTGGCATTGGTACATGCCACCACCCCCATTGCAGTACCCTGCTTTCTATGTCTTTGTTTGACAATAGTTTGCTTATCAGCTCTACGTAAGGCCAAAATTGAATAGCAAGACCTCCCTCCCCATAGATTTCAATAGATTTCACATAAAAACTTTGTGAACTTCAAGCACGATTCGTGAAACTGTTCGCAAATCAAACCAATGCAGATAGTATAATAGCAACATGTCGCATGAGGTCACAATCACTGGGTATTGGAATGTATCAAAAGAACAAACTCAGACCACAAAGAGGGAATACCCCTTCATCCCCTGCCAAACTATAATGGAGTCAAGTCCTTTCCCTGGGTTTCGGTAATAATTGGACTTTCCAGCTGTTTTTATCTACCCACTGCAATAACAGGTGATAAGTAGTTAATTTAACTGGCAGATTTTCTTCAAGCGTAGCAGAGAATCATTGGACTTTAAAGATCTTTGGAAAGAATAGTCCTGTGGGAATTCCAATCATTTCAGTGTACTAAAATAACAATCACTGTGAACTTTCTGATGCGCCTGTGCATGAGCCAGTAATAGGCAAATTAGAACGTTTTCAACTTAATCTACTTTTAAATGGTCCTGTATAGAAGAAAAACATGTTACTGGCCAATCAATGGTCATTAGGAAGCAGGATAACCTCATATTGTACAGCACATGATTATTCATCCTCTTTGTTCACTGCACGGTCAACAAATTTTTCTTTGGTACTGGCTCTAAGGACCCAATCCTAGAAAATGCTTAGACTGCTAAATAATAAAAGTAAAAAGTAAACTTGGGCAAATCAAACTGACCATAAGATTAAAAAAAAAAGATATGAGCAGGAAATATTTTCAATGAAAGGCAACTGTCAAAATGACTGTGAATTGAGAATTATATGATGGCAAATTTATACGCTAACCTAACCTAACCTCTTAAGCACCCTCTGTTGGTCTTTCATTTACACCTAAGGACCAAAAAATTGTTTTGTAAAAGAAGAGGGGGGTTGAGGCCAAGTACAGTTTTTATATATGGTCTAAGTGCCCGAATAGACAATGATTGGTCTAACTTTTATCACATGCTCAGTTTAAAATGCTTAGGTTTGTGATGTGATTTACTTTGAGGCCCCGTACAAACACGGTCGAACATGTCCGCTGAAACTTGTCCGCGGACCAGTTTCCGCGGACATGTCCGACCGTGTGTACGGCCTAGCGGACAGGTTTCCAGCAGACAAAAGTTTCTTAGCAAGCTAAGAAACTTGTCCGCTGGAAACATGTCCGTCGAACATGTCCGATGGTTAGTACACCTAATCGGACATGTCCGCTGGTTATGACGTGTAACCAGCGTCCCGAAATACCGCGCATGCGTCAAATTGATTCGATGCATGCGTGGAAGCATTGCACTTCCGTGTTTGAGAACGTCGGTGTCTTCTACGTCACCGCGTTCTCTGTCCGCTGGGATTTTTGTCTGATGGTGTGTACACACATCAGACCAAAAGCTCCCAGGAGACATGTCCGATGAAAACGGTCCGCGGACCGTTTTCATCGGACATATCTCCTCGTGTGTACGGGGCCTAAGGCTTTGTTTAGAAAAGGGTACATCTAAGACCAGGCTGCATGCTTCTCAGCATTTCTCCAGTTTCATTTTCTTGGTCATTCAAGATTGAATTTGGAATTACTATCTTGCACAGGATAAGCAAGAGTCACACAGAAACGGGCATGTAAACCCTAACCATGATTTTTTATTTTTTTTTGCATTGCCTTGGTCTGTTGAATATACTATTAAAATATTTTTTATATCTGTTTCATAAGTGAAAAAATATAATGTTGATCTTTGTATAAATCGTGTTAACTTCATATGTACTCTCTCTGTGCTACACTATTAAGAACTGTTCCCAGCTATCTCTGATGAAGACTTCATAAATTATTGCCTCTATACATTGGGGGTGGGATGATTCTGTAGTACTGGTTTAGAGTGAAAATGCTGCTTCTTTATAGGCACAGTGTGGTGAGCAAGCATTGTCTCCTTAATACAGAAATTACACTATTGGCAGGACAACCAGGTGCAAGTAAAGGGAAAAAAGCCTTAAGAAAATGCAGCTGCCACAAGTATGGTCTGTAGGCTGCAATATATTGAATTTTTGTTTTTGTATTTTTTGGTTTAGAAATGCTCAAGTGTTGACTATGGAAGGAGCTTTAAAGCCCAGATCCAGTAAACCTATAAAAGAGAATGAAAGATAAGAGATTTACTCTCCAAATACGGAAAGGCTTCTTCACAGTAAGAGCTGTGAAAATGTGGAATAGACTCCCTCAAGAGCTGGTTCAGGCCAGCTCTGTAGATTGTTTTAAAAAGGGCCTGGATTCTTTCCTAGATACACATGCTATAACTGGATACAAATATTTATAGGTAAAGTTGATCCAGGGAATATCTAAATGCCTCTTGAGGGATCAGGAAATAATTGTTTTTTTTTCTGCCGCTAGAGCTAATTGTATTATGCCTTATTGGGGGGGGGGGGGTTGCCTTTCCACCTTCTTTGGTTGAACTGGATCGATTTTTTTTCAACCAGACTAACTATGTATAAACTCCTCCTTGGGGTAGGTCTGTGCCCATACTGTGAGGTTCAACTACTTGTGTATATCTATGGGAGAAATTGTCTAACCCGATACTCCACTCCTCAGGCGGCCGGCGCTCCCCTCTGTTCTTGCAGTGAACCGTTCCTCAGCATCCTCATGTCCAATGCAGAACTACAGTATGGTCCCTGCATCAGTCTTGATTATGTCAGAGGACTTTAGACTGGTGAAGCATAGAGATGAAAAGGCTGCAAGGACTGGTCTAGTACTGTATTACAGAGTAGCCTGCAGGAGTGAAGAGTCAGGTGAGCAAAAGTCCTTTACAAAGCTTCTCTGTATTCATTAATACAACCGTCAATCTTTCTTTTAAGGCTGACAGTGTAAGTACCTTATTTTATTCCATTGTCAATACATCTTGCAGTCCCTGTACTGCAAATCTTAAAC
Source organism: Rana temporaria (assembly GCF_905171775.1). NCBI lineage: Eukaryota > Metazoa > Chordata > Amphibia > Anura > Ranidae > Rana > Rana temporaria. The sequence goes on along the minus strand of NC_053494.1, from coordinate 175,987,074 downwards.
TGGGGGAGGGAGAAGTAGCACAAAGAGTCATTCAATTGTGTTGCAGTGCAAGGAGCATGTTGAAAGAAGGAGAGAGCAAAGTGACAGAGAGATGAGCTCATCAATCTACTGCTTCTCACTTCACTATTCTATCAGAGGGTGGAGGTGGGGAGGAGACCCATAAGCGTCGTTGATCTAAAAAAGAGAAAATCAAGCCTCTCCCCTGCCATAAAAATCTGAGGGGTGTGGCAGAGCTGTGCAAATCCCAGAACTGTATAAAAACATCAATTCATTGGAAGGTAAAACAGTACCCCTATATGTATTGTATCTGTGTGTTTAGCAGTTTGCCTGGATTTCAACTTTAATAAATGGAAGAGGAATTCTTATTGGTTGCTATGAGCACTGCACTTTGTACTAGTACAAGCTCTGTCTTGCACTATTCACTGAAGGCCATGTGATTCATAGTTAGTCAGGTTGAAAAGACAAACGTCCATCCAGCTCAACCATTAAAAGAGAGGAAAAAAAATCTATATACACAATCCTATACCCATAGTTGATCCAGAGGAAAGTGAAAAACCCCAGCAAAGCATGATCCAATTTGCTCCAGCAGGGGAAAAAATTCCTTCCCGATCCCCCGAGAGTCAATCAGATTTTCCCTGGATCAACTTTACCTATAAATGTTAGTACCCAGTTATATTATATATATTCAGCATTTGGATAGATCATATTGTATGGGCATTTTTTTTTTTTGCACTGTAGTTTCATAAATCCAAGTTAGTATTTAGTTGATTTAAAATAGTTGTAATGTCATTACCAAAGACATAAAACATAAGAATGACATAAAAAGAGCCATGTAGCAACAGACGGTTCTATGGTGCGGCGTACAAAGCAAACATTGATCCATACCTGTGTTGGTGTAGATGAGTGCCTATGATGTAACAGATGATGAAATCATTGACTAGACCTTGCAAATTTAACACAATCACTGCCGGCAACTCAACCCACAACAAAATACATAAATGTGGAAAAAAATAAATCAATTTTAATTAGACCAACAGTTAAAGTTGCCAGTCAAAAGAACATTAATTCTGCTTATACAAAACCAGATTAAATGCAGCACTAAAAAGATTCAACTACTATAATAAATATTAATAATAATGACTTAAATGGCCATAAATATCACTCAAGCTCATTCCGTTGCAATGAAGGTAGATTAATTCCCTGCAACAAATGAAAGTTAGACAGGCCATGCAATTAACTTTTAAGTGCATCTCCATATGTTGTGAAAAAAAAACTCTTATCTTCAGCTACATACATTATAGGACTGATATGCTAAAGGAGGATATCTTGTTCACTGTTTTATGCCTGGTACACGTGATAAGATTATCGGACAAATGATCGTCCTTTTTTTTTTTTTTTTTTTGCATGATAATCGCATATCAAAAATGAAGAGTTTACTAAGGTTCCGAAAATTCCTTTACGACAGAATAAAAAATCAGAAGTGATGTAATGTGTTGTAGTGTATTGGTATTGCATCTTCGAACAACAACTGTATTGATTAAACGAAAATCGTAAGATCTGGTATCGTACAAAAAAAAATGGTGCTTGTCCAATCGGATAATATCGGATAAACTGTCATGATCGGCTCTCGAAAGCTTTGTACTATCGATCAGGTTATCATAGGATCACTTTGAAAGCGGTATTTTGCATATGATTTTCTGATCAAGTGTACAGGGCTTAAGTGAATGAGGTGACACTGTACTGACTTCAATCATGTATAAGCAAACTTTTTTTTTAGTTTTCATATGACTGGGTATCATTTACTAAGTGAATTTGCACTTAGCTTTGCTCCTTTCGCTTTGTGCTACCACCTGCGCTACCAACCTTTTTTTAACATGTACAGAGTAGAAGGTGAAAGTGAACATGATCAACTCCTTCAGTAAATCAACTCCATTACGGGGATTTCCAGCACACTTAATTGAAATTTTTCATCTGCTGCTTTTTTTGCCAAAACAGACATATGCAGATTATTGGAAGTGAGGAATTTCATATTACTGACAACACTGTTGCATTTCCGTATGGGAGAGGACAGCGAGGAGCTTACGGTGGATGCATTTGCAAATGCCTTTCCTACATTACAAACAAGTAAGCTGAAGTGGTTTCCATTGCAGAAGTGACCCAATTAACCACTTCAGCCCCGGACCATTTCGCTGCCCAAAGACCAGAGCACTCTTTGCGATTCTGCACTTCGTCGCTATAACTGACAATTGCGCGGTCATGCGATGTGGCTCCAAAACAAAATTGATGTCCTTTTTTTCCTCACAAATAGTGCTTTATTTTGGTGGTATTTGATCACCTCTGCGGTTTTTATTTTTTGCACTATAAACAAAAATAGAGCAACAATTTTGAAAAAAAAAGCAATATTTTTTACTTTTTGCTATATAATAAATACCCCAAAAATATATATATATAAAAAAAAATTCACAGTTTAGGCTGATCTTCTACATATTTTTGGTAAAAATATACGCAATAAGCGTATATTGATTGATTTGAGCTAAAGTTATAGCATCTACAAAATAGGGCATAGTTTTATGGCATTTTTATGAATGATATTTTTTTTTTACTAGTAATGGCGGCGATCAGCGATTTTTCTCCTGACTGCGACTTTATGGCGGACACATTTTTGGGACCATTGTCAATTTTACAGCGATCAGTGCTATAAAAATGCACTGATTACTGTGAAAATTACACTGGCAGTGAAGGGGTTAACCACTAGGTAGCGCTGAAGGGGTTAAGTGTTTCCTAGGTAGTGCTTCTAACTGTAGGGGGATGGGCTGTCTGTGAAACGACACTGATCACCGCTTCCGATTACAGGAAGCTGTGATTAGTGTCCTTGTCACTAGGAAGTACTTGTTTACATCAGCATTCCCCATTCTTCCTCACCGTGAGACGATGAGGACCTTTTTTAATGACCACCCTATGTTCACAAACAATGCTCAATCAGTCTTCTATCTACAGAGCCAACAACTCCCATCATTAGGCCCCTGAGCAGCGCTACCAACCTTTTTTCACTTGTACAGAGCAGTAGGGTCAATCACAATAAAGTTTTAAGCCTAGTACACACCACTAGTTTTATTTGTTCAAGCCAGCGGGTTGAATGGAAAAACAACTGACAGCTCAGGTCAGAGCCACTGTACTAACAGTCAGATGTTAGTACATCGATCTCCCCTGCTGAGCTATTGTGTTCTGACAGGACGATGCCATTGGCTGAGGGCGCTGATCGGGAGCTGGTCAGCAGGCCTTTTTACATTTTAATATGCTTAGGACAGAAGCCAGCTGAACGACCAACTTCTGTTGGACCACCTCCCATACATACGGACTGAATACCGGACAATTTCTACTGAACCAGCCGATGCCAGCCAACATTCAGCCTGTGTGCACTATGCTTTAGGCTATCATATATATATAGGAGATAAGATTTAGACCTTGCCTCATGGTTGGAGAACTCTGTTGGCCAGCTAAGTTCCCTTCATAGGTTCTAAGTGCAATGAAGGTCTGCAAAGTGCTGTAGTCACTAGCAATTAGGATTCATCTCTTACTGGTCTGAGTAAGTTTCCATGGCTTACTGAATCTTGTACCGTTACTCTACTTTGTAATGTTAATGTGCATGCTCTGCATTTTACAGATCATTTCAAGAACAACGTTTTCTCTACTGAATCAACAACACGTGTGTATGATTGCTCTATACAAGAAGGCTGAATGAGGTAAATGGAAACTCCATGCAATATGCATTCAACTGATCCCAGTTTAGAAGTAGAAATAGAATACACAGACATTCATTAGCCGCAAATCACTAGCCTTTACAAACATTGGATATTTCTTCTGGGTTAGATTTATTCCTGCATAACACAAGAATTTACACAAAGAAAACAAATTAACTTATTCATTTACCTACTGAAATTAGCTGAACCTGAGCAATCTGTTGACAAAAAATAAAATAATAAATATATATATATATATATATATATATATATATATATATATATATATATATATACGCATTACGTGCATTCTACACATTAAGGTAAACAAAACTAGACCTACCCCTCCCCTTATACTTACCTGAGCCCATTCCCAATCCAGTGCTGTGCATGAGAGCATTGGCTCCCTCCGCTCTCTCCCTTCTCACTGGGCAGCTTATAAATCAAATCCTGTGATCAAAGAGTGGGGGGGGGGGAGGGCATGTCAGAGCACAATTATTGTATAGTGACCCTTTATACTTTTAAGTTTGTGAAAATCCTGACAATAAATTGCTCTTATTTTCTCCCTTTTGGACTCATAAATATACTATTGAAAATATTTTATCTTATCAGTTTGATAAGTGATAATATAAAAAAAAAACTGTTCATTCTGCAGTATTTTCTCAAGTAGTGTATATTAGTCCTGCCCAGTTCAGCTTTGGTGAAGTGTAGAGCACCACCCTCTATAATCTTATAAAGAGGGGAGAAAGGGAGGTATTTTAAAGTCCTAACATACTTCCTTTCCTAGGGTTGCAATGTAGCTTGTTCATAGATGTGTAGCATCCCCCTATCATAGGATGCTGGGTAAATTTAGTTGGCACCTTCCTAAAATAAGGGAGCAATAATTATTTAGCCTGGTCTGCTCAGTTTCACAGGCTGGGAATTTAAATGCCCCCCCCCCCCCCGCCTCTGGAAGAATCAAGAGATTATGGCGGGAGATTCTAAATGACCAGGCAGAATATTTATCAGGTTCCAGAAGGGGGCTGGTCCCTTCTTATCTAGAGGGTCCCGGAGTCAGGGGGGCTGCTGGGACTGTACAGCTACTCTAGAGAGATTTGGGTGCCAGGGCTGAGGGTCTGGATGGATGTGCTTGGAGCCATTTGCAGAACCTCACCACAAGGAATCTGGTCTAGAGAGGTGCCCTCTCACTTATTGGACCATGTCTGGATAAAACTGAAAGGTGGCAGTTATCCTGGGGACTTGTGAATAAGACCCTAAACTGATTACTGTAACTGTGTAGCTGTTTATAAACTACACTAGGTACCAGCAGGCATGCGTTAGTACTAGGTAACCAAATGTCTCAAAGACTAACCCCATAGAATTCAGCTGTGGGGCCTTAAACTGTTCAAGACCCGCTATTACTCAAGGATAAGATTGTCCCCTAAACATTAAGTGGCAAGCATTTTAAAGTATCTCATGCCCTAAACCTCTCTTCTGTTAAAGTTCTTTAAACAATAAACTACAAAAAGACATCCCCTAAACTGATTAATTGGAGCCAGGGTGTATGGGTCACTGTCAGCCTCTGTACCATTAGGAAAGATCCAGCTGTTATCAGCCGTCCCTATGGGGGTAGTGCTACAGATATAGTGCAGTGAGTTGTCTCCCTGGGACACAAACTGTGTTAAAGGCAGGATCTTAAGGTGAACAAAATGGATAAAAGAACTGTGAAAAAGAAAAACTAATACAGCCATCACATCTAAAGACCAGCATTTCAATTTAACTTCAATATATTAAATTCTTGATCTTAGATTTAGATACGCCTAAATGAATCAATAAGCCTGTGCAGATCTCATTTGCATCAACAGAAAGTTCCTGTTTCATTTTGCCTTATTAATCGAGGTTCATTGTGTCAGCCAGTTAAATAACATTTTTTTTTTTTAATTAGCCATTGTACAAGTTTAAAGTAAAATACCTGCAGCATGGATAATTGTAACTGTATGACACAAGTAATTCCAGAAGGCATTATACACCAATTCCTATTCACCTAATACGAAAAAACAAACAAAAACAAAACACGGGATTTTGAAGATATATAATGCTTCTCTGAGCAAACCATTCAATCATGCTTGTATGACAAACTTGTTTATGTCCAAGCATTTCCATTTACACAACAGGAAGAGCAATAAAATAAATGTTTTCAAGTAGAGAGTTAATCTTTTTTTTACTCAGGTAGAGGACTGCTATATGTTCTTACTTCATTACCTTCTATTGGGGATCCAAAAATTGCACAAAAAGTGCTTTACAAAAATGGAAGATCTAGCCAAGATATTTTTCTGTTCTATGAGAACCAATGGTAGGAGCTGTCCTAACAGCCGGCCCAGCCTTGCCTACAGATTTCAGACTTGGGCTCAGGGTGCACTCAACCCTGCGCTGCAAAAAATATAATAGGACTGCAGCCAAAAAGCTTAATACATTGTGAAAACATATCTCGCGAACCACTTTACCCATCAAAATTCTTGTAACTCTGTTGCTCTTTGTGATTCAACTTGCACTTCTACCATGTTGATGCTTCCTGTATCAGCTACATAATCACTGGACTGAGAAAGAACGTCTTCATACTACTAAGGTCTTTCCTAAACTCTCTTACTCCTGTAGGCTACCTGCACAATACCCTTTCAGCTCAGTAGTGCCTGAAAACATGTTAAATTGTCAGTCTCTTAAAGCCTCCTATTCCAACCAGGTTATTGTAGATAATCATTTACGTGAAACTGAAACAACCATCCCTGAACAGGAGTGAGGGCCTTAGACACAATGGGGGAGATTTACTAAAACAAGATCATTTAGAATCTGGTGCAGCTGTGTATGGAAGACAATCAGCCTCTTACTTCATCTTGTTTAATTAAGATTTAACAATAAAACTAGGAAGCTGATTGGTTTCTAATCTTTGCAGAGCTGCACCAAATTATGCATGCTCCAGTTTTAGTAAATTTCCCCAATCTGTCTTCCACATATTATGCCATTTTACCATTAGCACCTTTAGCTATGTAAATTGAAGAATTAAAACCTATGCAGACTTAAAGGGGTTGTAAAGGTAAAAAAAAAATTCACCATAATGCATTCTATGCATTAAGGTGAAAAAACGTCAGATGATGAAAACCCCCCCCCCCCCCCCCGGGCCCCTGTTTTACTTACCTGACCCTTTGAAAGCCTCACGCTCGCCCCGTCATCCTCCTCGAGTCGAAGCCCGGCCATTGATTGGCTCCAGTGGATGGATTGAAAGCAGCTCAGCCATTGGCTGGCGCTGCTGTCAATCACATACAATGTTGTGGCGCACCGGAGGCGGGGACGAGTGATACATTGGCGGCTATGGCCGCCGCTGTATCACACAAGCGCGCCCGCAACAGCTACACACCATGCGAGCCCACTCGCATGTCTGTGTGTAGTTGTTGTGGGGAGGAGCCGCGACAGCCACCTACGGACCCCAGAAGACCAGGATCGGGGGCCACTGTGTGCAAAACGAACTGCACAGTGGAGGTAAGTATAACATGTTTGTTATTTTAAGAAAAAAATGAAATTTAAAACTCCTTTAAACCAAGGATGGGATTATGTACATAGGTGTGCACAGCTGATTGCATTAGGGTGTGCATCCCAAAGCTCAAACACATCCACATAACCGATCACCTAAAATGTTTATTCAGAATGGGAAGGGGCCAGAAAATTTGATATTTAATGTAATTCACTCACCCCTTCCCTCACTCACCCTAAAACATCCCTGCAGCAACAACCGGCAGGAGAGGAGGGAAGCCGGAAGTGCTGTGGGGTAGGGAGATTAGGGTGAATCTGTGCGGCACAAGGTAATTAGGGTGTGTCTGGGCACACCTGGCACACCCTGTGCGCACGCCTGTGATTATGTACCCGGAAAACTTTCATACCTCCCATCCTGTTCCTGGACAATTAAAATCGACATATTCCATGGTGTTTGAAATAAGGTGTCTGTGTTACATACAAATGCTAGAGTATCTTCCCAAAACTCATTAGAATTAAAGAAGTGGTTTGGAAAGGATACACAGGGGTTGATTTACTAAAGGCAGATAGGTTGTGCACTTTGCAAAGTGCAGTTGCTCCATAGCTTAGTAAATGAGGTAAGGCTTCACATTGCAAAGAGTACTGAATCATGTGCAAGAAAAAAAACGCATATTTGCTTGCACATGATTGGATGATGGAAGTCACTAAACTCTGGAGCAACTGCTCTTTATCTTTAGTAAATCAACCCCAAAATGTCTTTAACATTACAGAACATTACAGTTGAATATGACTTACTACTACAAGCGTGATCACAGGGTGATTTTTTTTAGCTGCAATAGCCATGAACAGAAGTAAAATCAGCTTAGTGATGAGATGCCAGCACTTGTTTTATTGACTTGTGTGTTCTTTTTTAAAGAAAAAACTTTACAACTTAAAAAAAAATAACGCAAACATTGAAAGTTACAATGCCATTTGAGACTCAATTTTGCAGCCACAGACAAAAGTGTTTCAAATTGTTTAAACTGCCCGAGGAAATTAACATATTCATCAACCTTCACCACAAAACATATGTACACAATTAGCAAAACATTACCATTTGTAAATAGCAAGTCACTGCAAGTCAGAGCAATAAACTCTTGCCACTCACATGGGACCTTATATGACAGAGCTGATAAAAACTGGCTTTAGGCTTTTTCTCTTTTTAAGTTCGTTAGCAAATACTATATATCACGTGAAAAAATAAATTGAGCATTAAAGGGATTAAAGAGAACATTTTATCGGGATCATAGATTAAAATTACACATTATATACAATTTTGAATTTAAAACTCTTGCTGCTTTTATCCATCAACCAATAGTGAAAAATAAACGGTTTTAGCACCTCTTATTTGGGTCTATTCTATTTCATTATTCAAGATGGTGCCTACACTGTATGATTAATCTGATTGGCTACACAAAAAACAAACAACTTATTTGGTTTAGGAGACCACTGCAAGAATTGTTATCTAGGTGACAAATCTGAGGTATATCTAAACCTAAAATGAAACAATTCATTTATTGCAGCCAACCAGTCCTTAAATATGAAGGGTGCATTTGTTCAGAAAGATACCTGTTGATCCTGTCAGAAATGCTGTGCTCTTGTAACTTTCTGTGTACTCAACAGAAATCTCAGCGTAATAGGCCTTCTCATCTGTCTTCTGAAATCTACAGAACACCTCCTTCCCATGTGATGGAGATAAGTAGAGTAGGAGGTGTATGTAGTCCTAACCAGGAGAGGAGCCTATGGTTACGATGCTGCTTTTCCATAGAAACAGAGTATTGTAACCCTAGGGCAGAGAATCTTTTAGTGCCAGGATCATCAGGTAAAAATTATCGTGGCAAATTTGTCAAATTTGTGGAAAAAATTAAGGTAACATTAAAGGACTGGTAAGCTCCTATATAGAACCCTTTTTTTTTTTTTTTTCAATACATAGATTCCACTGTTCGAATATCACTCTGAACACTATCTGAATGACGTCTGCATGCTCTCCTTTTTTTTTTTTTTTTTTGAGTACTCCGGTTTCCTCCCACATGGTAAGAACATGCTGGTAGGCTAAATGTTACCTTTTCAAATTGGTATATGTGTGTATTTGTGAGATAGGGATCTTAGATTGTAAACCCCTAATGGCAGAGATTGATCTGAATGTAAGTCGCTAAGTTGTAAACACTACCTGTAATAAACAAATAAATATGTTTCAATGGATCGTTACCAAAGTAGAAAACAAAATTCAAAAATAAATAATAATACTATATATTTTTTCTTTTCTTATCAGTTCTTTGCACCCAAAACTTATTTTAATGTCTAGTATTTTAACCTAGATGGGATGAACAATGGTATGCTACCGTAAGACTCATTAAAAAAACAAAAACAAACAAACTGCAAAGCCAAACAAATAATATAGCCCTCCACAAGCAGATCAAGCAAGAAAATACACCTAAATAAGACGACGAGATGCTACGGTCAAATGCAATAATTATTTTTGGTGTAGGCTTTGTTTACCAATCTGACAGCATGGGTGAAGAGTGCTTTTTATGACCACTTTGCTATTATATGAATAAAAGAAGCACCTGATGAATGTTAGGGCACAGGAAAGTGGCAAGCTTTGCATGAAAAAAAAACACGAAAACATCAGAAAATATATTTAACCAAGAATTTGCATGAATCTATAAAGTATCAATAATAATATAATTAATACAGGTCAGAATATGCTATAAACGGGCAGACTGGATCATAAGCGAGAGGGTACAAGAATAAGTCAAATTTATTTTAAATAATGTGCAGATGTGAGATGGTTGAACAATGATAGTATTCTGTAATCATTATGTACTCTGATCACTGGTAAGGGTATTCCGATGGGTTACTCTGTAGTAATACAACTTACGCATTCTTGTTGTTTTTATAAATGTGTACATCTGATTGAGGGTAAATGCCATCAGCTATGGCTAAGTTTAGTACTGAGCTATGCAATGCTGAAGCATTAACAATAACACGGCAAGATTGTTCTCCGGCAACATGTGCACAGAAATAATTGAAACCTGGCTGATTTTTTGAAAAATATAGCATCATAGGTGCCAGGCTGCCTGTAAATCATTTATTAGGGAAAGCATCTCTAACTTGTACGGATGGGGTTAAGTGAAGTCATTCCAAGTCTTTTTTTTTCATGTGACATAATTTAACCTCCCTGCAAACAGGTATCATGCAAAACTATTTTCCTTATGAAATATTTACCAACCTGATTCCATCATAAGTGCCATACAGAAATGGGGGCTAAAAGAGCTTTTCTATATTTGAGCAACATTTTAACCCCTCTGGTACCAGATTAGAAGATACAATTGATTGGCCTGTGCAACAACTGCTAAAGCTTGCTAAGTACATATTGCTAAACTTTTGCAAATAATGGTTTAGGTTTTATTGTGACAATAACTACAGCATGATGATCAGATTACCATGTAAATTGGAGTGCCATGTGATGAGCCGGTAGGGTGGAGTGTCATTCCATAAACAGGTAGGGTGGAATGCTATGCAATATGTAAGTGGATTGGAATGTCATACAATAACGAGGTGGTGGTGAAAGGAAATATGATAACCAGGTAGAATGGTGAATGTGATAATGGGGTATGTCATGCAATAACCAGGTAAGGTAGGGTGTTGCAATAACAAAGTAGGGTGGGAGTAAATGTAATAACTAGGTAGGATGGGGATGAATTGGAATACCAGGTTGGGTATAAGTTAATAGATAATGTTATGCAATGACGTGGTGGTGGAAGGAAATATGATAACCAGGTAGAGCGGTGAATGTGATAATGGGGAATGTCATGCAATGACCAGGTAAGGTGGGGTGTTGCGATAACAAAGTAGGGTGGGAGTAAATGTATTAATCAGGTAGTATGAGGGTGAATGGGATTACCAGGTTGGGTAAAAATTAATGGATTACTCAAGTAGGTTGGAGGTTAAGATACAGGTAAGCTGAATGTAGTGCGAAAACTGCATTACGTACAATTTTTTTTCAGCGTACTGGTAAATCCCTGTTGTAAAAATCACTATGATTCATAGCTCTAAAGAAGAAAAATCTGTTTGCAATGGAAGAACTACTGGTAGAGATGCTTCGAAATAGTCGCTCTTATAGCTTTCTGCAGAAATTGCAGAGATCTGTAAATGACCACAGGTAAAAAATTGTACCTGTTGGTTAAATGCTTTATCATACATCATCAGATATCCTTTTCAGTTCACTATTCAGATCATTCATTCCACACTTGTGATGGCAAAAAAAATCTGACATTTGTGGTCTTTTAGAACAAAAGCGCTCTTGGTTATCAAAGGAATTGCCACTCAATTGTTCAGAAGCTACAGCAAAAACACAACTTCATTTAACAAACATATGACTGTCAATTGTAGAATTTTTTTTATGGCCACTAGCTTGCATATCCAAATTCTTAAAGTTAGTGAGGGGGAGGTGAGGAATACTGCCCTGCAGAACTGGGGTTCAAGTTATACATCCCACCAAGGTCTTAATCTGCTTAGAGTTTAACCGTTCTCCCGGCATTTGTGCTTTTTTCCGCCTGGGTTTCTACCACAATTCAAAAACCTGCAGCTATGTGAAAACGCTTAAACCTTGAAGAGATAATGACACACTCAGCAACGGCAGTGAATATGTTAAATACACTGGATTGCAGTAAGCATGCTGCCATGAAAGATTTCGCCCATCCAAGGTCCATTATGTGACAAATCCCATGCTTTAGAATGATTCTTTCATACAGAGCAGTGTCAAAAAAATCCTCTTTTGTTCAGGCAAAACAAAAACAAAGAATTAGCAGCAGTTTGTGTCTAGCTGTGAACTAAGTTAATATACACAACCACTGAGGATATGAATACAGGGGCTTTGCAGCAGCAGCAGCCAACATGTTCATGCTGAAGTAATTATAACACATTTTCGTATTAGCATTTCCTAATTGCAGGAAATTAGACTCATGCTTTATTAGGACAAGCATCTCATATATAAAGAAAGAGAAAAAAATAGAGACAAGATGTGAATGCCCTTTAACTTCATATAAAATAATCAGGCGTAAGTATGGAAGTTTAAGAACCATCAGGAAAGGTTCTACAGCAGACACAATAAAAGGCATTAAAAATGACTGGAGTTCTACAGAATTGTTTCCATAGAAGCAATCTGACAATATATAAAAAAAAAGTATATATGTTTAATATATATTTTTAAATGAGGTAAAACATGAACGCTACAGCTAAGACCACTACGGAGCTTAACATTACAATATACATACCTACAAGCGCTTTAAAGCATTGTTTATAGTGGAAATGCACTTTGCTGACCCATTCTGCGAAACAGATTAAAGAAATTAGCCGGCGGACATATGCGTTCACCACTTATTTTCTTTGGTCATTCAAACGAGTGCACATTTTTTTTTAATGCTCCTACTTATTTGCCAATGAGAGATACGCGTCCATCGCAGCAACCTGCGGAAAAAAACCCTGTAGACACCGACATACTCTAACCTTTAAACCATCCCTAGACAACTTATTATTGAAAGTCCCGTACAAAAGATGTACTTCATGGAGTATCTTTATTTTTCCAAGCTAATCAGATTATTTTACATAGGCTCTAGCTTTCAAAGCACATGATAGATTCACTCAACTGGCGTCAAACTTCAAGGATTTAAAAAAAAAAGAAACGCCACTAGGCACTTGCACTGAACACACTGGATTGAGTAAATGTGGCGAACGTTTAGATTTCTTAAACAATATTTTAAAATAAAATGCATATTGCTTCTGTCATATATAGCATATTTATGGTAAATTGCAAGCACTTAGACTTTCCGCTGGGGTCAGGACAGGCTAACGCAGACTGTCCCAGAATCCCTTACTTTCCATGGCCTATAATAAGTAATTCTTTCTTAACGATCGGAGAGGAAACACCAACCGCTGTACATGTTAGCCCATACACAGGGCTATGTAATTGCGCTGATGTTTTGACATCTCCTGTTCCAGCTTTTACCCGTGTTTAATAAACGGAAGTATAAAAGAACATCTTCCGTAATTGTTCAGACAAACCCAATGATATTTCTGCTGCAGGGAATCACAGTCTGTACTCCTGTACTGCTCAGGGAAAACATCTTTTTTTTTTCTCTACGTAACGCTTCATTATCTCATGTACTGAATTCTCATTGTGCAGATCCATTTTCTGGAGTTTTACAATGAGTGAGTCAGGAAAAAGAATGTACTGGTCTATCAATTATTCAAGTGCAGATAATCAGAAGCATACTGGACTTTAATGCCTCTCCAGTGTCTATGCAAAAGGGCTGCTTATCTCCTCCTAACAAAAAAATAATCAATATATCATGATATAATCCATGATCACCAATAATGCCTTAAAAAAATGCAGATTACCATGCATGTTGCCCTGGAATTTGTTGGCTGCACCAATGGAGGCAACGTGCTAATAACAACACTCTAATTTGAAGCTTGTCCCTTTGGGAAGGTCCTGCAAAGTTTTCTCCCTTAACCCCTGCACTGCCAGGAAAATCCTACATTCCCTACTTTTTTTTGTGTTTCTTTGTTTTTTAAACGTATTGTAGCCTGAATGCAAACAATAATCATCACGTTACGCCATGGGCGGCTCAAAGAATCAAGACTTTACTTTTCTACAGCTATGTTGATTAGCTGATTAATTGTTGATTAGGAATGCGGCAAGATCAATCATTTTCTCCAGCTCGGCATGAATACTTGCCGCTAATTGAATCTGACAGTCCAGATTTTTCCTTCCACTACATTTAAAATACAAACACATGCAGGTCTCTCGCAAGTTCTGTGGTCAAAATTAGTTCAACAGTCACAGCAAATCCAAAATGGGCAAGGAGAAAAATTCCTAGCTTCCAACGAGAAGGGAACAAATGAGAGTGGCAAAGGGTGGTTTAACTGAACAAGTGAAGATCACAGTAAAACAAAAAGCAAGCCAGATAAAAATTAAAAAAAAAGCAGTGACAAAAAAGACTAAAACTATATTTTTACATTTGCAAACACTATCACAGCTTTCTGTGCCAATAGCCATACACTACTTTTTGTAAGATCTTCCCCATCCACTCTATATTGCACTTACATATCTCAAGTATTTCAACAAAGTCAAGCCTTTAAAATATTGTGACATGTTAATGTGTGTGGAATTCCTTATGACATCATACATCAAATGATATTAAACTTCCTTTGACAGAGATCATAGAGCAAGCTACGGGCGCAAAATGAGATATTAAAACACAGTAAGTGCTAGATTTGATATCCTAATCCATAGGACATAGAAACACTATTGCAAAACAGATACTTTTGTCACTAGAAGTCCCTTTGCAGTCATTTTATAAGTGATGCAAATGGTGTATTTGCAGTCTGCAAACACTGACTCATTATAGTTTGCATGTTAAAGGGTACATTTTTCTAGGCCAAAAGTACAAGCCTGGTACAAATAATGACATTTGAAGTCCCTGTAGTTTTCTATACTCTGCAAAACCGTTTGCCATTATTTCAAATATCTTGGCGGGAAATAAATATATAAACACACATTCACATATCTATCTATCTATCTATCTATCTATCTATCTATCTATCTATCTATCTATCTATCTATCTATCTATCTATACACATGCATATATATATCTATATATACATATGTATATCTATCTATCTATCTATCTATCTATCTATCTATCTATCTATCTATCTATCTATCTATCTATCTATCTATCTATCTATCTATCCACATGCATATATCTATCTATATATCAATATGTATATATATATATATGTGTGTGTGTGTATGTTTATCTATCTATCTATCTATCTATCTATCTATCTATCTATCTATCTATCTATATATATATATATATATATATATATATATATATAGATATATATATATATAAATATATATATATAGGTATTCCTATATATAGAGATAGATCTCTCTATCTCTTTATATATATATATATATATATATATATCTTTATACACACAATCACACATATGAAACTTTTACATTTCCTTTTACATTTACTTGAACATAGCCAGTCTCTCTTAGCCCTATGGACCAGCATACCCAGAGTCTCATGATAAGCTTCCAGGGCCATTAATACAACACAAACAGTGCAAAATGTGGTTTTAATTTGTGTCACTGCTTCCCCTTTGACAAATGGCTTTTAAATCACCTAATTCACAGCCACCACTGATATCTCAATGTAAAACACAAACTCATAAAATATGTTTATGCTACTTAAGACACTTCTGTGTGTTTTATTTTCATAATAACAAAATTTAGGAGCGCATGCTTAAATATGTCGGTCTCATGGGGAGATCATAAAATATAATTATCTTTTCAAGACAGTTCACTAGTTCATTTAGATTGAAAAAAAAAAAGACGCAAGTTCTTAAACTAAATAAAGACAAAAAAAGAATAAATTTACCTTAATGAAAATACTGACAACGTGTCTCTTACATATCACAGACATTATAATGTTATAGGCAAAAAAAAATAGCTATGCTAGTTATTTCTTTTAGGGGTTTCATTAAAAGAAAAAAAAAGTTTAGTTGTTTTGTTATGCAGTCACTTTTTATGTCTTTGTTTTGTTTGGTTTGTTTTAAGCTGCTCAGAGTGACTCCTTATGTTGTTTTCCCAACCTGTTTTATAAATTTGGGATTAAAAAACATCAAAGCAGTGTCCACATAGAAGCCAAGTTTTAGAGGATCAGTTTGACAAGTCGCAGCATGATAGATGTTGTTCTTGATAAACGACTTGTTCAAAAGACACACTGTAGTTTTCATTTCCTGACCAAAACACACTTTTAATTTGCAACAGCAGAGCAGGCAGGAGTGTGAGGCAGTCCCCAATTCCCAACTATTCAGTCCTAAACAAAATACCAGAGCTGCACAGCAATGAACAGTCTTTATTTACCCCTGGGAAACTTTAAGAGTCATTTTTTTCCCCACTAATCCTGCACATATTGCAGATAGTGTTTTGTGACGGTGCTGGGTATTAGTTTAGCTGTTGCTTTAAAATGCAACCAAGTGTGCATTTTTTTAAAACAAAAAAATAAATAAATTAAAGGAGCACATTGTCTGGAAAGTGTGGATTTATGCCCCATACAATCCCATTCACTGCCTATAAATAAAATACATTCATTTCCCAGGCAAAATAATAGAAAGCCTTCAAACCTCAATCCTCTCAATCCAACCCCCCTCATACAGTCCTCTATTGCTGATTTCAAATTTCTAAATGTAATATCCCCCTCATCACCAACAGAAGCCCAATCTGCTCAGAATATATATTACAGCTTTAAGATCACAGAGGGAAATTTCCCATCTGGCAATCAAATTCGCTTCAACAGCTCCGGGAAAAAGGTTTTGCTCTCCACAAAACATTTCCCAGTACAGATTATGTGCATGCAAAATAAACAGACTACTTATTGATCTCTTGAAGTCAACAAGTACCACAAAATGCAAAAAGGCAATCAAATCGGTTTCATTAAATGTCTGGGTGTTTGCCTCCTTTTGTGAGTTAAGCTTTAAAAAGTCAATGTTTGCCAGCACAGTATAACTATTATTTAATATAAAAAAAATAAAACAAAACTATAAAATTTTAGGCAATCTCTTTAGCGATCTAGGAAATTCATGTCTGACCTAACAAGGCTTTCTAACTATCACAATCCTATTTTTAATCTCTGAAAGCTATAAAACTAAAAAAAAAAAAAAAAAACAATGAATAAAAAAGAAAAACCTCTTTAAATCCTTCATACTCTATCTCAACTGACCTTTATATGGAGAGGTGGGGATAAGGAATGAAAAATAAAGAAAAAAGGTTAAAAAGTGTCAGGGGCTATTTTCCTCAAACAACAATTAAAAAGTAGAAAAAAAACCCACATCAAAAAGAAACAACATTCACAAAATAACCTTTAGCAACCAGATCATTAAGCAATCGATCACCAGCTATTTCTGAGTTGTAAACAGGATTTTGCCAATTACACTGAAACTGTTATAATAAAATGAGAGTCAAAGAAAAAAAAAAAGTAATAACTAAATACACTGTCCAGATTGTTTTAGCCTGCTGTAGATTGTCTGTATTAACTCTTGCTGGTTCAACCGGAGTTTAAACAAAATAGGTGACCAAGTAGAAACTTGTAACAACAGTATTAAAAAAAAGGGCAAAAAAATTAATTAAATTGTAATAAAATAAATAAAAAAAAAAGAATAAAAATGAAGAAAAAAAAAATGTG
This sequence comes from Rana temporaria, assembly GCF_905171775.1. Taxonomy (NCBI): domain Eukaryota; kingdom Metazoa; phylum Chordata; class Amphibia; order Anura; family Ranidae; genus Rana; species Rana temporaria. The sequence goes on along the minus strand of NC_053494.1, from coordinate 175,969,522 downwards.
TTAGAAAAATAAATAAGGTTGTGTTCACAAGCCTGGAGTATTTGTATTGGATAATGTACAAAGCTCCCAGTTTCACTTTCTTCTACTCATGCTATTAAGCTGTCATTATTATATTACACACATGTGAAGTAAATTCCAAAACTGACATACCATATACACTGGTGCTGCTGATCATGTCTTTGCTGCTAACACAAGCTGTGGAATGGGATATTTCACAATCGGGAATTCCAAAGGTTGATTTTCATTAAAGCCACTTTTCCTCTTGGCTATCAGATGTCACTGTCTTGAAACGTGGGCCCTTTCGTCAGGTATTCATTTAACCTACATGCATATAATTAAGGTGGGGGAAAGCAGCATCAACACAAGGCAGCTAAGATCACAATATGGACTAGTTACAAAATACAAAAAAAAAAAATACATCAGAGAGGTTCTGTGCTTCCTACTGAAAACAGCACGCATGTCACTAATAACAAGACTTTATTAAATTAGGTATCCATCCCAACCTCTACAATATGCCCCACCAGGCTAAGACCCCCCCTCCTTTCAAAATACTGATGTGCATATTTCCCAACTATAGATCCCAAGATACTTATAGATCCCACCAATAAACTTTCTTTAGCAGAAATCCACTCTACTAAACTTATGTAAAAGTCTCGCCACACCCTGCTTCTTTTTTTTTGTTTCCTAAATAATCCATACAATTAAACAGCCATTGCAACCTAACAAGCCCCCCTACCAGGACTGAGCTGGACTATTGCTAACTCATGCTGCAAAGCTGAAGCCAAGCAAGACACAGACAAGAGCCAAGCTGATGTCCACCGCTGCCTGCCTAGCATACATTGTATATTTCCTGTAAATATTTACAAACTCAATATTTACAGTGTCAATGAATGATCTGGGTGGCCCCCCCACTAATCCCCAAGGTCCATGCAAGCACTCAAGCAGGCAAAGCTTTTCGCTGTAGCAAAAAGGAGACATTGAAAATCAGCACTTACCTGCATGTAGGACACTGGAAAGCGATAGGTTACAGGACCATCGATCTGCTTCTGTGAGAGCTGATGAATGGGGGAATCGCTGGAAGTGAAAGAAGCACACTTCATGATTTAGAAACAGCTACTTCTGCACATGCTGCAATCCTACAGAGGACACTCACACTGCAATGTTCATTTTTTCTTTTTTCTTTTTTTTGGCAGCCTTTGCATGCAAGATTTAAAGGGAAGAGGAAAAATAAAATAAAAAAAAGCTTGAAGTTTTTTTCTAAATTGTGTTTCTGGCATGAAACCCCCTCACCAGGGTCGCAATGTTGTTTTCCTTGTAGGTGGGGGTTGGACTGGTGGAAGCATCAGGCTGCTTCTGATGGATGTGCAGTGGTCACTCCCCTAGTCCCTGCCCCTCTCTCTCTTGCTCTCTCTCTCTCTCTTTCTCTCTCCCTCTCTCTCCCTCTCCCTCTCTCTCTCTCTCCAGCCTAGGGTATGCATGCTCTGTTAGCTGTTCTACCTTCTCTGTGTTCAGCTCACTGACAGAATGCCTAGCAAGCCAGGCACCATCTATTTCTTGCAGTCATTGCATTGTGCAAGGACAGGGGCCATCCAGATTTCTGCTTGTGATCACCATTGACTGGCAGAGAAAGAAGAGATGAGAGCAGCACAGGAGGCAGACAACATGCAGCAGGGGGTGTTTACAGAATGGCTGATTGATGGATTCACTCTAACACAGTGGGATCTTCTTTTTTCCCCTCTACTAGATCCATGAACAAGCTTTGCAGGGTACTTGCCAGTGATTTAATGCAGTACATGTGCGAGGCTGTAGCAGGTTTTTGCTGCTCTTTTGTCTGGGGGGGGGGATGGAGTGAGTGAAAGGATGAGCTGTTGATGCTGCTGGCAGATATTGCTTAGACCTTGCATAGCACTGTCTTTATAGCACAGGGGCTGGAAAAACTAGAGTCGCTTGCAAGAGTGGTGCGACTGCAGAGTTGACCAGCAGAATATACAGCTGTCCCGGAAGATTTCCGACCACTCTGGTCTTTGATGGTGACTGTGACAGGGGTGTGAGTTGTTCAAGAGTGTTTGTGATTGAAAATGTAGCAAAAATTTGCCTTTTGTTTAAACAATGACCTGAATGATTCTGTTGCCATATTAAAATAATAAAAAAGGACCTGCAAAAAAAACATACCTGTCCCACTGCCCATACTGTCAATCTTTGCACAGTTAAATATTCTGCACCCATAAGTGTGTTGAATGTCTGGTCACCCTCTGCACGCTGTGGGTCCTTCCACTGCTCTGTGTCCTGTAAGGATTTAGGGGCCAGCGGTTGGCACCAAGAAGTGTAGAGGGGGAGCAAGCCACACCAGAATTTGTCTGATACTGGAGAATCCCTAACACCCGTAATTGTTCTGCGTAAATGATCTGAAGCGTGGGTCAAAGGACAGATAAGTATTAAAGTTTATGTAAACTCAAACAATACATTTCTCTTATTTGCTTCCTTTTGGTCTCCTATTGAAAGCGTGTTATTATATCTGCTCGACAAGTGCAACATAAAAAGCTGTTTATCCCACCAGAAATCTCGTAACTTTCTGTACTATCTGCCTCTTGACAGTAATCAGTTTTGCCTTCTTACCTACTATTTCATATTATTATTATAGAGGATTTATAAAGCACCAACAGTTTGCGCAGCACTTTACAACATTAGAGCAGACAATAGCGTTACAATACAATTCAATACAGGAGGAATCAGAGGGCCCTGCTCGTTAGAGCTTACAATCTAAGACTGTATGTTATGTAGTTCTCACATAGTGTTGTGTAGTCCCAACACATTTACTGTCCTAAGGAGACAACGTTGCTTATAATGGTTGTCTCCCTGGGATGGAAAGTGAGATAACTGCGGGATTGTGAGGTTAAAATAAAGTATATTAAAGCAAATAAAAAACAAAAACAGGCACCACACCTAAGGACTGGTTAGCAGATATACTATACATTTTTGCTCTTGGGTTTTGCTTTAAGTCTTTTTTTTGTAGGCAAATATGTACTTTGATCATTCATGGCAAGGCAACAGGTTCACTTGATAAATCACTCCTCCACTGCTCCTGAACTCCTCTTTTCCCTCTAAGCCATTTTTTGTACACCTATTAATTCGATAATATGAGACTATGACCTGAAGGGTTTATTTTATTTATGATTGTTGGTATTGTAGCCTTAAAATTAACTCTTCATCCAACACTAAACCTCCCCGTAACTCTATCACTAACTATTACTCATATAACGTTAAAGAGATTAATAAAACCCATTCATGGCAAAGTGACAATGGCTGTTTAAACCCCATAACTACAATTTATGAGGCCCCATACCAAAAATGTTGATGGGGTCCCTAGCTGCCCCTCTCAGTTGGTACAATAGCGATATTGATCACAACATAAAGTATGTCTAAGGCCGACCATAGACAGAGTTCTGGGGGGGGGGGGGTAAAAAACGTTACGTGCCTGAGTGGTATGTCAACTACTTTGTCCAGAATGTGAAAATGTACAGATGCACATTAAGGCTGCATTCAGTGACTTGAAAATGCAAGTACTGTAGAAACACGCAATTCTACCTGCGTTTCCACAAACATGTTAAAAATGCATCAATATGTGTGTCACATTTGTGCTCCCATTATTTCTCAGTGACAACCCAAATGCAGGTGCATTTTTCAAACGCGCATTTGTTGTGAGACAGGCAGTCCATTCAAGTCAATGCACTAAAACGTGCAACGCAAAACACGGTGCGTCAGGCAGCCCAGGTGTGTATGCACTCTAAAGAGGCTAAAGATATTCCACTTAACCTTTTTCACTTAACTGACTATTAAGAGAGTACTCTAACAAACAGTGGTCTGAGAAGCATATAATGTGGACATTGGGGGAACATTTTGTTCCTATGGAGAAGTGAGGGGTGATCACTGAATGCGTCAGCAGTGGTGATCAATCCAGAAAGTCCATTCTGGCCAATCAAATATTCCATTAACCACTTAAGCCCCGGACCAATATGCAGCTAAATGCCCAGAGGTGTTTTTACAATTTGGCACTGCGCTGCTTTAACTGGTAATTGCGCGGTCATGCAATGTTGTAACGAAACTAAATTTGAGTCCTTTTCTTCCTACAAATAGAGCTTTCTTTTGGTGGTATTTGATCACCTCTGCGGTTTTTATTTTTTGTGCTATAAACAAAAATAGAGCGACAATTTTGAAAAAAATGCAATATTTTTTACTTTTTTCTATAATAAATATCCCCCAAAAATATATAAAAAAACATTTTTTTTCCTCAATTTAGGCCGATACATATTCTTCTACATATTTTTGGTAAAAAAAATCGCAATAAGCGTTTATCGGTTGGTTTGCGCAAAATTTATAGCGTTTACAAAATAGGGGATAGTTTTATTGCATTTTTATTAATTTTTTTTTTTTACTACTAATGGCGGCGATCAGCGATTTTTTTCGTGACTGCGACATTATGGCGGACACTTCGGACAATTTTGACACATTTTTGGGACCATTGTCATTTTCACAGCAAAAAATGCATTTAAATTGCATTGTTTATTGTGAAAATGACAGTTGCAGTTTGGGAGTTAACCACAGGGGGCGCTGAAGGAGTTATGTTTCACCTAGTGTGTGTTTACAACTGTAGGGGGGTGTGGCTGTAGGTCTGACGTCATCGATTGTGTCTCCCTATAATCCCCCTCGATGCAGCCGCCACAGTGAAGCATGGGGAAGCCGTGTTTACATACGGCTCTCCCCGTTCTTCAGCTCCGGGGAGCGATCGCGAGGGGGCGGCTAGAAACGAATAGCCGTGCCCTCATCCCGGATCGCTCCCAGAGGCTTACCGACCGCTGCATGTACCAGGGGGGGTCCCGATCGGACCCCCGACCCACGTCTAGGCAGCGACGTGCGGGCACGTCGTTCTGCCTGTCCGTGCCATTCTGCTGACGTATATGTACATGCGGCGGTTAACCACTTCCCGACCGCCGCATGTGAATGTACGTCCACAGAATGGCACGTACAGGCACATGGGCGTACATGTATGTCCTTGCCTTCTAGCGGGTGGGGGGTCCGATCGGGACCCCCTCCGCTACATGCGGCGGTCGGGTTCCCTCGGGGAGCGATCCGGGACGACGGCGCGGCTATTTGTTTATAGCCGCTCCGTCGCGATCGCTCCCCGGAGCTGAAGAACGGGGAGAGCCGTGTCGGCTTCCCCGTGCTTCACTGTGGCGGCGTATCGATCGAGTGATCCCTTATATAAGGGAGACTCGATCGATGACGTCAGTCCTACAGCCACACCCCCCTACAGTTGTAAACACACACTAGGTGTACCCTAACTCCTACAGCACCCCCTGTGGTTAACTCCCAAACTGCAACTGTCATTTTCACAATAAACAATGCAATTTAAATGCATTTTTTGCTGTGAAAATGACAATGGTCCCAAAAATGTGTCAAAATTGGCCGAAGTGTCCGCCATAATGTCGCAGTCACGAAAAAATCGCTGATCGCTGCCATTAGAAGTAAAAAAAAAATAATTAATAAAAATGCAATAAAACTATCCCCTATTTTGTAAACGCTATAAATTTTGCGCAAACCAATCGATAAACGCTTATTGTGATTTTTTTTACTAAAAATAGGTAGAAGAATACGTATCGGCCTAAACTGAGGGAAAAAAAAAATTAGATATGTTTTTGGGCGATATTTATTATAACAAAAAGTAAAAAATATTGAATTTTTTTTCAAAATTGTCGCTCTATTTTTGTTTATAGCGCAAAAAATAAAAACTGCATGTGGTGATCAAATACCACCAAAAGAAAGCTCTATTTGTGGGGAAAAAAGGACGCCAATTTTGTTTGGGAGCCACGTCGCACGATCGCGCTATTGTCTGTTAAAGCGACGCAGTGCCGAATCGCAAAACCTGGCCTGGGCATTTAGCTGCCTAAAGGTCCGGGGCTTAAGTGGTTAAAAGGCATCTCCAGGTTGTATCGGGGAAGAGATAGGGACAAATGGGGTTGATTTACTAAGGCAAATTCCACTGTGCACTGCAAGTGCAGTCACTGTAGATCTGAGGAGAAGGTCTGAAATGAGTGAAAGCTCTGCTAATTTCTACTATCTAATCATGTGCAAGCAAAAATGCTGTTTTTTTTTTTTTTTTTTCCTTGCATATCCCCCTCAGATTACAGCGATTGAACATCCAAGTACACAGTGGATTTGTCTTTAGTAAAAAAAAAAAAAACATATAAATGTTATCCAAGATGAAAGTGTGGAGGTTATTTACTAAACCTGGAGAGTGAAAAATCTGGTGCAACTCTTTAAAGAAACCAATCAGCTTCCATGCCAAAGGTAATTAAACAAGCTGGCGTTAGAAGAGAAGAGATTGGCTACCATGAACAGCTGCACCAGTTTTAGTAAAATCTATCCCTAAATGTCAGGATTAGGCGACATCATTTCATGTCTCTATAAACCTTCAGGCCTCGTACACACATCCGAGAAACTCGACGGGCAAAACACATCGTTTTGCTCGTCGAGTTCCTTGTGAAGCTGCCGAGGATCTCGGCGAGCCAACTTTTCCCATTGCCGTCGAGGAAAAAGAAGACATGCTTTCTTTTTGGCCCGACGAGATGCTCGGCGGTTTCCTCGTTAAAAAGTGTACACACGACAGGTTTCCTCGGCAAAAAAAAAAAAACAGCAAGCTTCTTGCTGGTTTTTGCCGAGAAACTCGGCCGTGTGTACGAGGCCTTAGACAGGCAGTAATCTGGCTTAATTTGCCTTATAGCAACATTAAACATTTGTTTTGTGTTTTTATTCAAATAAAAAACATGTTATACTTACTTGCTCTGTCCAATGATTTTGCATAGAACAGCCCTGATCCTCTTATACTGCCATTCCCTGTCGGCGTTCCAGGCCCCTCCTCTTCGGCAAGAGCTCCCATGGAAAGCCACAGGCTCGCTCCTGAGCCACCCAGTCTGCGTCTATTGACTGGCCCCCACTCCCCCGTCACAGCATTTTATTGCAGCAGGAGCTAATGGCTGCTATCAATCTGTCCAATGAGAAGAGAGACAGCGGCGAGAGCCACTACTCTCGTGCACGTTATTGAATTGAATCAGGCTCAGGTAAGAATAATGGGGGGCATTAAGGTAAAATAACCTTGAGGCTTTAGAACCACTGTAAGGTGTGTGTAAAACCCATTCACTAAAATCTCTTATAACCTTTGCCATGTTAAGATCATTTCAAAAGTCTTTTTTGATATTTTGAATTCTGCAGACTTTCTTAAAATAATTCCTGTTGATTAGGGATACGCAAATCTGGTTTGCAAACTGTTTTGCAAATCTTTCTCGAAGTTCACACATTTTGTGGCTCTCTCTTTTGGGGTCTATGGGAGGTGATATTTATTATTCGATTCTGTCCATTTGTAGGGCTAATAAACAATCTACTATCAAACAAAGGGCATAGGAAGCTAGGCAATGTCATGTAGACCATGTACCAATGCCAAAAAGAACCAGTAACTCCTGCACATAATTTTCCTAAACAGGTTCAACACACTGACAATATGCCGTAAGCCCTTTTAAAGATGGCTGGGTGATTAATCCCTTTAAAGTGAAACTAAAGTCTGTTTTTTCTTTTTTATTTAAAGATAATAAACATGTCATACTTACCTGCTCTGTGCTGTAGTTTTGCACAGAGCAGACCAGATCCTCCTCTTCTCGGGTCCCTCACCGCCACTCCTGGCCCCTCCCTCCTGCCGAGTGCCCACACAGAAAGTAGCTTGCTAGGAGGCCCAAGCTGCTTTGTGTGTTCATTCAGACACAGAGCTGTGGCATGGCCCTGCACCCTCTCTCTCCTCAATTGCTCACTGACCTTGATTGACAGCAGTGGGGACTATCGGCCATTTAGGAGAGAGAGTTCCGGACAGCCAGGTCTCTTGTGCAACACCACTGGATGGAGGTGGGGCTCAGGGGGGCTAAGGGGGGGGGGGGGGCTAATGCACACCAAAGTTTTTTTATCTTAATGCAGAGAAAAGGCTGAGCACTGATTTATAGGTTGTTCCTTTTTTTATTTTATTTTCACTAAAATATTTTAGTTACCAGGATTTGCCACAAACCCATGTTAGCAGTGAACTGGGATCTTCTTCCTACTGGTGCTCCTGTCATAAAGACATTTCTGTTACACCCGTAGTGCTCCTGTGTTGTCACCCTAGATGAAGTATGTTTCCAGCACACTGACAAGCTTATTTCAAAGTGCACAGCTCCTTATTATTGTATGATCACAGAGAAAAGCAACGTTTCAGGACCACGTGGTGACCTTTTCACAGGCATATGATCGTGATATTTCATCTATGTTGTACACAATCACCAGACAGGAGTCATTGCAGCACCCTTTAATTAAGTGGTTGATTCTAGTACGGTGTCCAAGAGGAAAAGTTCACGTGTTGTCACTCTATCACATGGACCTTGGTAGTTTGGGTTGGGGCACCAGCAAGTACCACCCCCCCCATCATTCGGGTCAGGTAACCACCAGAGCCCCACTTCCCCAGTCGATGAGCCCCACACTTACCCCAGGCAGTGTTTTTCCTCCAGGTGGTGGCATTGTCCCCTGCGTCTTCTCCAGTGGGCTCCACATCTCCTCTATCCTCCTCTCTCCCCATCGTGGTCCAATACAATCACTTGTCATTTTGGCCATCGGGAAATGGGTCTCACTACCAACTTCATGAATGGTCGGGAGGAGATTCAGTGTGAAAATAGTGAATATTCATTTGCTATTGTCAAACAACTGGGTGGGCTTGGAGCACATTGCTTACGCCCCAAGCCCAACCTTTTTTGAATCCTATTAGAGCCTCTGTCTCTAACCACGTGCTTCAAAAAAATACACCCCCCATTGGAATCCATGCATACAGTGCCCTGAATGTAGATCAGGGGGCCAGACACATGAATGAATGAATGAAAAATTTATATAGCGCGGCACATGCGAACTGAATCGCCTCTGGGCGCTGGTTGTTTGTGTCTCATGCCTTCAGAAAAGCAGGGTTTTGATCTGCCTTCTGAAAGACAGGTGGTTTTGCTCCAACCGAATGCTGGTTGGTAAAGCATTCCAAAGCCTGGGGCCCTGGAAAGCAAACCTTCTTTCTCCTTTGGACTTGTATTTGGTTTTAGGAACCTTGACCAGGTTTTGGTCGGTGGATCGCAGAATGCGGTTGCAATTGTGCGGTTTGATCTTGTCGCATAGATATCTAGGAGCCTTCCCATGGATGCACTTATGTGTCAGGCAGAGTGCTTTGAATGCAATTCTGTCTTTCACTGGCAACCAGTGAAGGGATCTCAGTGAAGGTGAGATTGATTCCCAAGATTTTTTCCCAGTCACCAGTCTAGCGGCCGTATTCTGTACGACTTGAAGACGAGCGATTTGGTACTTGGGGAGCCCGAGGTAAAGGGCATTTGCATAGTCCAGTCTGGAATTCACGATTGTTCCCACCACGACTGCTACGTCTTCTTTGGGGATAAATGGAATAAGTCTGCGTAGTAGGCGCATCAAATGGTGCGCCCCGCTGACTACTGACCCTATTTGTGCGTCCATTGTCATGAAGGTGTCAAACGTGACTCCTAGACTTTTGACTTTGGAGCTAGGGGAGATGATTTGTCCCAGAATGGGCGATGGTGTCCAGTTTGTTGCCGGTTGTCTCTTCCGACTGGCATCGAACACAAAGAGTTCTGTTTCAGCGCTATTGAGTTTGAGATAACTCTTAGTCATCCAGTTTTCTATTGAAGAGAGACATTTCTCTAATCTGAGATGATGATCCTTTTTGTGGCAGATGCGAAAATACAACTGCGTGTCGTCTGCATAAGAGTGATAGAGTAGTTCTTGGCTACTGATAATATCAAAGAGAGGACGAAGATAGATATTAAACAGCACCGGTGATAGGGGGGATCCTTGGGGGACCCCACATGGCACCGTGCGTTTTTCTGACGTGAAAGATCCCAGTTTCACTGTTTGTGATCGGTTTCCGAGAAAAGAGGAGAACCATGGTAAGGCATCTTCTGTGACTCCGGCGACTTCTGTTAGTCGTCTCAGTAGCAATTTATGGTCTACTGTGTCGAAGGCTGCGCTTAGGTCCAGCAGAACCAGGAGACACGATTCTCCTTCGTCTGCGGCCTCGAGCGCATCGTCCCATATTTTCAGTAAGGCCGTTTCTGTCCCTTGTCCGGGACGGAACCCGGATTGAAATGGATCAAGTAGGTTGTGGGTATCCAGATGCTGTTGCAGCTGATTTACCACCACTTTCTCCATTATCTTGGACAGAGCATTTAGACCTGTTATGGGACGGCGGTGAGTTGGGTCCATAGGATCCAAATTAGTTTTTTTCAAGATCGGCAGGATTGTGCCCTCTTTCAGCAGGGAAGGCACTATGCCTTCCTTAAATGACTGATTTATAATCTGTGTGATTGGAGGCGCCAGGATGTCGGCACATTCCTTCAGTAGCTTGGTGGGAATGATGTCATTGGGTGCTGTGCTGTTCCGCAACGCACCAATGAATTTTTTGGTGGTATCGATGGAGATGGGTTCCAGAGTGAACTTAGTTGATTGTAGAGGCTTTCTGTCGGTGTTTTGTAGTTGATTGAAGAGGGGGCTGAGTGGAGTATTGTTTTGCCGAATACTTACCCGAATTTTTTCAATTTTGTTGATGAAGAAATCCGATAGTTCATTGCAGAACTCTTGGGTGTCTGAAGTGGGGACTTCAAGACATCCCGGATTCATGGTCTGGGTGACCATCCTGAAGAGTTCGCGTGGGCGATTCATTGCGCTGTTAATCACCATGGAAAAGTGAAGTTTTTTCGCTTTGAAAATTTCCTTGTGATATCGCGTTGTTACTGCTTTGTAGAAGTTGAGGCGGTCTTCTGAAGGACTTCTTTTCCAGACGGCTTCCGCCCTTCTGCGCTCTTGCTTCAATAGCGACAGCTGGTTATTGAACCAGCTGGACTTTTTTGCCCGGCTGCGGACTTTGCGCTTTGGTGCTGCTAAGTCGGCTGACTGTAGCAGAGCTGCATTTATGGCATCCAATGTATCTGAGGCTGCTAGCTGAGGAGGAATAACCCCAATTCGGTTTCCCAGGGTAGATCTGAAGAGTTCCGAGTGGAGCTTCTTCTGAGATCTAGCCCAGTGTATTGTCACCGGCTTGGGTACTTTCATAACTAGTGGAATTCTGGGAATTATGAAGCTAATTGCATGGTGGTCTGTCCATGGCAAAGGTTCATTACCCAAAATGTTTATTTTCAGATTTTGTCTGAAAATTAGGTCGAGTGTGTGACCTGAAGCATGCGTGGGTCCGCATATAAGTTGCTGAAGTCCTAACCCTTCCAGGTGGTCGATGCAGGCCTCCGCGATGGGATCCTGTGAGGAGTTGGCCCACAGATTGAAATCCCCGAGCAGCAAAAGATGATTGCTGTTAAGGGAGTAAGTGGATATGAACTCCGTTAATGCTGGAAGCAACTGCGATTTGGGCCCAGGGGGCCTATAGCAGAGGAGAATGTGAACGGTCTCCTGGGAGTGAGCTTGAAGTTGAAGCGTAAGGGTTTCCATAAAAGGTAGAGGATTTTGAAGGACCGGTTTAGTGATTGCAATATGAGACTTATGAATCACCGCCAGGCCTCCTCCTCTTTGCCCTATTCTATTTTCCGTTAAGATGCGATAATTTGCTGGTACCAGTTCTTCGAGAATGGTGTTGCAGTCGTCTGACAGCCAACTTTCTGTAATAAAGAGGCAGTCTAGATCGTTTTGTAGTAAGAAATCATGGATTTCTGATCGGTGTTTAACTGCCGATCTAGTGTTAAGCAACGCACATGATATGTGCTTGAGCTGTGTTGAATGGTTGAAATTTTTGATGATCGATCGACGATCGAATCTCAAAAGTTTATCTGATTTTAAGGCTTTTGTGGTGACGGCAGGTAATATTGTTGCGAATTGTCTCAGACCCCAAATGGTTTCTGCAGAGTATCGCAATTTAACCATTGTTGCCAGTCACCGTGGGCGGGGGTGCGGGTGTAGGGTGAGAGAGGATTCGCAGAATCCTTGCTCGAGGGAATTTTGGTCCAGAGGAAGGCAAAAAAACCCTGGGCAAGCTGGCCAATGTGCTGCGGCAGGGAAAAAAATTCCTTCCTGATCCCTGAAGGCGATCGGATCAAACCCTGGATCAAAGACTGAAGGCTATGGAGGGGAAAAGGGGGGGGGATGCTGGGTGTCACTGCTGCTGGGGTGTACCAAAAATGGCCGCCAGGCAAAGCACAGGACCCAGGCTGGGGGGGGCTGTCAGCTTGGTAAAAACAGTATTTTTACCGATGAGGTTGCTGAACAGGGGGTGGAGGGGACCTCTAGGGGTGCGGGGGCGAAAATCCAGAGTGATCTGCACTATTGGAAGTACATGCAGGGAGAACGGTCGGCGCGCCGGTAGGCCGCGGCTGAAGCCGTGGACTTTCCTAAGGTGCGGCGGCCGCGAAAAGGAGCAGGCTGGCGCGGGCGTGTAGAAACGCCGAAAAACGCCGAGAATGCACCCAGGGGGGGTGACTTGGGACCACCACGATTTTGTGGGTGGCCGTGCGGGCGGCGATGCCGGGCGAAAGATGGGGCAGAGAGCCGCAGTGTGGGGTCTGTGTGACGGCTGCCCTGATAAGGACGGCCGTCAGTGGTTCCCCAGGATGTCAGGCCCTGAGAGGCAGGGTCTTACCTGCGGAGGAAAGAGGAGTCCACGAGGAGAGAAAGGAGCTGGTTCCTGGTTCCAAGGAGCTGTTTCTTGTGCAGCGCAGGTATGGAGAGTCTGCCTAGCTTCTGACTGCCAGGTCTGGGTGAGAGCAGGCTCGTAAGCGGAAGGTCCGAAGCACCCTACTCCACCGCTGACACTGACTGACTGACTGACTGACTGATATATTGCAGCTTACCAAACAAGGTGAACATGGATAGGGGGGCAGTGCCCCTAATGTACGGGTCACCCCTGTATGGTCCTCTGTTGTCACTATTAGTAAATCTGTCCTCAGAAATGCCATGTAGCTATCACTAGAGTGTAATGTAGACAATAAGGGGTTGACCTACTAAAGGCAAATAGACCAGTGTTTCCCAACTCCAGTCCTCAAGGCACACCAACAGGTCATGTTTTCAGGATTTCCCTCAGATGAAACGGCTGTGGTAATTACTAAGGCAGTGAAACTGATCAAATCACCTGTGCAAAATAATGGAAAGCCTGAAAACATGACCTGTTGGTGTGTCTTGAGGACTGGAGTTGGGAAACACTGAAATAGACCATGCACTTTGCAAAGTCCAGTTGCCCTCTGCAAGTGCAGTTGCTCCAGAGCTTAGTAAATGAGGTAAAGCCGAATTTGCAAAGAATACCCAATTATGTACAAGGAAAATAAAAAGAACTGCATTTTTGTTTCACATGATTGGATGATGGAAGTCAGCAGAGTTTCTGCTCATTTACTAAGCTCTTGCTCCTGCAGAGTGCAAATGCACTTTGAAAAGTACACAGTTTATTTGCCTTTATTAAATCAACCCCAAAGTGTCTGCAAAGAGGCTTTAGGAGATCAGCAGCGCTGTGATACAACAAAGGATGAAAAGGAAGCACAAATTGTATTGTATTAACTGTCATTTTTAGTAGTTATTCACATTACACCCCGCTGAATCAAACGCAGTGCAATTCATTTATCATTTAAATCTACTTTTAGTAGTCTGCAGATGGTTTAAAGTGAGGTAACAAGTCGTTTCCTTTTTCTGTAGAAAAGTTTGCTGATTAATCAATGTAGCAATTTCAAATGTCTAGGAAATGATCAAAGTTGTCGTAAGTGATACTCAAAAGTAGCGTTTGCTATTGTTTGCCTCTTATGAGACCTTGTAGAACCACACTTTCTAACATTTAGTATGTGATTGTAGGCTTCAGGCAGACCAAAAAAATAAATGTTGGGTGAAGTATTGTTTCTTCACTCTTTCCAGATGTTGAGCCACTACAAGTCCCAGCCAGCACACTACCAGCACCTGTCGGGTACCTCTAATTCCTTATAAATTTGCAGGAAAACTGCTTCTAAACACTGTAACCCTTCATTTTATAATCTCTGTAAGCGCTTAGCGCTGTAATCCATGTAAACCTGTAGTGCATAACTGCTATTGTTTTATAATAATTTCTATGTCCACTTCACTGCAGAGCCGATGTATTGTAGACTGTGATAGCAAACATTGCTCTTTCTGAGTACATTATGTTTACCAATTTTCTTTTATGTTCTGTTCTTTTTAAATGGTGCTTTGTTAATACGGCTATAATAACTAAAGTCATAACATCCATATAGTTGCTGGAGCGAAATGCCAAACATACAGATTTTTAGGAAGTTGGTATTTTCATGGGAATGGGAAGCGGGCTGCAAGAAGTGAGATGATGCTTGTCAAGACAAAAGTCATTGTCTGGTACTTCATGGGGATAAATTAGATCAGGGCGGATAGTTCCAACTGCAGATAGCTATACTTTACCATTGGGTGCCACTCACATACTGCAGTCTTAAAATTAAAACTAGAAAAAAAAAAAATTTGACTGAAGCTCAACCCCTTTGTATATAATAACTACACCAATATACGTGGATAGAGGGACTTAAAGGACAACTAGGCACAATAATAATACATATAATTGTATTATATATATATATATATATATATATATATATATATATATATATATATATATATATATATATATATATATATATATATATATAAAACAAATACCAAAGACAAAAACCACAAGATAAAAATTGGCCAATATATGAACTGAAACCAAACCCCCAGCAACTGCAACAAGAAAAAAATCCTAAAAAAAATCCTAAAAAAGACAAACCAATATACATTTAAATATATATATATATATATATATATGTAACGGAATGACCCAGGACACCCAGAAACTTTGTGAGGATGGGGGATACTCCTGTGTCAGCGTCACTGATAACTCTTGGGTCTGAGTCCACCTGTTATGCTGTTAATGAAGAAATGTTTAGTAATCACAAAGAATGTGATTGAAGCCCCAAGGTGTGATGTGTGGGTGGGGAGTTGATTGTTCCTTTCATGCCCTGTACTGTATATAAGACTGAGAAGAAACCATTAAAGTTGTATTACATTTGGAACAAGTACAGAGCTGTGTCTCGTCTTGATTCTGGGAAAATGGGATGCCTGCTGATTTGTCTGTGTGTCAGATGAGCTGTCGTGGATGGGATGGAAGGTCGTAAACGGTGGTGACCGTTACAATATATATAAATATATGCAAAAATATAAGGATGTAAAATATGTTTTTTTTTAACCACTTGACAACTGGGCACTTAAACCCACTTAATAACCAGACCAATTTTCAGCTTTTGGTGCTCTCACATTTTGAATGACAATAACTCAGTCATACAACACTGTAGCCAAATGAATTTTTTGTCCTTTTTTTCCCACAAATAGAGCTTTCATTTGGTGGTATTTGATCACCTCTGCGGTTTTTATTTTTTTCGCTATAAATGAAAAAAGAACGAAAATTTTGTAAAAAAATGAATTTTTCTTCATTTCTATTATAAAATTTTGCAAAAAATGAATTTTTCTTCATAAATTTGGCCTAAAATGTATACTGCTACATATCTTTGGTTAAAAAAAAAAAAAATTTGGATATTATTTAGTCTGGGTGAAAGTTATAAGGTCTACAAGCTATGGTACCAATTACTGAAAATTGATCAATTTGATCACATCTGATGTACTGACAGCCTCTCTCATTTCTTGAGACCCTAACATGCCAGAAAAGTACAAATACCCCCTAAATGACCCCTTTTTGGAAAGAAGACATTCCAAGGTATTTAGAAAGAGGCATGGTGAGTTTTTTGAAGTTGTCATTTTTTCCCACAATTCTTTGCAAAATCAAGGTTTTTTTTATTTTTTTCCCACAAAAGTTTCATATTAGCAGGTTATTTCTCACACACAGCATATGCATACCACAAATTACACCCCAAAACACATTCTGCTATTCCTCCTGAGTATGGCGATACCACATGTGTGAGACTTTTACACAGCGTGGCCACATACAGAGGCCCGACATGCAGGGAGCACCATCAGGCGTTCTGGAGCACCCAGACCAGTTCTGACATTTCTCTCCTACATGTAAAAATCATCATTTATTTGCTAGAAAATTACATAGAACCCCAAAACATTATATATGCTTTTTTAGCAAAGACCCTAGAGAATACAATGGCGGTCATTGCAACTTTTTATCGCGCATGGTATTTGCACAGCAATTTTTCGAACGCATTTTTTTGGGAAATAAAACAGTTTTGTGCTTTTTTTAAAAAAAAACATTAAAGTTAGCCCAATGTTTTTGCATAATATGACAGATGAAGTTACGCCGAGTAAATAGATACCCAACATGTCACCCTTCAATATTGCACACGCTTGTGGAATGGCGCCAAACTTTGCTACTTAAAAATCCCCATAGGTGACGTTTTAAATGTTTTTACTGGTTACATGTTTTTAGTTACAGAGGAGGTCTGGGGCCAAAATGATTGCTCTCGCTCTAACGTTCGCAGCGATACCCCACATGTGTGGTTTGAACACCGTTTTCATATGTGGGCGGGACTTACGTACACATTCGCTTCTGTATACGAGCACGCGGGAACAGGGGCGCTTTAAATATTTATTTTTTATTTTTATTGTTCATTTTACTTTATTTATTTTAGTTTGACACGTTTTTCCCCAAAAATAAATGTGTTGATCACATTTATTCCTATTACAAGGAATGGAAACATCCCTTGTAATAGGAATATAGCATGACAGGTCCTCTTTACAGTGAGATATGGGGTCAATAAGACCCCACATCTCACCTCTAGGCTGGGAAGCCTGAAAAAAAACAAAAAAAAAAAACGATCCTGGCTTCGATCGCAGCGGTGAGTCAGAAGAAGCACCGGAGGGCGAAGGGAGTGGGGACGTCCCTTTTTGCCTCCCGTAAGAACGATCAAGAGGCGGAACAGCCGCCATGATCGTTCTTATGGTGTAGGGAATCGCCGGCTGAAAAAAATGATATCTGAATGATGCCTGTTGCTGCAGGCATCATTCAGATATCCCTGCACAAAGTCAAGGACCTCATATGACGTGGGCGGGAAGTGGTTAAAACACATTTTTTTCCCCAGAGTATTTTCTGGGTATTGCAGAGTATTGGCCGGGGTATTGCAAAGTATTGGTGCGGGGGTATTGCAGAGTATTGGTGCGGGGGTATTGCAGAGTATGGTGCGGGGGTATTGCAGAGTATTGGTGCAGGGGTATTGCAGAGTATTGGTGCGGGGGTATTGCAGAGTATTGGTGCGGGGGTATTGCAGAGTATTGTGTGGGGGGTATTGCAGAGTATTGTGTGGGGGGTATTGCAGAGTATTGTGTGGGGGGTATTGCAGAGTATTGTGTGGGGGGTATTGCAGAGTATTGTGTGGGGGGTATTGCAGAGTATTGTGCGGGGGGTATTGCAGAGTATTGTGCAGGGGGTATTGCAGAGTATTGTGCGGGGGGTACTGCAGAGTATTGCGCGGGGGGTATTGCAGAGTATTGTGCGCGGGTACTGCAGAGTATTGCGCAAGGGGTACTGCAGAGTATTGCGCAGGGGGTACTGCAGAGTATTGCGCGGGGGTACTGCAGAGTATTGCGCGGGGGTACTGCAGAGTATTGCGCGGGGGTATTGCAGAGTATTGCGCGGGGGTATTGCAGAGTATTGCGCGGGGGTATTGCAGAGTATTGCGCAAGGAGTACTGCAGAGTATTGCGCGGGGGTATTGCAGAGTATTGCGCGGGGGTATTGCAGAGTATTGCGCGGGGGTATTGCAGAGTATTGCGCAAGGAGTACTGCAGAGTATTGCGCGGGGGTACTGCAGAGTATTGCGCGGGGGTACTGCAGAGTATTGCGCGGGGGTACTGCAGAGTATTGCGCGGGGGTATTGCAGAGTATTGCGCGGGGGTATTGCAGAGTATTGCGCGGGGGTATTGCAGAGTATTGCGCAAGGAGTACTGCAGAGTATTGCGCGGGGGTATTGCAGAGTATTGCGCGGGGGTATTGCAGAGTATTGCGCGGGGGTATTGCAGTGTATTGCGTGGGGGTATTGCAGAGTATTGCGCGGGGGTATTGCAGAGTATTGAGCGGGGGTATTGCAGAGTATTGCGCGGGGGTATTGCAGAGTATTGCGCGGGGGTATTGCAGAGTATTGCGCGGGGGTATTGCAGAGTATTGCGCGGGGGTATTGCAGAGTATTGCGTGGGGGTTTTGCAGAGTATTGCGCGGGGGTTTTGCAGAGTATTGCGCGGGGGTTTTGCAGAGTATTGCGCGGGGGTTTTGCAGAGTATTGCGCAGGGGGTATTGCAGAGTAATTGCGCAGGGAAGGCAGAGCATTGCAGAGTATTGCGCAGGGAAGGCAGAGTATTGCAGGGGTTAATGCAGGGATGGCTGAGCAGGGATGGATGGATCTGTGACTACAATAGTCACAGATCCATCCCACACTGCTGCTGCCATCCGCGCTCTCCTCTCACACTGTACCGATCGGTACAGCGAGAGGAGGGAGGAACCGGCGTCATCAAATGACGCCGGTTTGTTTACCTGTGATCGCGCCGTCATTGGACGGCGCGATCACATGGTAAAAGACCGCTGTTGTCGGTCAGTTACCGAGATCTGTGTAGCGCCGGGTCTCATAGACCCGGCGCGCACAGAATTTTCTGTGTGCGCGCCCGAGGCGGCGCGCATCACTGCTTCTGCTGGGCGCCGTTTCAGAACGGTGACCCCCAGTTAAGCAACCACCTTGCCGCCGTTTTTGGACGGCGGCTGGTGGTTAAGTGGTTAAATAACAAACATGTCATACTTACCCTTCCACTGTGCAGCTTGTTTTGCACAGAGTGGCCCCGAACATCCTCTTCTGAGGTCCCTCGGCAGCTCATCTCTGCATTAGATAACCCGCTAAGAGAAGAGATCTCCCAAGGGGGTTATCTTGCGGGCGCGCTCCTGAGTCATTAATTTGGCGTCCATAGACGCAGAGTGTATGACTTAGCCCCGCCCCAGCTCCTGCATCATTGGATTTGATTGACAGCAGTGGAAGCCAATGGCTGCGCTGTTATCAATCTATCCAATCTAAACAGGGACTCCATGGAGTGGAGGATGGTGGCGACACACCGAGAAGATGAACGGGCTCAGGTAGGTAAAACGGGGGGGGGGGGCGGTGACTGACAGATGACTGACAGATGTTTTTTTACCTTAATGCATAGGATGCATTAAGGTGAAAAAACACGA
Source organism: Rana temporaria (assembly GCF_905171775.1). NCBI lineage: Eukaryota > Metazoa > Chordata > Amphibia > Anura > Ranidae > Rana > Rana temporaria. The sequence goes on along the minus strand of NC_053494.1, from coordinate 175,950,223 downwards.
ACCTTTACAACCCCTTTAAGTGTGTTTCTCTTTGTGCAGCCACTGTGGGTTGGGTTCTAGTTCATATTTTGGCAAACATTTTTACTTTTTTTTTTTGTATTGTTTTAGTTTTTTGTTCACTATAATCCAGCTATATGTATGAATATTATGCCTAGTTGTCCTTCAAGTTCCTCTATCCATGGATCTTAATGAAGTTATTAAATACAAAGGGGTGGAGCCTCAGCCAGGTTTTAATTTTTTCTAATTTTTATAATTAATCAATACAGATGGCTCCTTCTTGTTGATTATCAAATCACTCCAGTTGTGTTCGATTGTGGTTCTTTTTTCCCCCCTCTGATGAGTGTGTAGCATTTTTTCCCTCTGGTGGGTGTTTATTATTTTTATTTTATTTTCTTCTCAATCTGCCCATTCAGGGCAAGTGACAATAGCTGTTAAAAAACCATAACTACAATTCATGAGGCACATACCAAACATGTTGATGGGGTCCCTAGCAGCCCCTCTCAATTGGTACAGTAGTGTAATTGAGACCAGCCATAGAAGGATCACAATTCAGCATGTTTAGCAGGAACTGAAAGAATTTCCATTCATCTATGGGCAGGCTGGTTGTACTGAAGCCAATCCATCGATTAACTTCAGTACACCCAGTGTTTCATGTTTTTTGTGCTATCACTGCCTGTGCCATAGCTGCTGCCAGTGATAACTGTATTCTGACGGCTAGGAAACCTCCAGCTGTCAAAATACAATAGCACAGTGGGGGGGATTAGTCCATCAACATTGACTGTGTTGATGGGGGAATCAAGCAATTTTCTTATACATTGTATAATGTATGGCTTGAATACATCAGTGCTGGCTAGGATGACCAGATGGCTAGGATGACCAAAGCTCTGAAGGCAATAAAACTATTCACAGATAGAGGGAATGCAATCTGTAACTAACAGCAGCTTAATCTCAAAACATGATTTTGTACAACTAATGAAAGTGCTTCTAGAATGAAGGCAGCGGAAAATCTCCCTAGTGGGGCTCCTTTTCCATCTATGGGCCCCATAGCAGCCAAGTGGTATGATATGGCTATAGTTTTGCCACTGCTACCGACTTACTAAAACTCACTTCTATATTGATCCCTTTGTCATGTGACACTGCTTGGGTCTAAAGACTGGCTGCTAGACCAAAGCATTATCACATGGAAGGAGGTGACCTGCTCCCTCTTACCTGGAAGCTCTGGGTATTTTGTGATAGCAGAGAAAAGAGCTAGGGAGATTTTTTGAAAGGTGAGTATCAGAGGTTTTGGGGGACTTTTCACCGACTGTAATTGATTGCCCTGGGCAAAGTGCTAGCATCTCCATTTATTACCCCCTCACCCTATTACCCTACTAGATGTACAACTTGGCCTTGATTTCTTTTGTTCACCAGAGACTTGGCTCAGCCCCAATTTCAGCTGTCAGGGTGTCTTTATTTTGCAAGACAGTCCCATTGTTTTCACATGTGTAAAATGCAGGAATTGTGTATTCTGATGTTTTGGTTTACTATTTCTAAAAGTCGGACAACATTTCCATATGGGAATTGCATGGCATTACTTCTGTTGTTGTACACGCTGACTGTAATTTTATGTTTTTTGTTGTTTGTATGTAAATGTGACACAGTACCAGTTCACATCATCTGCATGCTAAGTGTTATTCTCAGTATCTGTTCCTATTCTGCATGTCATATGGGAAATACAAAGAGGAACCTTTAATTGCAGTCCTTGGCAATGTAACACAGAAGGGAGAGCTGGTTTTCGAGAGCGTGCACATGCTATTCATGGAGACTGATGAGTTTGAGGAGCTACAGGACTCTAGTATTAAAGTATAACTAAGGGCAAAACTTTTTTTGAGTTTTGGATAGAGTGGAGATATATTTGAACCCCTGCCAGGTTTTAATTGGTGTCTGTATCCCTCTAAGGAAGATTTTCCCTCTCAATTTGTCCTGGCCACTAGTGTTGCTCACGAATATTCGCATTGCGAATATTCGACTCGAATATAGCATATTCGAGAAATCGCGCTATATTTCGAAATTCGCGGTGAATATTCGCAATTCCGAATATTCGATTTTTTACAATTTTTTTTTTTAATCAGATCACATCCTAGATATCTCCATCGACGTCTAAAAGCATTGCTGGTATCATTAGAGACCCTGGGCCGAGTAGCTGAAGCGTTCATTGAATTTTCCAGAAAGATCGCAATGCGATTATTCGGCAAACGCAATATCGCGCGATTATTTTCCTCGCCCCGATCTTCCGCATCAGAGCGATTTTTACAGTTTCATTTTTAAAACAGATCACATCCTAGTGATCTCCATAGACGTCTGAAAGCATTGCTGGTATGATTAGAGCCATTGGGCCGAGTAGCTGAAGCGATCATTTTATATTGCCGAATATTCGCAATGCGAATATTCGGCAATAGGAATATTGCGCGATTATTTGCTCCGCCCTTTTGCATCAGAGCCAATCAGAGTTCTCCTTCCACACTCGTCACAGGTTAGCAACCAATAGGAACCTGCCTGCATGGACATTATATAAGCTCACTCCCAGCACCATTTCATTGCAGATTCAGAAGCTGGCTATAGAGTGTGGAGGCTGTTTCTGTGTTCCTGGTTTCCTGTGTCTTTGTTCTTGATTGATTTAGATCATCACCAGCATTGCTATTTAGTGATTCCAGTGGATCTTTTCCAGTATATCAACTGCTTTTTTCAAAGCAATAGACCCAAGAGCTTTTTTCAAAGCTACGTTTTGTGCTGTTTTGTGCTGTTTTTTTCATTTGTGTTACTGTTTGATCCTGCAATCCTCCCTGTTCAGTGATATTTGCAAGAGATTTCAGAACACATTTTGCTGAGCTTTATAAAAGAGCTTTTCTAAAAGCTAAGTTTTGTTCATCTTGTGTTACTGTTAGATCTTGCAGGTTCGCTGTTCAGTGATATTTGATAGGCATCTCAGTTCACATTTTGTTTAGTTTTCCCTAAAGAGCTTTTATAAAAGCTAAGTTTTGTGTTCAGTTTAGTTAAATTTTGTGTAGTAAGTGTACACACTGTTAGTGTACATTTATTTCATCTAGCTTAGCTTAGTGTGTGTTTAGTGTCTGTGTTTTGTGTTTAAAAAAAAAAAAAAAAAAAAAAGTTAGTGTTTGTTTAGTGCTTTTTTTTTTTTCTTTAATTTTGTAGTCCTTGTCTGGTGTACTACTTTTCTTATAGTTTAGTAGCTGTCTGTGTACGTCTTTGTCTGCGTGCCTGTCTTGTAAAAAATACACAAAAACACATTTTGTTCACATTTACCCCCCCCAATAAAGTTTACCCCCCCACACACATATCAGCAATAATGAGCGGCATCCGTGGCCGTGGCAGCAGGGGTAGGGGAGTTACTCCCAGTGCTGGATCGCTGCCAGCACGGGGTACCTCTCGTGCCCCTACTAGTGGTAGAGGATCGGGTGCAAGGGGAGTACGCCTGATCCGGGAGTTCTTCCCATCGGGCAGCCGCCCGATATTGCCATCTCAGGCTCAAGTAGTGGTGGACTACATGGGGCACAGCAGTGCCACTGAGTCGTCGGTCCCGACTCACAGTAGTACCACCATTACACCGGTGCCTGTACTACCCCCCCCCAGCCCCCAAGAGTCCAGCATCTTACTGTTCGACAGCGACAGTGAGAGGGATCTCTTGGGGGAGGCCATGCATCAGGCAGACCTCCAGCTCTGTCCTGATGGTCAGGACCTTTTTGAAGGGATGGATGAGGAGGATGGGATACCTGCTGGCAGTATCCCAGAGACATCCCTTCAAACTGGTGCTGCTGTTTTGGTGCAGGAAACAGCAGCACCTAGTCAGACCCAGGCGTGGGTGAGGGGACAGCGGAGCCAGGCTAGAGGCTCCATGTCACGTGGTTCCCTCAGACCAACACATCTCAGCCCTTGGTCTGACATCTCTGGGGGCGAAGAGGGTGACCCATCATGGTTGCCATCTGACGCGTCGGCTCACTACGTCAGTGACGACGGGGAAGGTAGGCACCCTGGTGAAACGGTGCGCCAGGTCACCACCAGGGAGACCATCGTCAGGGTCTCCACTGGTGATGGCAGCAGGAGGTGTCAGGAGGAGGAGCAGCAGCAGCAGCAGCAGCAGCAGGCAGCTCCACCTGTGCGCACCGAGTCCCAGCAGGTGCAAGTAAGCGTCACCCCATCTGACAGGAGGGCGGTGCTGAAGTCACCTGTCTGGAATTTCTTTACCCTGGTGGCAGACAACCCTACCGTGGCCATCTGCCGGATTTGTAAAGTGAGGGTGAAGAGAGGGAAGTGTTTGGCTCGGGTGGGTACCACAGCCCTGAACCAGCACCTGAGGATAAACCACTGGGCGTTGTATGACGAGATGAAGCGTGGTGGTGGTAGCAGCGCCACCACCACAAGTGAGCAGGGTACAGCAGCCCCTGCCACATCTTCATCTCTTTCCAGCAGGTCATGCCCCCCCGCTCCCTCTAGTAGAGGTACTGGTACCGGCAGCCAGACCTCTACTTCCACAGCACCCTCCACGTCTGTGTCCCGCACTGCCGTCCGGCGCCAGGCGTCGATTTCAGACGCCTTTGACCGCACCACTCCCTTCCCCCCTGGAGACCGACGTGTGCGTTCCCTCAATGGGCTCCTGGCAAGGGTTATTGCCCAACATCTGCTGCCCTTCAACATAGTTGACAGCAACCCCTTCAGGCAGATGTTGGAGCAGGCCCAACCCCAATGGCGTGTCCCCAGCCGCCATTTCTTTGCCAGGACTGGTGTCCCTGCCCTACACCAGCACATTGTGCAGAATGTAACCCTGTCGCTGGATCACGCTGTCAGCGACAGGGTTCATCTGACAATGGATGGCTGGACCAGCAGGCATGGGCAGGGACGCTACATCAGCTTCACGGCCCATTGGGTTTCCCTCCGAGGCGTCGGTGAGGGATCGTCGGCAACCGATCTTGTGGTGCCGCCCCGGGGTGTCCAGGGGAGAACTGCTGGTCTCCCTCAAGCCACTGTCTCCGCAGCTGCTGAGCCTCCCAGCAAGCGCCCCCGTAGCTACTCAAGTGTGGGGCACGTGCGCTGTCAGGCCATGCTCCAGCTTGTTAGTTTAGGGGACCGGAGACACACTGGAGAAGAAGTGCTGAAAGCACTTCAAGCTCAGGTCCAGAAGTGGCTGACACCCCGAAGGCTCCAGCCAGGTATGGTTGTCTGCGATAACGGCAGCAACCTACTCGCCGCCCTCCATGCTGGCAGTCTGACGCACGTGCCCTGTCTGGCACATGTCCTCAACCTGGTGGTGCAGAAGTTCCTGCGCACTTATCCAGGGTTGAGTGACATTGTGGCAAAGGCGCGTAGGATTGCCAGCCACTTCAGGCGCTCCCCAACCGCTACCGCGTCCCTGTCCAAATTGCAGCGGAAGTACAATCTGCCCCTTCACAGGCTGATTGTGGACAGTGTGACGCGGTGGAACTCCACCCTCCACATGCTGAAGAGGTTGTGGGAGCAGCAAAGGGCGGTGAGGGAGTACCTGATGGAACTAGGCACTGAGAGGGCTTCACCACAACTCCCTTTCATCGCCTGTGCGCAGTGGGGGCAGATAAACCAGGTCTGCCAAGTGTTGTCCTCCTTCGAGCAGGCGACCAAGATGGTCAGCAGTGAGCAAATTGGCCTCAATAGCGTGCTGCCAATACTGTTCATGCTGGAGAGGACACTAGATCGCCTGCTCGAGGCTGGGGAGAGTGCCTTGGTGGAGCAGGAGGAGTCAGCAATGCTCCACCGAGACCAGGGCCAGGACGAGGAGGAGGAGGAGGAGGAGGATGATGATGAAGAGGAGGAGGAGGTGGTTGCTGGTGTCGTCCCGGAGTCAGGGCCTGGTCAGGAGGGAGAGCCGGTGTTGGGGGCACCGATAGTCCGGGGGTTGGGCATGTCTGAGTTTGACCAGCAGCGCCTCAGGGATGAAGAGTCGCACCTCATTCACCTGGCCAGCATTGAGGAGTCACAGCGGGCTGTGCTCTTCCCCATGGCTGCCCACATGCTGAGATGCCTCAGGAGGGACCCCCGGGTTAAGACCATCAAGACGAGGGATGATTTCTGGATGGCCACCCTTTTGGATCCCAGGTGCAAGGGGAAACTGGAGCAGTTCATCCCAGCCAGCCGGAGGCAGCACCGGATGGAGGAACTGCAGGCAGCCATTGTCAGACGGTTGGAGCAGGCAACTCCCCGGCCTCCAGTTGTCCCCCCTCATCTCACACAGCAGGTGGCTGCACCCAGCTGCAGCCGAGCAGGGGACCTAATGGAAGAGATGAGGATGTTCTTCCAAACCGAGCGACCCAGTACCACCACCAGCAGCAGCAGCAGCAGTCACCACCAGCGGCTGGCCCACATGGTGGCAGACTACATGGCGTCCGTCGGTGCTTCTGACAGTATGAGCACCGACGACCCCATGGAGTACTGGGTTGCCAGATTGGACACCTGCCGCGAGCTCGCTCAGTATGCGCTGGAGTTATTGTCTTGCCCCCCCTCCAGCGTACTATCTGAGCGGACATTCAGCGCGGCAGGTGGGGTGGTCACGGACAAGAGGACCCGTCTGTCCACAGACTCCGTGGACAGACTCACATTCATAAAGATGAATGAGTCCTGGATCGGCGGTGACTTTCTGGCACCCGTCGTCGGTTCAGGGCGCTGAAGGGTCCCTTGCCATGCATTCCCTGATGAAGCCCCGGACCTGATGTATTTACAGTGCTGAATATAACTATTTCAACATCAGAGAAAATCAATGTTAATATTTGGTACAGTAGGCTTTCTTTGCAATTACAGCGGTCAAACATTTCTTGTAGTTTTACACCAGCTTTGCACACACTGGAGGAGGGATTTTGGCCCACTCCTCCACACAGATCTTCTCTACATCAGTCATGTTTCTGGGCTATCGCTGAGAAACACGGAGTTTGAGCTCCCTCCAAAGATTCTCTATTGGGTTTAGGTCTGGAGACTGGCTAGGCCACGCCAGAACCTTGATATGCTCCTTACAGAGCCAATCCTTGGTTATCCTGGCTGTGTGCTTTGGGTCATTCTCATGTTGGAAGACCCAGCCTCGACCCATCTTCAAAGCTCTAACTCAGGGAAGGAGGTTGTTGCCCAAAATCTTGCAATACATGGCCCCGGTCATCCTCTCCTTAATACAGTGCAGTCACCCTGTCCCATGTGCAGAAAAACACCACCAAAGCATGATGCTACCACCCCCATGCTTCACATTAGGGATGGCGTTCTTGGCATGGTACTCATCATTATTCTTCCTCCGAACACGGTTAGTGAAATTATGATCAAAAAATTATATTATAGTCTCATCTGACCACATGATTTTCTCCCATGACTCCTTTGGATCAGTCAAGACAATTATGTCAGCAGTTATTTCACACCCTATATACTCTTATTAAGACTGCTGTACATCATGGCAACTCCTGCCCATGTGATATGACTCTGTATCAACTACTACTGTTAATACTACTACTGCTGCTTCAGCTGCTGCTGCCGCCCAGTCAATACACCTATGTCAGCAGTTGTTTAACACTCTATATACTCTTATTCCTACTGCTGTTCATCATGGCACCTCCTGCCCATGTGATATGACTCTGTATCAACTACTACTGTTAATACTACTACTACTGCTGCTTCTGCTGCTGCTGCTGCCGCCCAGTCAATACACCTATGTCAGCAGTTATTTCACACTCTATATACTCTTATTAAGACTGCTGTACATCATGGCAACTCCTGCCCATGTGATATGACTCTGTATCAACTACTACTGTTAATACTACTACTGCTGCTTCTGCTGCCGCCCAGTCAATACACCTATGTCAGCAGTTATTTCACACTCTATATACTCTTATTAAGACTGCTGTACATCATGGCAACTCCTGCCCATGTGATATGACTCTGTATCAACTACTACTGTTAATACTACTACTGCTGCTTCAGCTGCTGCTGCCGCCCAGTCAATACACCTATGTCAGCAGTTGTTTAACACTCTATATACTCTTATTCCTACTGCTGTTCATCATGGCACCTCCTGCCCATGTGATATGACTCTGTATCAACTACTACTGTTAATACTACTACTACTGCTGCTTCTGCTGCTGCTGCTGCCGCCCAGTCAATACACCTATGTCAGCAGTTATTTCACACTCTATATACTCTTATTAAGACTGCTGTACATCATGGCAACTCCTGCCCATGTGATATGACTCTGTATCAACTACTACTGTTAATACTACTACTGCTGCTTCTGCTGCTGCTGCCGCCCAGTCAATACACCTATGTCAGCAGTTATTTCACACTCTATATACTCTTATTAAGACTGCTGTACATCATGGCAACTCCTGCCCATGTGATATGACTCTGTATCAACTACTACTGTTAATACTACTACTGCTGCTTCAGCTGCTGCTGCCGCCCAGTCAATACACCTATGTCAGCAGTTGTTTAACACTCTATATACTCTTATTCCTACTGCTGTTCATCATGGCACCTCCTGCCCATGTGATATGACTCTGTATCAACTACTACTGTTAATACTACTACTGCTGCTTCAGCTGCTGCTGCCGCCCAGTCAATACACCTATGTCAGCAGTTGTTTAACACTCTATATACTCTTATTCCTACTGCTGTTCATCATGGCACCTCCTGCCCATGTGATATGACTCTGTATCAACTACTACTGTTAATACTACTACTGCTGCTTCTGCTGCTGCTGCTGCCGCCCAGTCAATACACCTATGTCAGCAGTTATTTGACACTCTATATACTCCTATTCCTACTGCTGTTCATCATGGCACCTCCTGCCCATGTGATATGACTCTGTATCAACTACTACTGTTAATACTACTGCTGCTTCTGCTGCTGCTGCCCAGTCAAGACACCTATGTCAGCAGTTATTTGACACTCTATATACTCCTATTCCTACTGCTGTTCATGATGGCACCTCCTGCCCATGTGATATGACTCTGTATCAACTACTACTGTTAATACTACTGCTGCTGCTTCTGCTGCTGCTGCTGCTGCCCAGTCAAGACACCTATGTCAGCAGTTATTTGACACTCTATATACTCCTATTCCTACTGCTGTTCATCATGGCACCTCCTGCCCATGTGATATGACTCTGTATCAACTACTACTGTTAATACTACTGCTGCTTCTGCTGCTGCTGCCCAGTCAATACACCTATGTCAGCAGTTATTTGACACTCTATATACTCCTATTCCTACTGCTGTTCATCATGGCACCTCCTGCCCATGTGATATGACTCTGTATCAACTACTACTGTTAATACTACTGCTGCTTCTGCTGCTGCTGCCCAGTCAAGACACCTATGTCAGCAGTTATTTGACACTCTATATACTCCTATTCCTACTGCTGTTCATGATGGCACCTCCTGCCCATGTGATATGACTCTGTATCAACTACTACTGTTAATACTACTGCTGCTGCTTCTGCTGCTGCTGCTGCCCAGTCAAGACACCTATGTCAGCAGTTATTTGACACTCTATATACTCCTATTCCTACTGCTGTTCATCATGGCACCTCCTGCCCATGTGATATGACTCTGTATCAACTACTACTGTTAATACTACTGCTGCTTCTGCTGCTGCTGCCCAGTCAAGACACCTATGTCAGCAGTTATTTGACACTCTATATACTCCTATTCCTACTGCTGTTCATCATGGCACCTCCTGCCCATGTGATATGACTCTGTATCAACTACTACTGTTAATACTACTACTGCTGCTTCTGCTGCCCAGTCAAGACACCTATGTCAGCAGTTATTTCACACCCTATATACTCTTATTAAGACTGCTGTTCATCATGGCACCTCTTGCCCGAGTGATTTGACACTGTATTGTCAATGTCTACTACTACTATTACAGCTCAGTCAAGACACCTGTGTCCCAATTTTTTGGTACACTATTGACTACTATGACCACTACTGATGCTGTAAAGTATTCCCCAAGTGTTTTTATGCTATGTATTACTATTACCACTACTGCTTGTAAATCATGCCTGTGTGATACTTAGTGGGAATGCTTTAATAAGCATTCCTAGTATGGATACCCGTAAATGTATTAATCTTAATTAGTGTGAATGCTTTAATAAACATTTCCAGTATTGATATCCGTAAATTTAGTAATCTTATTATTCCTTACGGTTTTTGGTTCTGCGTAACTTCGGCATACTTTCAGCTATTGAGACCATTCAACTGTAAAAATGTTCGTCTCGTTCAGCTAATGATGGGACTTCTTCAAGTTTTTTTCTACTTTTTACACTTTTATAAATTTTAAGCTTTTAGACCCTTTTTTTAAACATTGAAGTCAATGAGAACATCCTTTTCCCCTTTGAATTCACATGCCATGCCAAAAGTTTCAGCTACTTCATACTTTCACTTAAAGACACTGAAAAAACTTTAAAGCGGTCACAAAATATTTAGCTATCCGGCTATGACTTTTCAGATCGTTATCGTTTACAATTTTTTGGTGAAAACGCAATTTACGTTTTGCGAATTTTTCACAAAAATGCAATAGGTTATAATGTAATCCTATGGAGGGGATTTAGAGTCTGTCATGTGACCTTAACATTGGAGATCTTTGTAATTAAAAATATCTTTACAAAAAGGGGAAACAAATTGGTCTCACGCCCACAAGATCTACTTTTCATACACAATTTTTATATCAAAACGTAGCTATGCTTGTCTGGTTTATGGCAATGTGACCAATTCTGCGATACGTATTTTAGTTTTAATTATTGGAGCAACAGCCAGAAATTATGTCTCATAGACTCTCATGTGAAATTATCTAAAAAATGTTGCTGCAGAACTCACGAAGACGCTCTTTTCTAAATCGCAGACATGGCCACATTTTTGAGTTTATCTACATAAATTTCATATCGATGCGTTTACAAGGGCCGTGTATTTCAAACGGTGTAGTCGTTGTATCAATTGCATGTACGTTTGAGGATTTATTAAGCTTTGTTTGGAGGCTTAAATCATGTATTAGATCTGTGAATTAAAAGCGTTTGTAATGTTATTTCTTTCCATAAATAACTTTCCTGACCTCAGTGCAATATTCCTCCTCACTGACCTGGGGGGGAGGGGAAACCTATTGAGGGGGGAGGGGCGACCAGGAAGTCAGCATACTCTATACTTTGCAGATAGAGAAAGAAGCTGTGTGTCCTAAAGATAGTGTAGTGGTTATGGTGAATGTCTTTGGCAAGGGGCTCACCAATTAAGCTATTCAGCATTCCCACTCGCATTTTCCTCAGGAAATGCATTGTCTAGTTATATTATATTTTAATACTCCTGCTGCTGCCTCCATGCTGAGTAAAGCTTCATGACCTCTCTGGCACAGCGGATCCACCAACAGCCTCCGCTACAAGCTACCAGACCGGACTACCAGACCGGATCTAAACAGCAAGTGTAACTATAACAATGAACCTTATGTTAAACCCTGTTTTGCGGCATTTATACTGCAACCATTGGGCTGACTGCAAGAGCTCATCTGCATTCTCTCTCTTTCTTGCTCTCCCTCTCTCTCTCTTTGTATATATATATATATTGTTGCTTTTGTTATGTTCATTTTTCAACAGTTTATTTTGTGTTCGTCGTGTCTGTGTCGTGTGCTTTAGTTTGTCCTAGGTTAATGTTAAATAAAATAATAGTATAAAATGTTTTTGCTTATTATGAAGTTAAATGTGTTGATGTTGATTTGTTTGATGTGAAGTTAGATGTGTTGAAAAACCTACAACTCTATCTCAAAAAGAAATGAAACATTTCCAAAAAATAAGTTTTTTTAATACAAAAATAAATTTAAATATAGCTCTCAATCCGTTTCTGAATGCGGTGCATTTCCGCAATCTGACCCGATAGCTGCTGCTCTAGCAGAGCATTTTGTTGGGTGAGGTAGCTCATCTTCCGCTGGTTCTGAAGGATCTTCTGGTGCGTCTTTTCGATGAGTCTGTTTTGCCTCCTCATATCTCTTGATGCTTTTAGGATATAATAAAAAAACATTTGGATTTCAAATAACGTTACCAAATAAATAAATATTTTTTTTTGCTTATTAATCAATCATTATCATGTGTATACACTTGTTATGTGTCTAACACATCCCGGGAGTGCAGAATTATTAGGCAAATGAGTATTTGGACCACATCATCCTCTTTATGCATGTTGTCTTACTCCAAGCTGTATAGGCTCGAAAGCCTACTACAGATTAGGCATATTAGGTAATGTACATCTCTGTAATGAGAAGGTGTGTGGTCTAATGACATCAACACTCTATATCAGGTGTGCATAATTATTAGTCAATTTCCTTTTCTTTGGCAAAATTGGCCAAAAGAAGGATTTGACAGACTCTGAAAAGTCCAAAATAGAGAGATATCTAGCAGAGGGATGCAGCACTCTTAAAGTTGCAAAGCTTCTGAAGCGTGATCATCAAACAAAAGAAGCGTGTGGAAAAACAAAGGTGCAAAATAACTGCCCATGAACTGAGAAAAGTTAAGCGTGCAGCTGCCAAGATGCCACTTGCCACAAGATTGGCCATATTTCAGAGCTGCAACATCACTGGGGTGCCCAAAAGCACAAGGTGTGCAATACCCAGAGACATGGCCAAGGTAAGAAAGGCTGAAAGACGATGACCACTGAACAAGACACACAAGCTGCAACGTCAAGACTGTGCCAATAAATATCTCAAGAAAGATTTTTCTAAGGTTTTATGGACTGCTGAAATGAGAGTGAGTCTTGATGGGCCAGATGGAAGAGCCCGTGGCTGGATTGGTAAAGGGCAGGGAGCTCCAGTCCAACTCAGACGCCAGCAAGGTGGTGGTGGAGTACTGGTTTGGGCTGGTATCATCAAAGATGAGCTTGTGGGGCCTTTTCGGATTGAGGATGGAGTCAAGCTCAACTCCCAGTCCTACTGCCAGATTATGGAAGAGACCTTCTTCAAGCAGTGGTACAGGAAAAAGTCACCATCCTTCAAGAAAAACATGATTTTCATGCAGGACAATGCTCCATCACACGTGTCAAAGTACTCCACAGCGTGGCTGGCAAGAAAGGGTATTAAATAAAAAAAAGTAATGACATGGCCTCCTTGTTCACCTGATCTGAACCCCATTGAGAACCTGTGGTCCATCATCAAATGTGGGATTTACAAGGAGGGAAAACAGTACACCTCTCTGAACAGTGTCTGGGAGGCTGTGGTTGCTGCTGCACGCAATGTTGATGGTGAACAGATCAAAACACTGACAGAATCCATGGATGTCAGGCTTTTGAGTGTCCTTGCAAAGAAAGGTGGCTATATTGGTCACTGATTTGTTTTTGTTTTGTTTTTAAATGTCAGAAATGTGTATTTGTGAATGTTGAGATGTTATATTGGTTTCACTGTTAAAAATAAATCATTGAAATGGCTATCTATTTATTTTTTGGTTAAGTTGCCTAATAATTCTGCACAGTAATAGTAGTCACCTGCACACACAGATATCCCCCGAAAATAACTAACACTAAAAACAAACTAAAAACTACTTCCAAAAAAATTCAGCTTTGATATTAATGAGTTTTTGGGGTTCATTGAGAACATGGTTGTTGTTCAATAATAAAATGAATCCTCAAAAAATACAACTTGCCTAATAATTATGCACTACCTGTATACTTCTAGCATCAATACCATATTATGGTTCTACAATCTGACAGGTGCGCTTTATATGTTGTCCATTTTTATATCTACATTTTGTTGTTGAAATGTTATTAATCATTGTGCACATATTTACCTTCCTGAATGAGGCTCACAGGACCGCTCTCTTCCTCCTGCTCTTCTGCTTGAGAAGTTGGGGTGGTGGGGGGGGGAAGCTCCTCAGCTTGCTCCTCAACAGGAGCTGGGGTTGGGGAGTGGGAGGGCCCTGGCTGCTCCTCCTCATGCATCTCCTCCTCTGCCGCATCCTCCTCTGCCGCATCCTCCTCCTCCTCCTCATCGGCCTGGCGCCTTCTGCGCTTGGCGCGGACAACTGGCATTGGAGCTCCTATAATAACACAATGTTCATATATTATAAAAATGTTTTCTAATGACGTATGCAAATTCTGTGTACTCTGCTGTATTGTATATGAATACAAATTGATTTATATAGACAGTTAACCAATGGGACAATGTTATATTAAAGGGTCTTGTGGGCACTACAGGGGACTGAGCGTGAGCTGGGATGCAACCATGTTAAAATGAGCTGTTTTTGTCTACTTTGTTTTGTTCAGACCATCTCATGTTAAAAAAAGGGCCTGATGGAGCACACGGGATTACTATAACAACCCCACTCCTAACACAGGAATTTAGTGGTAATCTATATATATAAAACTCAACGTGTGTGTGTGCATAAATGTATGTATGTATGTATGTATGTATGTATGTATGTATGTTCCAGCATCACGTACAAACGGCTAAAGATATTTATATGAAACTTGGCACACAGGTTACTTATATGTCAGCCACAAACATAGGATAGGTGGTTTAAACCTTACCCACCCCCACTTGCCATGGTCGGGGTTTTTCTTTAAAGTCCCATGCAAAGCAATGGGAAAATTATGTTCCCACATAACTTCTGTGTTCCTGTCTGCTGTCCCATGTCTTTTTTCAACAGTACTATGAATACCTTGGCTGGTGGTGATATATGTTAGCACAACATGGCATCTTGGTTAACAACATCTGACCTTACATGAATTACATATGACCTTACATAACTGTCACCAAAGGAGCTGCGGTGGCTCCACGCGATTGCCACTGCACTGACAAGTGATTCACCTCTGCAGCTAGGGGTTCGGATCCCGCTCTCGGCTACCTGTGAATTGAGTTTGGTGGTCTCAGCCCCGCCCCTGGTGGGTGTGCTATGCGAGGTTGGGTTGGGAGGACCCCCTCACACCCGCCATTGCCAACCGGGGCATGGAGAAAGGTGGCAGATTGCCTCTGGGGGAGGCCTCCCAACTCCTGCAGGCCGGCTCCTCTCTCTTTCGAGTTCACGCACAAAATACACTTTTTTAAAAAAAAACATAACTGTCAACAATAACTTACCTGGATGATATTTAGCCCGAAGACGTCTGACCTGATCCATTTGGCGCCTCTTCAGGTCAGACCACTTCTTCACAATTGCATTGTGGTCGTGTTGGCCGCCAAAGTCAGCGATTAGGGCGCTGACCACAGCCTTTTTGTCTGGCTGCCTCCGCAGCTTATCGTATCCTGTTTCCAGGAACTTCTGCAAGATGAAGAACAAAGTATATTGTAATACTTCTGTTGACAGCCTTATGGATATATGACGTAAATGTATGCTATTCAACAATTGGAAGCATTCTCGCCTTATTAATCAATGACAGGGGTAACATGACAGATTTTATATCCTGCCATTTCGGTCGCCACCTTTTTTGCATAAATATAGCAGCCATTATCATTTGCATAATTATGAATATATTATTAACAACACAGGATACACGTATAGAGGAGATATGCGTTGCTAACTCTTTTCCCTGTCAGGAGCCTAACGCCCCGGGGGTCAGAGACGGGACCTTTTCGGAGGGCCACTGACGTATGTACCCGTCGCAGTTTTTTGTGATGTCACTCTTTAGGTGTGTGCACATTTTTCACTGCATCCGGGTGGAGTTTTTGGGTTGTGTTTTGCACGCCACAGGCTTTTCAACAGGAAAAAAACAGCTGGAGGCAGAATGGTTGCAAAACACTACGGGTTTGTTACCTAACTCTGGGTTTCAAGACCAGTCCACCTCCAGCTGTTGCAAAACTACTACTCCCATCAGCCACGGTCTGTCAGTGCATGCTAAGAATTTTACTTTTGCTGCATCTAGGGTGCCACAGTTTAGAGACCCGTGCATAAAGGCCTGAAAAACGGGGGCCTGCAGAACTTACAATACTAGAAGTGCCAGCATTCCCAGGCATGCTGGAAGTTGTAGTTCTGCAACATCTAAAGGGCAATATGTATTCGAACGTCCTTGGGCCTTGAGGACACTGAAGTCAGGACGTTCGCATACGTCCTATGTCCAAAAAAATGTTAAATTCATTATGCTAAATAACAAGGAAAAGTGCCTAAATACACATTTGCCAACCAGGGTGTCTGCAGCTGTCCAGGCATGCTGGGACTTGTAGTTTTGGAAAAGCAGGAGACACATTTTTTGTGAAATACTAATATCTGATCATATATACTAACTTTTAAACTAGACTGAAATGCAGTTGAAGATAATGAAATAACAGTGGTCGAAATACTTACACAAATCAGCAAATTTTCCTCAGATACAGTGAAATTACTTCCAACCATCTTGCTCTGCGATTGCGTTGCGATCAAAAAGTTGGAAACTGGCAAGGGTCCAGGAAATGGTCGCGTGTTGTTCGCGTGTTGATTGCGCTGCTTGGACCGAGATGGGTCCATATGGCTTCGGCTGTATGGACCACAGTAACTCTTTTCCCTGTCAGGAGCCTAACGCCCCGGGGGGTCAGAGACGGGACCTTTTCGGAGGACCACTGACGTATGCAACCGCCGCAGTTTTTTGTGATGTCAGTCTTTAGGTGTGTGCAAATTTTTTCTTGCACCGGGTGGAGTTTTTGGGTTGTGTTTTGCACGCCACAGGCTTTTCAACAGGAAAAAAACAGCTGGAGGCAGGATGGTTGCAAAACACTACGGGTTTGTTACCTAACTCTGGGTTTCAAGACCAGTCCACCTCCAGCTGTTGCAAAACTACTACTCCCATCAGCCACGGTCTGTCAGTGCATGCTAAGAATTTTACTTTTGCTGCATCTAGGGTGCCACAGTTTAGAGACCCGTGCATAAAGGCCTGAAAAACGGGGGCCTGCAGAACTTACAATACTAGAAGTGCCAGCATTCCCAGGCATGCTGGAAGTTGTAGTTCTGCAACATCTAAAGGGCAATATGTATTCGAACGTCCTTGGGCCTTGAGGACACTGAAGTCAGGACGTTCGCATACGTCCTATGTCCAATAAAATGTTAAATTCATTATGCTAAATAACAAGGAAAAGTGCCTAAATACACATTTGCCAACCAGGGTGTCTGCAGCTGTCCAGGCATGCTGGGACTTGTAGTTTTGTAAAAGCAGGAGACACATTTTTTGTGAAATACTAATATCTGATCATATATACTAACTTTTAAACTAGACTAAAATGCAGTTGAAGATGATGAAATAACAGTGGTCAAAATACTTACACAAATCAGCAACTTTTCCTCAGACTTAGTGAAATTGCTTCCAACCATGTTGCTGTGTGATTGCGCTGCGATCATAAGTTGGAAACTGGCAAGGCTCCAGGAAATGGTCGCGTGTTGTTCGCGCAATTGCGCATGCGCGATCGAAAAATCGCAATCGCAATATGTTTTTTGGTTAAAATATCATACATATTCGATTTCAGAGTGCTGCTACAGCAGTTTTCGAAATATCTGCAATCAATTTCGCATTCGCATGTTGCGATATTTCAATAAAATATCAGGAATATTCTGAGCCAATCAGAGCGCTCCTCCAGCATATCTCGAAATTGCGCAATAAATATCGCATTCGCATGTTGCGATATTTCGATAAAATATCACGAATATTCTGAGCCAATCAGAGCGCTCCTCCAGCATATCTCGAAATTCCGCAATAAATATCGCATTCGCATGTTGCGATATTTCGATAAAATATCACGAATATTCTGAGCCAATCAGAGCGCTCCTCCAGCATATCTCGAAATTCCGCAATAAATATCGCATTCGCATGTTGCGATATTTCGATAAAATATCACGAATATTCTGAGCCAATCAGAGCGCTCCTCCAGCATATCTCGAAATTCCGCAATAAATATCGCATTCGCATGTTGCGATATTTCGATAAAATATCACGAATATTCTAAGCCAATCAGAGCGCTCCTACCGCAGTTATTAAAAAATCGCAATTATTTTCGCATTCGCAATAGCGAAAAATCGCAATCAATTAATTTCGATAAAATATCACGAATATTCGAATTTAGCGAATATATCTCGAATATTCGAATATATATTCGAGATATATCGCGAAATCGAATATGGCATATTCTGCTCAACACTACTGGCCACCATTATCCCTGAAAGTGAAAGAAAATTCCAAATGCCAAGGGAAATCTTCCAATGGTGACCCTGGTGACCATTTGGGATTCCCTTCACTTTGGAGGGATTGCCTTAATGGACAACAGGAATCTCCTCAATGGGACCCAGATGCAAAAAAAATAATAAAAAAAATTGCCTTCACTTTTTATTTTTTATTGCCTTCAGTTCTACTTCAAGTAATACTAAAAGTTCCAATAAAAAAAAAAAAAAAAACTAACAAACATGTTCTACTTATGGTATGTTCTACTAATGGTAGTGCACAAAGCAGCCCCGATCCTCCTCTTCTCAGGTTACCTGACAGCACTCCTGTTTCCTCTGCCTGCCGAGTGCCCCTATAGAAAGGCACTTACTATAGGGGCACTCATGCATGCTCACCGTCGAGCCCCATTCTGTATGTTTATAGGCAGCAGCGGGAGCCATTGCAGGACCACAGAAGCTCTCATGCACATCGATAGTTTGAGATCAGGCTCAGTTATGTATTTGGGGGGGAGCTGCATGCTGACGTTTTTTTTTACCATCATGCACAGAATGCATGAAGGTTAAAAACATTCCGCCTTTACAACCACTTTCAGTACAATATGTTATACATTGATACTGTGTGCACCATTTTTAATGTAAAAAAAAAAGTTTAATTTTTATTAATACACAAAAAAAGTCATTATCCTATGTGGATTCTATTTGTTTTATACATGCTATTGACAGATGAGACATATCCATTGGTGCATCTTGGTCTAAAGCAGTGGTCTCCAAACTGTGGCCCGGGGGCCGGATGCGGCCCTTTGCATGCCTTTATATGGCCCTTGGTTATATGTCACCAACGAAGTGGCACAGTTCCTCCCAATAACACCGATCATGAGGCAAAATTCCTACCAGTGACACCAACAATGAGGCCCAAAGTCACCAATAATGGGGCACAATTCTTACCAATGACACCAACGTTTGGGCCCAATGCCACCAATGACTGGGCATAGTTCCCCCCAATGACACCAACAATGGGGAACAGTTCCTTCCAATGACACCAATAATAGGGCCCAAATGCCACCAATGATGGGGCACAATTCCTCCCAATCACACCAATGATGGGATCCAATGACCCCAAGGGTGGGTAAATTCCTCCCAATGACACCAACGATAGGGTCCAATGCCACTGATGATGGGGCATGGTTTCTCCCAATGACACCAACGATGGGGCACAATTCCTTCCAATAACACCAACGATAGGGCTCAAATACCACCAATGATGGGGCACAATTCCTCCCAATGACACCAACGATGGGATGCAATGACCCCAAGGGTGGGTCAATTCCTCTCAATGACACCAACGATGGCACAATTCCTCCCAATGACAACAATGGAGCCCAATGAGAACAAGAATGAGGCATAATTCCTACCAAAGACATGGGGTGCAATTCTTCTCATTGACACAAAAGATGGGGCATTGTTTACTCCAATTGATGCTGGAAAATGTTCTACTCCCGATGGCCACAGACCGGCCCTCCTAAAACCTGAAGGACAGTAAACTGGCCCTTTGCTTAGAAAGTTTGGAGACCCCTGGTCTAAAGGGTGCAAAGACTGTATAATACCAAGCACATTTTTAACCTGTTATCATATTCAGGTCCCATACTAAGGGAGTGACTTTTCTGGTCAATTTTTTTTATTAATTTTTAAATATAACACAGATTGACAAATTGAGTACATATAAGGATGATGGTACAATATTCAAATAGCAATAAAGCTAAACATATCGATTTATGAACAGTATGAGTACATAACAATGTAAAAATTTAATGAGTAGAGCAGCGAATAAACCAATAAAATATTACATCGAAAGCATTATAAAATTCCATCAGAAGGAAAAAAGTAAGCTAGTGACTATTGGTTCATTTTGCAAGAGCAATAATAAGGAGATCAATCTATTAGGTATATATTAAAAACAGAAGAGATAATCTGTTTATAAGTACCACACAATATGTAAAGAAAAGTAGAAAACAAAAAAATAGGAGTAGATAGAGATACGAGTGTAGAAAAAAGGGGGGAAGGGAATAAGGGGGGGGGGGTTTACAAGTTGTGATGCAGGCCCAGATGAATAGAAAGTATAGTCAGGGCAAATAGAGTAAAATTACCAAGGCAAAAACAGTGTGTCATCAAAGTCTGGAGGTAAACAATGCTTAACCCAAGCAAGCCATAGTTTCTCAAATGGACCAATTCAATCTTTTTTGATTGCTTCCATTTTACAATGAATACAAGCTTTATTAGTTCTGTGTATGGTTACAATTAATCATTGAGTTTTCCATGCCTTACAATGGTTTGTTCTGCGGCTGTTAGGAGCTGTAAAACAAGGCAAAATCAAGTGTGTTTGATCCTATCAGGTTTCAGGTTTATAAGGCTGTAGCAGGATTCGGCTGTATAGGTGTATCAAAGATTTTGGAGGCCAAAAACTGCCTTCCAGAATTTTTGGGCAATTGGGCAATCCCACCAAATATGAAGTCGAGCGCCAGACTAGTCTGAACAGCTGTGAAAACAAGCTCCAGGGTAATGAGAAGCATATTTTGATATTTTAGCGGGGACCAAATAACAACGTGTTAGCACCTTAAAGTTAGTTTCCACAGCAACAACATTAGAAGAAACAGACTTAGTGGCAGGCCATATGCTAGACAATTCAGTTGCATATTAAGGTCTAGTTCCCATTTGGAAACATATGGAGGGAGGCACCAGTGTTAGTATTGGATAACATTTTCTTATAGAGAAACAAAACAAGTCCTCAAGCATGAGGGTCAAAAAAAAAACATGTGTGTTCAAAACACGACATTTGGGTTAGTTGGGAGTTTGAATTGAGATAAGGTTGTAAAAAAAAATTGATTTGCAAATATCGGAACATTTCCGATTGAGGAAATCCAAATGTATCACACAAAGTAAAATAAGAATGTATGGAAGCGGCAGATACCAAATTATATAAACGGGATAAATTAGCTGTATTCCATGCATTGAAAGACTTAGGAGCAATCCAGGCAGGGTAAAAAGTGTAATTTTTAACAAAAGAAAGGAGTGGTAAAATGAGGGTATTGAAGGCTGACAGAAGTTTTGAATCTGTTCCAGATGGATAAAAAATGTTTTGTGATAGGATTGCGCATAAAAGTACGATCAGTTGGTCTTAACTTAACAATATCATGTTAGATACTGAATATAGAAAGATTGGATCTAAGGCCCCCAAACCAGAGAACCAAGGGGAAGGGGGAGGGGCCAATTTGGACTATTACGGTACTGATACAAAGGTAAGGAGCGAAAGTAAATATTTAAAACAGAAAATGTATTTTATTAAAGCACAGACAAAACAAAAAACGAAATTAAAATGGTGATAACCATCTACAACTCCACAATGGAGGTCCCCAGGGGGGGAAACAGCACGATGGGTTGAAGGTTGTGACAGTCTCAACTAGTTTTGCGGTGTGTACCGCTTCATCAGGAAAAAATCTAAAAAATATTAAACAATAAATCCACAGAGTGTGAAGGTAATGGTGGGTATTAGACATGTGCACAGAATTTTTTTTAGTTTTTTTTTTGTTCTGTTTCGTATCGTTCCGTAGGTTCGTTTCCGTTCGTTTTTCGTAAGACGTCCGTTTTCCTGTTTGTTCCCGTTCGTTTTTCGTACAACGAGATTTTTTCGTATTCCGATCGTTTCGTATTTTCGTTACCGTTTTATTTTCATACATGCGGGATGGTTCGTTATTCTGTTTAATTCATGTTCATTACTTGTTAGACAATAATTTTCGTGAATTTTCGTCAATGATTTGCATTCTGTGTTTTGGATTCCTTTTTCTGTTCTTGTTTTCGGTCGTGTGTTCGTGTGACATCTATGACAATTTGTTGTGGATGTCATGTGTGCATGCGACTGAAGATACGAACAGAAAAAAGGATTTTCGTCATTTTGTACTTTCGTAAATATATCGCGGGATTCGCGGCACTTTCAACACACGGCTCATCCATATTAACGATTGTTAAGCCCCATACACTTGGTCAGACTTTTTTAACAACAAACATAAAAACGATCGTTTTCCGTTCGTTCTCAGAAAATGTGTTCATTTTTAAACTCCATCAGAAAAACATTTTTGGGTTCAAAAGTCTGGCCAACTGATCTCCCTTCAGATGAAAATCCACAGAAAAGTTTATTTGGCTTTACTGTACTACTCAGCACAAAAGAGAAGCTGCTTTACTAACTACACTCACTGCCCATTCAAAAAAACGAAATTACATCTGTAACAAAAGATTTGTATTCTGTATTTTGGGTCCTTTTTCTTTTGGTGTTTTCGGTAGTGTGTTCGTGTGACATCTGTGGCAAAAGATTTGCATTCTGTTGAATCCAAAATACGAACAGAAAAAAGGAATTCAAAATACAGAGTGCGGGTCTTTTGTTGTGGATGTCGTGTGAACATACGACTGAGGGTGCGAACAGAGAAGGGATTCAAACAAGATAAAGAGTGCAAATCTTTTGTTGTGGATGTCGTGTGAACATACGACTGAGGGTGCGAACAGAGAAGGGATTCAAACAGGATACAGAATGCAAATCTTTTGTTGTGGATGTCATATGAGCATACGGCTGAGGATACGAGCAGAGAGGGTATTCAAACAGGATACAGAATGCAAATCTTTTGTTGTGGATGTCGTGCGAACATACGGCTGAGGATACGAGCAGAGAGGGGATTCAAACAGGACACAGAATGCAAATCTTTTGTTATAGATGTAATTTTCGTTCTTTTGCCGTTTTCGTTTTGTCGTATTTTCGTCAGATCGTTCGTTCGTATTTGCGGTTGTTCGTTATGCGGCTCATTCGTAATCCCGTCGTTTTCGTATTTTGGTGCTTTAATTTTTTCGTATGTACACATTATTCTGCGGGTACGAAAATGAAAATTTTCGTATGAAAATAACATTCGTATGAACGGGAATGCACATATCTAGTGGGTATATGTGATGAGGGGGACCCCCTCATCACATATACCCACCATTACCTTAACACTCTGTGTTGAGCTCACATATACCCCAACATGTGCTACCATTGGGCTCCTGCTCCCGGGACCCCCCTACTTACCATCACCCTCCTTGTTATCAAGGTACATTGATTTATATAATTTTTATCTTATTTATCTGCCTCACCTCTTTTTTGATTCCTTTCACCCCCCCCCCCTTCCTTCAAATCCCCTCTTCCCTTCCTTCCCTTTTTCCTACCCCTACTCCAATCCCCTGTCCCCTCCCCCCCTTCCTCTAACCATCTCTTCTTCCTTCCCCTTTCCCATCCCCCTTCCCCCCCCCCCCCCCTCTTCCCCTCTCTATCCTCCTTCCTCCCCTTTGTTTCTCCGTTTCACTTACATCACCACATTTACGTTTTAATCCTTCCATCACTCACATGCAGTGATCACGCTTGTTCACACATCCCCAATTTGCTCCAGGTTTGGCTCTGTAGATGTTAATCCATACATTTTTATATCTTATACATTAGACAAGTAGGTCCTTCCATACACGTGGCCCCCCTGGCTACCGTACGGGACCCTGTTTGGTTGCGCAGCTCAGCCCGATGTTCCCCCATTTATATATTATATATTGTTGTTGTTTTTTTAATCTAATTATTGATTTATTGTTTAATCATTTTTAGATTTGCTCCTGATGAAGCGGTACACACCGCAAAACTAGTTGAGACTGTTTTCGTGCTGTTTTCCCCCCCTGGGGACCTCCATTGTGGCGTTGTAGATGGTTATCACCATTTTAATTTAGTATTTTGTTTTGTCTGTGCTTTAATAAAATTTATTTTCTGTTTTAAATATTTACTTTCACTTCTTACCTTTGTATCAGTACCGTAATAGTCCTAATTGGCCCCTCCCCCTTCCCCTTGGTTCTCTGGTTCGGGACCTTAGATCCAATCTTTCTATATTCTAATCTCTAGGATGATGGTACCTTTTACTATAGTATTTACATATCCTACCCAAGAGGCTTTCATTCATGTTAGATACTGAAATAAGGTCAGAGTCAATAGACTCAATTGTTACCTATAATGGAATTTCTTTGATTGCATGGTATTTTAGTAAATGTACCAGGTGTGCAGTTTCGTCTACTTACACCACAGATGATGTCTAAGTAGACAAAACGCGTCGGTTTAAGTTCTGCCAACATCATTGCGCTATTCCATGTCTCTGCAAGAGTTTTTTATCTGCAATTGAAATGTGAGTTTTCCTGTTTACCCTCTTTATATTAAACCATTTTTTTTAAACTATATCACACTATGTGGAACCTTTTTTTAATTTTTGGTTACATCATGGGAGTACGTGGATATCCTTTGGCCCTCCTTCCCTCCATGTGAACTTCACCCGTATGTTTCACTGTGAACTTGCTGATGACCAATGCTGTTTTGACCCGTATCTGTGATCGTAATGACATGGATCTGTGATTACACGTGAAATATCTTCACTTTAAACTGTGAATATCACCACAAGCCTACATGACTTAAGAGGTATATACCCCTTTAAGACCACTGTTTCCATTAAGCCTTTACACAGTCAGTGGCGGTTCTCCTTGCAAGCACCTCTTTCTTGTCATGCTTCCGTTGATGCTTCATGCTTCCATTGACTCCTCAGTGATGTCAACTTACTGATATTGTTTATTTACATCAGGACTGTTTTATTCAATTTGATTTATTTAAAAAAAAATGTTTTTCAATTGTTGAATCACCTTTTACAGTGGGGATCGAAAGTTTGGGCACCCCAGGTAAAAATGTGTATTAATGAGCATAACGAAGCCAAGGAAAGATGGAAAAATCTCCAAAAGGCATCAAATTACAGATTAGACATTCTCATAATATGTCAAAAAAAGTTAGATTTTATTTCCATCATTTACACTTTCAAAATTACGGAAAACAAAAAAATGGCGTCTGCAAAAGTTTGGGCACCCTGCAGAATTTATAGCATGCACTACCCCCTTTGCAAAGCTGAGACCTGCCAGTGTCATGGATTATTCTCAATCATCGTCTGGGAAGACCAGGTGATGTCAATATCAAAGGTTTTAAATGCCCAGACTCATCTGACCTTGCCCCAACAATCAGCACCATGGGTTCTTCTAAGCAGTTGTCTAGAAAACTGAAACTGAAAATAGTTGATGCTCACAATGCTGGAGAAGGCTATAAGAAGATAGCAAAGCATTTTCAGATGTCAATATCCTCTGTTCGGAATGTAATTAAGAAATGGCAGTCATTAGGAACAGTGGAAGTTAAAGCAAGATCTGGAAGACCAAGAAAAATATCAGACAGAACAGTTCGCAGGATTGTGAGAAAAGCAATTAAAAACCCACGTTTGACTGCACGATCCCTCCAGAAAGATCTGACAGACACTGGAGTTGTGGTACACTATTCCACTATAAAGAGATACTTGTACAAATATGGTCTTCATGGAAGAGTCATCATAAGAAAACCTCTTCTACGTCCTCACCACAAAAATCAGCGTTTGAACTTTGCAAATGAACATATAGACAAGCCTGATGCATTTTGGAAACAAGTTCTGTGGACCGATGAGGTTAAAATATAACTTTTTGGCCGGAATGGGCAAAGGTACGTGTGGAGAAGAAAGGGCACAGAATTTAATGAAAAGAACCTCTGTCCAACTGTTAAGCATGGGGGTGGATCAATCATGCTTTGAGGTTGTATTGCAGCCAGTGGCACAGGGAACATTTCACGAGTAGAAGGAAAATGGATTCAATCAAATTTCAGTAAATTTTGGATGGTAACTTGATGCCATCTGTGAAAAAGCTGAAGTTAAAGAGAGGATGGCTTCTACAAATGGATAATGATCCTAAACACACCTCAAAATCCACGAGGGATTACATCAAGAGGCGTAAACTGAAGGTTTTGCCATGACCTTCACAATCTCCTGACTTCAACATAATTGAAAATCTATGGATAGACCTTAAAAGAGCAGTGCGTGACAGACAGCCCAGAAATCTCAAAGAACTGGAAGACTTTTGTAAGGAAGAATGGGCAAAGATACCTCAAACAAGAATTGAAAGACTCTTGGCTGGCTACAAAAAGCTTTTACAAGCTGTGATACTTGCCAAAGGGGGCAGTACAAGATATTTACTCTGCAGGGTGCCCAAACTTTTGCAGACACCATTTTTTTTTATTTCTGTAATTTTGAAAGTGTAAATGATGGAAATAAAATCTAACTTTTTTTGACATATTATAAGGGGTGCCCAAACTTTCGATCCCCACTGTATATGCAATTTTTGTTTTTTACACTTATACTGTGTCATCACTTTTATTTGGTCACACAATTATTATTACCATATCTGTGATTGTATACACAAGCATGGAAATTATGGCCATTAAGGATTCTAAACAAAAAGAGTGTCTTCTCGACAATGTATTGAAAGCCTCAGTTAGGATAGGAGATAATATATCATAAAATTTCTTGCAGTAGGAAGCAGAAAATCCATCTGGACCAGGGATGTTTATAAAGTTTTAAAGCGTTAAAGGATCACTAAAGATTTTTTTTTTTTAAAAACAAACATGTTATACTTACCTCCACTGTTCGGCTCGTTTTGCACACAGTGGCCCCGACCCACGTCTTCTGGGGTCCCTCGGCGGCTGTCTCGGCTCCCCCGCAAGAGCTTTCCACCATGCAAGCGAGCTCGCATGGTGGAAAGCTCTTGCGGGCGTGCTCCCGTGATACAGCGGCAGCTGCCACCCAGCGCACTCGGCCCTGCCCCCCCAGTGCACCGGGTCATTGGATGTGATTGACAGCAGAGCCAGCCAATGGCTGCGCTGCTTTCAATCTATCCAGTGTAGCCAATCGACAGCCAGGCTGAGAACCGAGGAGGATGACGGGGACGAGCGTGTGCCTTTCGAGGGGTCAGGTAAGTAAAACTGTCCAATGTTTTTTCACCTTAATGTATAGGATGCAGATATAAGATATAAGAATAGCTGCCAATGAAAAAGAAAAAAGTCAGTCCATAAAGTCCTTGCGACTTTGATTTCCTTCTGCACCAGCTGATGTTTGGAGGGAATGGGTAACCATTCGATGTCATGCATTGCTTTGGTTGAGAGGGCAATCTATAAGCTGGATGTTTTGTAAAGAAGATTGGATTTCTTCAGCAGAAGGACAAACACATTTAGATCCTTGGTAAGTGAAGCAAATTTAAGATGGAAACCCCAATTGATAGATGATATGGTGTCGCTGAAAAAACTTAAAGAATCGTCTTTAAAGGCTGGCGCTTAGAAATGGTGACCTGAGAGAATCAGCAGAAAGTTAATAGGTATGCCTCTGGAAAACCTGTGATTCTTTTGCTCTAGCAGCTAGAAATTGTTCCTTGGTACGGCAACTGAAATTTGGCGATAATATTGCGCGTTGATCCATTGCGAGGTGTGAGGGCTCTATGAACCCTGTCTATCTCCATTCATTCGACTGGTATGGAAAGCTGTAGTTCTTAAAATAGGTGGCATAGTGGCATGCAAATCAGTGACAGATTCAGGTATTTCACGTATACGGACATTGGAATGTGGGGCCCTATTTTAGTAATCTTCTAAATGAGAATGAAGGACTAAGTTTTCCTCTTTGAGGTTTTCAAATTCAACTGCATAAGTCTGGGTGTAATTTTTAAGTTCATCAACCTGCAGTTCAAGATTCGCAGTACGTTGGCCCAGTTCTCTGATTTCCTTAGTTAGACTGTCTGTAATATGATTTGAGGTCTGTTTAAGGGCTTTGTGAAGCATTTTTTCAAATTGCCTCAGAACAGAAGAATGAGCAGGGTCTATAAGAGTAGAGATCTTACATCTAAAGATGTACTTTGTGAAGTCTATGGGCCAGATTCACAGAAAAAGTACGCCAGAGTATCTGCTGATACTCCGGCGTACTTTCAAATTTGCCGCGTCGTATCTTTATTTTGAATTCTCAAACAAAGATACGATGGCATTTGGCTAAGATCCGACAGGCGTACGGCTTCATACGCCTTCGGATCTTAGAATGCAATACTTTGGCGCCCACTGGGTGGAGTTTGCGTCGTTTTCCGCGTTGGGTATGCTAATTAGCTGTTTACGGCGATCCACAAAGGTACGCGCGGTCGTAGCATTCTCTAACGTCGTCGCTAGTCGGCTTTTCCCATTGTAAAGTTGCGAGTTGGCCGTCGTTCCCGCGTCGAATTTCAATTTTTTTTTTTTGCATAAGACGTCCGGGAATAGGAATGGACGTAACGCACGTCGCCGATCAAAAAATGACGTCGGTGCGACGTCATTACGCGCAAAGCACGGTGGGAAATTTCAAAACGGAGCATGCGCAGTACGTTCGGCGCGGGAACGCGACTAATTTAAATTATGCACGCCACATTTGAATTAGGCGGGCTTGCGCCGGACGGCTTTACGATACGCCGCCGCAAGTTTACAGGCAAGTGCTTTGTGAATCAAGCACTTGTGCTGAAAACTTGCGGCGGTGTAACGTAAAGGACATACGTTACGCCGCCGCAAATGTATGTGAATCTGGCCCTATATATCTGAATCTGAGTCCAATTTCCCCTGTGTTGCCACAGACACCTTAGAGCGCTGAAAGGATTTCACTGAGTATGAGGTAAAGGGGATGAAGCTAGTGCCATTCTAACTGAAGCCTGAGGCAGCGCTGCTTTGTTGTTTATTGACTTCATTTTCAGGCCAAAACTCCCAAGAACCATTTACATTAAGTGGCAGATGTTATTAGCATACTGAGTAACAATATTTTCTGGGTGAAGCTGAGCCGGGACGCGGTATAATATGGCAGAAATGTCCCTTCAGGAGCAGAACTCTAAGATGATATGTCTGCTCAGTCAGGCTCCGCCCATTTGCCTGTTGCGTTACTTTTCAAAACTGGAGTGGAACTGAACTTTTTATTTTAGAAGACATTTGTGTGTACATTATAAGGTGTTGCACACAGTTTGAAGAGTGCTTGCAGCACTGGTATTACTGGATTACTTTCCATGTGAAGATTGCCCCCAAGATTGTGGAATCACATTTTTAGTATGTGAAGAATGCAATAGAAGCGGATAAAGACAATATACTGTATTTGGGACTGTAAGGACATTTACAGTATGCATGATAATTATATTCACTGGTATTAATTTCATGTTTGTAAGAATTTCACACAAGACACAGTGGTGAAGTGAATATCTATTAGTTTATTGTACACTGTAAGCAGTGCAACACAGTATATTTTATTATTTGTATGTATCATACAGTTTTAGATATATAGATTGTGGACTGTCAAGATGGATTATAGTTATAATTTGTGTTCTATGCAGTGTATCTTCATGCATCTTGTTTTATTTATAAATATATATATATATATATATATATATATATATATATAAATATATATATATATATATAAATATATGTACACACGCATATATATATATATATATATATATATATATATATATATATATATATATATATATATATATATATATATATATATATATAAATATATGTACACACGCATATATATATATATATATATATATATATATATATATATATATATATATATATATATATATATATATATAGTGGGCCAGATCCACGTACATTGGCGCATAAATCCGTCGGGCGTAGTGTATCTCTGATCGGCCGTAGTGTATCTCTTTTTTTGAATACTCAAAGAATGCGTGCCATAAGTTACGGCGGCGTAGTGTATCTTTGGCGGCGTAAGGGCGCGTCATTCAAATGGATGTGATGGGGGCGTGTTTTATGTAAATACGTCTTGACCCGACGTAAATTACTTTTTTTTTCAACTGCGCATGCGCCGTCCGTGGGGATATCCCAGTGCGCATGCTCGAAATTAAACCGGAACAAGCCAATGTTTACGCCGGTGACATCATTCTACGCAAAGCCCTATTCGCGAACGACTTACGCAAACAACGTAAACATTTTAAAATTTGACGCGGGAACGACAGCCATACTTAACATAGGATACGCCTCATATAGCAGGGGTAACTATACGCCGGAAAAAGCCAAACGCAAACGATGTAAAAAAATGCGTAGTGGATCGCCGTATCTGGCTAATTTGCATACTCGACACGGAAGTCGACGGAAACGCCACCTAGCGGCCAGCGTAAATATACACCTACGATCCAACGGCATACTAAGACGTACGCCTGTCGGATCGATCCCTCATTCCGTTGTATCTTGTTTTGTGGATACAAAACAAAGATACAACGCGGGAACTTTGAAATTACGCGGCGTATCAATAGATACGCCGGCGTAATTCGTTTGTGGATCTGGCCCAGTATATATATATATATATATATATATATATATATATACTGTATATATATATATATATATATATATATATATATGTATATATATATATATATATATATATATGTATATATATATATATTAAAAATGGTTTATTGTACGATCTTAATACTTTATATTGCTCTATAAGAATAAACCACTTTTTTTTTATTTTAACACACATTTTTATGTGTCTTTTGTTCTTCTGGTCACTGTTACTTTGATTGTGGACTAGTAAACTAGATTATAATTTTAATTTGTGATTTATGCAGTTTAACTTCATGAATTTTACATTTTTTTTATATGTATTCTGTGCATGTCTGTGTAAATATTGTGTATTTATTCTGTGCATATATATTATTGCATGCACTTAGCACTTTACTGTATATGACTTGGATGAATATTGATAGTTTAAGGTGAATTGTTAAACATTTTTTTTTATACTATATGGTAAATATAGTTTTTGATTTAGGGAAGGTTTGCTTTTTTTTGCTTTTTCTTTTCTAGTCAAAAGCTATTTAATCTTAATGATAAACCTTGGGGTGTGTGCAAAATACACAAATGTGCTCAATCTATATACGTATCTGTTTATGGATTTTTAAAGCTATTGTTTAACATTCAGATTATGAGCTCACATCCAACCAACTTGTTATGTCTGTTGGCGCATTTAGACACTTGACATCCTTTGTGCTTACCCTGCAGGCACCTGTATATTCAAGTTATCAAGAGAGTCGGAGAAAGTGGGCAGCAGGATAGGTTGTCCCACGGTGACATTTAAACCATGGCATGTGTCAGGATGGAGCTGTGGATGCCAGGCATGATCTCAGTTTAAACCGCCTGCAGGGTTAGATTTGTGTGCAGCAATGTGGGAATAGCCTGGGGTGCGCAGAGCAGAAGCTAGACTAGATTAGGTTGTGGCTCAGGTAGAAGATTTTGCTTGTAACACCCCTAATCATCCAGCAATGTCACACGTGTATTGGTGTATACTGACTGCAGACTGCTATTTATTACAGGTTACACTGGAAGAGCTTCTTTGTGTTTTTTAATAGTGCTCATCGGTTACTACCGTATACGCTGTACACATAAATATGGTTATTGTATCAGTGGGTTAATGACAGCATTAAATGAAGTAGCTATTGTTCTATTGTTGTGCTCTGTATGCTGGAGACAATGGAAAGGTCATTATTGAGAGTTATCTACTAATGCTGAATTTAGGGGGAAATTAGCACCACAAACAGATAATATCTGTCAAGGAGAAAGTTATGCTAAAGCTGGTCATTGACATTAGAGGAAAGCTGAAGACACACAGGATATGATTTTCTTGAAATGTTTAACCCAGTGGCGGCTGGTGCTTTTTTTTGGGGGGGGGCAAACAAACTGAAAAATAAAACATCAAATGCAGCCACTGTACCCATCAATTGCCGCCACTTTGCCATCAATTGTCGCCACTGTGCCCATCAATTGCTGCCAGTGTACCCCATCTATTGCTGCCAGTGTGCCCATCAATTGCTGCAGTGTGCCCATCAATTGCGGCCAGTGTGCCCCATCAATTGCTGCCAGTGTGCCCATCAATTGCTGCCAGTGTGCCCATCAATTTCTACCACTGTGCCCATCAATTTCTGCCAGGGTGCCCCATCAATTGCTGCCAGTGTGCCCATTAATTGCTGCAGTGTACCCATCAATTGCCGCCACTGTGCCATCAATTGTCGCCACTGTGCCCATCAATTGCTGCCAGTGTACCCCATCTATTGCTGCCAGTGTGCCCATCAATTGCTGCAGTGTGGCCCATCAATTGCTGCCAGTGTGCCCCATCAATTGCTGCCAGTGTGCCCATCAATTGCTGCCAGTGTGCCCATCAATTTCTACCACTGTGCCCATCAATTGCTGCCAGGGTGCCCCATAAATTGCTGCCAGTGTGCCCATCAAATGCTGCCACTGTCCCCCCCGCCTGGCACTTACCCGTATTGGCGCTGTATTCCACGCTCCAAGTCCTCGATGTCTTATCCTGTCCTCTTCCTGTCCTCTGCTATGATTGGATGCCTGATAGGCGTTCAATCACAGCGCCTGTCGCTTCAGCCAATCAGGTGACAGGGTAACCAGACCCGAGCACCTGATTGGCTGACAGGCGGGTCAGTAATAGGGAAGAAATGTATTCGCTTCCCTAACACAACACTGTGTAAACAGTGAACTCACAGCATTGCGCCCGCTGTTTACCAATTTGGAAGCCTATCAGAGCCTATGGCTCTAATCGGGATGCCTATTAGAGCTGACGGCCCTAAGCAGGCGCTTCCAAAAAAAAAAGATAGACAATAGATAGATTCATGCAATGCAATGATGTGATTGACAGGTGCAGGAGAGAGGGGGTGGTGCTCCTGCACCCTTTAAGGATGCACTGCCACTGGTTCACAGCCCTGGAAGGATTTGCCCCCTTAATGACCAGGACATTTTTTGCGATGCGGCACTGCGTCGCTTTAATTGACAATAGTGTGGTTGTGCGATGCGGTACACAAACAAAATGTATGTCCTATTTTCTCCACAAATAAAGATTTATTTTGGTGGTATTTGATCACCTCTACGTTTTTTTATTTCTAAAAACAAAGGGCGACAATTTTGAAAGAAAAAAAAAAAATTGTTTTACTTTTTTGCTATAATACATATAAAGAAAAGAAAGAAAAATATAAAAAATAATAATAGTAGCCATGTGCACACTGAAATATTTTGTTTTGGTATTTTGGTTTCATCTGAAAAATACATTTATTCAGTTACTCCCAAAATGTGTTTTTATTTATTTTGTTTTGTTAAAAAAATGTATTTTTACGAAAATCCGAATGAATTAAGGTTGAATCTGTAAATTGAAGGCTTATGGTGTCTGTCAAATGTTTTAAGAAGATTTGACGAAGCAGCTAAACTGTACGACGTCACGATCGTACATTTATGGTTGAACGCTCCGCCCACAAGCTATAGTAGAATTCTAATGTTGTTTGACACTAGTAATATTTATAATTACGGTATTAATTATTATTACTAGTCAAGCAACATTAGAATTCTTCTATAGTCTATGGGCGGAGCATTTGACCTTAAATGTCCACTAGCGGCGAGCATATGTTTTTAGCTGCTTCGTCGAATCTTCATGTCTCTACAATGTCGAATCTTTCTCTCTGTGTCGAATAATCTTGGACTAATAGAGTTAGGTTAGGCACATTCGACCGCAGGTTTGATAGACACTGATCGCTATTGTCACCGTCATGTCGAATCTTCTATCTATCTATATCAAACTGTTGAAGCAACGATATGAACATATAGTGGATACAAAAATATAGTATTTTTATATTTCAGATTCTGCGTGTTCATTATCGTTATAGTTTTGTTAAAACAAACACAAAAATCACGAAATTCGGACTAAAATGCATTTGGACGATAACATGTATCTAAAACTGATCAGTTAGTTAGGTATGCATGTAAATGTACACACACACACACACATACGTACACATATATTAGACCTATGATTATTCCATTCATACGTTATTTTGTGTAGCCCTGATGACCCAAAAAACACATTGGCTGTTTTTTAGTATAAACTAATAAATGGATTTGTACTCTTTTATCCTTTGGTTTGGAGCTTCTTCCATTAGTGCATGCTTTTTTTTCTGGTAACCTGCTAGGGTACCCACTGGAGGGTAGTCTTGCCTATTGTGAGCAGCCTAATCTGAGCCAGTGTGCTCTCTGAAAGTTTTTGTCCTCTCACTATTTTGTATAAAGTCACATCAAAGTTCCAGCACCTCTTACTTTTTTCTACACTAGTTTAAAAAAAATGCAACATTTAATTCGTATATGGGGCTCAACATTCCCCCTTCATCAGGACTAAAATCTTTTTTGTGCAATGGGCAAGTTTTGGTAACTAGAGAAAGGCTGATATGAGTCTAGTCTGAAATTATAGTTGATGAAATAAAAACTTCAGATGTGATGAGCCTCGACGATGGCACCTGCAATTCAAGAGTTATGCCGTGTACACACGATTGAGCTTTTGCCTGGTCAAATCGGAATTCCATCAGAGAAAAATAGAACATGTTCTATATCTAAACTCTGATGGAATTCATCGGAATTTACAATGAAAAAACTCTGATGAGGAAACACACAATCGGAATTTCCGATCATGTGTACGCGGCATTAGAGTCTGTAAGAGAATATAGCTTGTTTTTTTCTTTATTGCAGGCTTCAATCTAGACAAAATTATGATTTTAGCCCTGATGGAGGGGGAGTGTTGAACCCACAAAACACACTAGCCCGGATTCAGATAGGAGATACGACGGCGTATCTCCTGACACGCCATCGTATCTCTGAGTCCGGCCGTCGTATCTATGCGCCTGATTCAGAGAATCAGTTACGCATAGATATGCCTAAGATACGACAGGTGTAAGTGTCTTACACCATCGTATCTTAGGCTGCAATTTCAGCCTGGCCGCTAGGTGGTGCTTCAGTATATTTCCGCAAGGAATATGCTAATTAGGTAGATGCGGCGATTCAAAAACGTACGTTCCGCTGGCGCATTTTTTTTACGTCGTTTACGTTCGGCTTTTTTCGGCGTATAGTAACCCCTGCTATATGAGGCGTAGCTAATGTTAAGTATGGCCGTCATTCCCGCGCCGAGTTTTAAATTTTTACGTCATTTGCGTAAGTCGATTCACAATTGAGCTGGGCGTAAGTTACGCTCACGTCGCTTTCATTGACAAATAGCGACGTGATTTGGAGCATGCGCACTGGGATTCAGTCGCTGCCGGCGCATGCGCAGTTCGTTCGGCGCGGGGACACGCTTGATTTAAATGTTACACGCCCCCTATCCGCCAAATTTGAATTCCGCCGGGTGATTTACGCTACGCCGGCTCAACTTTACAGGCAAGTGCTTTGTGAATAAAGCACTTGCCTGAAAAACTTGCAGCGGCGTAACGTAAATGAGATACGTTACGCCAGCAGAAAGATCCGCTGATCTTTCTGAATCTGGCCCACTGACTGTTGCAAAAAGAAATACAAAAAATTAAGGTCTGTACAAACTAATGTGGTTCTCCTGTCTTTTCAACACTGTGACCGATGACCGGACAGGGACAGGAGAAGTAGAAGACTGATGAGCTTACCCTTCTGTTACTCTGCTCTCTTCTCCTATCAGTTTGCTCCTTGTAAGCACATGAGTACTGCAGCACAAGTTATTGAATTCTGCTTCTCCCTCTCCTAATCAGAGCTCTGTGGTACAAAAACTGATATTGTGATATGGGGTTGTAGGGGCTCAGTGGCAGATGTGCTTGCAGGCATGTACTGGCAATCGGGACTACCAGGAGTTTCCCGGTGGGCTGATGGCTCAGTGGATCCGGTTTCAGTGCCGCTCATCTCCTCTCCCTGGCTTACTTAAGCAGCGCGACTGAATACAGACATGCTCCTCGGGATTCGGCACTAAGAAGCTAATCATACGAGAATCGGAAGGAGGGCTCAGGGAAGCCGCACACAGCTGTGAAATAAGATTCCTCTGCACTCGTTCTCCTGCTCTTTTCTTCCCCCTATCTCCATCCTGTCTGCTGCGGTGGAGAATCTAGATGGAGAGAGGGGGAAGAAAAGAGCAGGAGAACGAGTGCAGAGGAAGCTTATGTCACAGCTGTGTGCGGCTGCCCTGAGCCCTCCTTCCGGTTCTCATATGATCAGCTTCACAGTGCTGACTCCCGAGGAGCATGTCTGTATTCAGTCGCACTGCATAACTAAGCCAGGGAGAGGAGGTGAGCGGGGAGAGGAGCATATGGGGGACCAGAGAAGCTTATGGGGGGATGAGCATATGGGGGACCCGAGCAGCATGGGTTGGGGGAGAGAGAAGCATATGGGGGACCAGAGCAGCACCGGGGGGAGCATATGGGGGACCAGAGCAGCACGGGGGGAGAAAGGAGCATATGGGGGAGAGAGAAGCATATGGGGGACCTGAGCAGCATGGGGGGAGAGAGGAGAATATGGGGGACCAGAGCAGCATGGGGGGGGAGCATATGGGAGACCAGAACAGAATGGGGGGGAGAGATGAGCATATGGGGGACCAGAGCAGCATGGGTGGGAAGGGAGGAGCATATGGGGGACCAGAACAGCATGGGGGGCAGAGATGAGCATATGGGGCACCAGAGCAGCATGGGGGGGGAAGAGAGGAGCATAGGAGGGACCAGAGGAGCATGCAGGGGACCAGCGGAGCGCATGGGGTACCAGAGCAACATGGGGGGAAATAGAGGAGCATAGGGGGACCAGAGAAGCATGCAGGGAATCAGAGCAGCATGGGGGGGACCAGAGAAGCATGGCGGGACCAGAGGAGAATGCGGGGAACCAGAGGAGAATGCCGTAACTAGTGGAGCATGGGGAAACAGAGGAGCATGGGGGGACCAGAGGAGCATGGGGGGAACAGAGGAGCATGGGGGGGACCAGAGGAGCACATGGGGACCAGAGCAGCATGGGGGAAATAGGGGAGCATGGGGGGAGCAGAGAAGCATGGGGGGACCAGAGGAGCATGGGGGGATAAAGGAGCGGGGGGACAGAGGAGAACAGGGGGGAGCACAGGGGGCAGAGTGGCATGGGAGGACCAGAAGGAGCATGGGGGAGGGGACAGACAGCTGACTCAACAGCTATGGCCTGGGAGTTTCTCACGTTCCTGCCTAATCTTGTCCCATTACGGGTGGGTGCCAAACTGATTCTTTGCCCTGGGTGAAATGTCTAGCTTCCCCACTGGTACTGCTTATAAGAGAAATAATGTAAAATGACTAATGGCTAGTGAAGGGGGTGGTGCTTGGGTGGCTGGCCAGGGCATCGGGTTTGTTCGGCCAGCATGGGAGAGACCTGTCACCTGTCAAAGTGGGCCAGTCTGGATGAAGTCCAGGTCCAAATTTGTGTCCCAGTCCAGCCCTGTGTGCTTGTACAGTCCATGGCAGTAGGCATTTTGATTTAAGGGCATGGCAGCCCATTTTTATTAAAAGGAAACAGAAAGAAAGTTCTTCTGACAGCAGCTTTCCCTTTCTCCTTCTTTAGCAAACACAACACATGGAAAATACTGGGCCACCTGGCTCTTAGGCTCACTCTGCCTTGATTGCAGTAACTTGCTGCCCAAGCCCACTCTTGGCCACCAAGTATGGTTCTCCATTCATCCCTGGGCTCTCAGAACCTCTCTTAGTCTCCCAGGCCTGTGTAGCCATCCTGACATTTCCAGTCCTTTGAGCAAAAAGTCCACTTCACCGGGGATGCATTCTGCAAAAACAACCAGGTCTCCAAACAGGTGTCTGTCTCCAAATGGCAGCAACTGCCATGAGCTATGCTCAGATCTAGCTTATAACAATCTTGACCATCTGTGTACTCACACAGGCTATAGGCAACTATAAAATCTTGGACACAGGATGGAAGGTTATGTCCAGCCCAGAACTCTTTGGAACCTTTAAGCTTCTGGCCCAAATCCGATACTACCAAATCCGGAGAAAACATATAACACAGCTTTCTCTGTTCACTATAAATATGCCAGAGCCTACCAAATTGCACCTTTGAGAATCCAGTGTCCTTTTTACTGCTAAACTCTCACCATTGCAGGGCTTTGCACTATATATATATATATATATATATATATATATATATATATATATATTTACATTATATTATACTGTATATATAAACATACAGTATATATACTGTATGTTTTATATACACACACATTTATTACAAAGAGATAAAGTACTCACATACTACAATCTATTTGGGAAAGAGTCCCAGTGCGGTAAATCCTTTTTTTCACTCATGAACATAATAAACAAAGAAAATATTTAAAATCCACTATACATTTCCTTGAATCATTGCTAAATGAAATAACAAAACAAAACTGCAAAGCTATCACATTTCAACTTTTTTTAAAAATAGACTTCTGACTGCCATAGGTGGGAATAGACCCCAGAAGGCCAGTTACGTAATAACAGAGCTTGATTCTGTTTTGGTTTGATGTTCTTATAGTGAAATTGAATTAATTTATTTTATTTTTTTACATCATCCATCATGTTTTATTACTTTCCTTTTTTTCAAAAGCTTTGCCAATAATATCTCAGCGTTGTTCGAGATGAAGGGAAAACAATAGGTGACTGTGTTAGTACTAATTAACCAACAGACATAAGAATGTTTCTGTCTGTGCTTTTCTCTGGCTGAATCAGCTTCTGTGTGAAGTGTGCAAATGATTTTACTCTGCCTCTTGTGCTTTCATGTGCCAGAAATAATAACCAGGTTCCTAAAGGGGAAAAACATCTCTCCTCCAGACAAGATCTCCAGATCAATATATATTTTTTTTGCACAAAAAAGCATCAAATATTCAAAATACATCCTTATTTGCTTCTTATAATAGTTGTTTAGGTATCCTGCCCTTTACCATAAAATGTTTTGTCAACTCATGTCCTACCATAGATGTATGTGACTGGCTGTTCTCAGGTCTATGTTCTAAAGCTGTTAGGAGACCACTTATGGGGATCATACACAACTCAATTACAATTTTTTGACCCAAAGTTTGAATGATGATTAGGCTCTTTTATACCTCGTACACACGGCCGGATTTTCAGAGAAAAAAAGTCAGACGGGCTATTTTTCTAGGAGGGTCCAGGCGGGTGTAGCCTCCATCTGACTTTTTGATTTCGGAAGTCTGACGGACCTTAGATAGATAACCTGTTCTCTTTCTTTCTGTCGGACTTCCGACGGACTCATGGCGGACTTTTGCACGGTCAAAAGTCAGACCATGTGTACAAGGCATAAGACCATTCTGGGGGTATAATAGGTTTCTGCACATATCTTTATTATGGCTTTTTAATGATTTTTTTTTCTATCTCATATGAAGCACCAAAAAAGTCCCAATATTTTCTTCTTTTGGTTCTATTTTGATATGGCTTGCTTAGACAGCGATGCGTGGCATTATGTCCTCTCATCACCATTTATTTTACCCCTAAAAACCTACACCACCATTCCACAACCACTTGCGTTGCATTCGGTTGCAGCATGACCCCATTTAGACCACTGGATTGAGTACAGCAGGGAATACTGCCCATTAAACTTAGTGGTGAGAAGTTGAAGGGTGGTAAAAATGTAGGTCATCCGTGTGTTTTTCACCCCCCCCTTACCACAAGTGTAAAAACATGGCCTTACACTGGCAACAGATGCAGTGGCATTGCTAGGGGGTGACTATTGGGGCTATAGCCCCTTACCTGGGACCCATAACTCTGAGTCTCGTACTGTATGGGTGCAGTCCCACAATTAGCATGGAATGACCCGGTCCAAGGGGAGAGTGGCAGACTGAGCTGTGGTAGCGCTGGCTCCGGCTCTGCCCTGCCTCCACCCAACTCTACTCTTGGCCACTGGTTGCTAGAGCCACCTAGCATCTAGCAACCAGTGACGTCACGGCCACAACTCACTCCCTGCCCAGCATTCAAAGCTCTGGAGGACTCCTCTTCCTCCTCCTCCGCGCTAGTGCTTATGGGACCTAAAGAGTTAAGCCCAGCCCCCTTGTCATGGTCCTGGACGGAATCGTCCTGCCGCTGGTCCGGTGATGGTAGGGTGCAGGGCAGTGGTATCTTTAAGCAGGGAGGGGGAGGCCTGGGCAGCCAGGAAAAACCCAGGAGGGAGTGAGAGAGAGAAGACGTGGCCTTACCACCACCCTGAGCAGCACCCCCGGGGCATCCCATAGCCTGCACTCCTTCTCCAACCTCCTCTCCCAGCTCACTGTGACTGACATGGAACAGGAAGGAAATAAACTGACTGAGGACAGGTGGGAGGTAGGTGGATCACGCACGCCTACCCACACAGACAGGGGCTGGGACAGTAGGGACTGCAGGCAGGGCTAGGGGGTCTCTCTTTCCCACCCCCTCTCTCTCTCTTTTACCCCCTCTCTCTTACCCTCCCTCACCCCCTCTCTCTCACCCTCCCTCACCCCCTCTCTCTCACCCTCCCTCACCCCCTCTCTCACCCTCCCTCACCCCTTCTCACCCACCCCCCTCTCTCTCACCCCCTCTCAATCACCCCCTCCCTCACACCCTCTCAACCACCCCTCTCTCATCCACCCCCTCTCTCTCACAGTCCATCACCCCCCTCTCAGCCACCCCTCTCTCTCTTTCACCCCTTTTCCTCCACCCCCTCTCTCACTGATCTCACCCCTCCTCTCTCTCTCACCCCCTCTCTCTCACCTTGATGTATGGGGAAGCTCTCTGGGGACCCTGCTGTATGGGGAGGCTCTCTGCAGGCCCTGATGTATGGGGAGGCTCTCTGGTTACCCGGATGTATGGAGAGGCTCGCTGGGGAGCCTGATGTATAGGGGGCTCTCTCTGGGGAATATATATGAAATATGGAGAAAAAATGCGCTAAATCAAAGTGAATATAAAGCTGCCAGCACACAAACAAACAAAGCCAAAGAAAAATATAGAAATAAAGTGCAGAGCTAATGAATATAACTCAACACAGTGATGGAAATGACATACAAATAATATCAAATAATGAAAAAATTGTGATGAAATCCATATGTGAAAACTGAATATCACAAAAGTGATATCAATTAGGAATCCACTATAGTGGAAATAGTCCGTGAAAACAAGTGTAAAAACTCTCCAGTCGTTGGCATGGACTGACGAATAATAGGTTGTCTGCAGGGATCTTATAGCATCTAACATGTAAGGTGGGGTACTCTTACCATGTATGGTGGACTCCAGCTG
Source organism: Rana temporaria (assembly GCF_905171775.1). NCBI lineage: Eukaryota > Metazoa > Chordata > Amphibia > Anura > Ranidae > Rana > Rana temporaria. The sequence goes on along the minus strand of NC_053494.1, from coordinate 175,909,042 downwards.
CTTTACAGCAGTGAGTCGAAAGCGCTTGTTGGTCTCTCAGGACCTTGGTCTCTGCAACCAGGATTCCCCGAATGTTGGTGCGTTTCTCAATCCTTAGGGTGGAACCAGGAACGATGTAAACAACAGGAACCAAACCAATCGGGTTTCGAATGCAGGGACACAGGAAACAGGTGGTTCAAATGAACTCGAAAATGGTAAAAAGAAAAAGAGTGCTCCAATGGTGCAGGTCAAAACAAACCCTGACAGGTTTTATTTAAAAGGTCATGATACATGTCAAAAGATAAAAATAAAGGTGATCACATGAATAAAAGCAGTATGGGGTGCTATAATGCAAAACCCGATGCGTTTCGGCTCAAACAGCCATCAACAGGGGCATCTCTCTGGTGACCCTTGTGTAAAGGGGGGCTCTCTGGAGACCCTGATGTAAGGAAGGTGCTCTCTGTAGACCCTAAAGTATGGGGGGCTCTCTGGGGTCCCTGGTGTATGGGGAGGCTCTCTGGGGATCCTTATCTAAGGGGAGGCTCTCTGGGGATCCTTATATAAGGGGAGGCTCTCTGGGGACCCTGATGTAAGGGGGGGCTGTCTGGGGACCTTGATGTAAGGGGGGCTCTCTGGGGTCCCTGAAATAAGGAAGGGGCTCTCTGGGGACCCTGATGTAAGGGGAGGCTATCTGGGGACCCTGATGTAAGGAGAGGCTCTCTGGGGACCCTGATGTTAGGGGAGGCTCTCTGGGCCTCCTTATGTAAGGAAGAGCCTCTCTGGGGAGTCTGATGTAAGTGGGGGCTCTCTGGGGACCCTGATGTAAGGGGGTGCTCTCTGGGGACTCTGATGTAAGGGGAGGCTATCTGGGGACCCTGATGTAAGGAGAGGCTCTCTGGGGACCCTGATGTTAGGGGAGGCTCTCTGGGAACACTTATGTAAGGAAGGGCCTCTCTGGGGAGTCTGATGTAAGTGGGCTCTCTGGGACCCTGATGTAATGGTGGATACACACTCAGATATATAACAATATTATATATATATATATATATATATATATATATATATATATATATATATATATATATATATATATATATATATATACATACAGTATATATATACATACATACACACACATGTATATTATTTGCAAGAATATGACTTTCTTTACTTCACTGCTATGGGCTGCTATGGGCTCTAGCCCCAGATCTTTTGTAGACCTAGCAATGCCCCTGCACCAGATGAATCAAAATGTGGCAGGTACGTCAGGCACCAGCCAAATTTCAATCCATCTATGGCCGTCCTAATCCACAGAAATCAATCTAATGATCAACTTTGTTGGAAGATTTTCTTTTGATCAACGCTGCAGTCGATTGGCTTCAGCATGTGACCAGTGTATTCTGACAACGGAGGGGTCCAATTGCCTGAATACAATAACACAGTGGGTAGGATTTCTCCATCCACCTCAATTGTGAGGATGAAGGGAATTCATTCAGTTTCATGCTGGATGATCAAAAAAAATAAACTGATCCATGTATGGGCAACCTCAGACTTCAGTATCCTGGAGACCCTAATTCCAGAGTGCTCTTTTGCCAAATTTAGCTGGAAAGTCATCAGTGAAATCTATTGCTAAATCTATGTAAGGATGACTATTCTAAGAACCCCTGTCAGTAATAAATTGTTAGTCTCAACCTTTAACTGCTACTTTCTCTGGACAGCCTGATCTGTTAAAGTAATTGTAAAGACCTTTTCTTTAATAAAATAAAAAAGATGGTATTCTTACTGCTGTTTGTAATGGTATCGCACAGAGCGGCCCTGATCCTTCACTCCTAGAGTCCACCACCTGCGCTTTCCACTCCTTCACCTTCTTAGTGCTTCTCAGCAAGCTGGCTGCTGATGGAACACCTGTTTATGTACACTTACGTACATGTACATCCATAGACACAGACAGCCTGGCTCAGCCACACCCCCAGCTCTGGTGTTTGGGGGGGGGCAGCAAACAAACCCTCCACCCCCTCACCAGTCAGCCTCGCACTTACCCCATCCAGGCCACGGGCAGCTTCCCGGCTTCTCCTCCCAGCCAATCCGGTCGCTTCACCCCCCAGCCAATCCTGTCTTAGGACCTGCTTCCTATTCTGATTGGCCGGGAGGATACGCAGGAAGACATTAGCGAATGCTGATTCGCTAATGCCACACGTCCGTGGGCTCAGGGTTCAGTGCTCTGCGCCCCAAGCCCACCCTTTTTAAAGCCAATCAGAGCCTCTGGCTCTAATCATGTACTTAAAAAAGAAGAACCTCATATAAATCCATGCATCCGACGCCCCATATGGAGATTAGGGGCTGGCGCACAGAGATTAGGGGGGCAGCGCCCTAGCGTCCCTTATGGACCCACCGCTGCTATTCCCATCTCAGAAAGTTGGAGGTATGTCTACCACGGCGGCAGACATCATGAAGTTCTCAATCAGCTACAAGGGCACTGGTGAGCGCTCTTGTAGTTCATTAACACTTCCTGAGAAGTGGTAAGCTGCAATTTAATACATTTTCGTTTTCAATCTAATAAAGGATAAGTTAACTTTAAAAAAAAAAAAAAAAATGAATTCACATTTTTTTGCAGGTAAAAAAAAATTACATTTACAATTTTTTCTTAGGAGCCTTTAAAGCATTGCACCAGCAATTAGCAGCTTGTTGATACCATGCAGGTCTCCTGCACACTGTCAGTGTGAGCTGTCTGCCCCATACATTGCATAGCCAAGCAGTTTCACACTAACAGGAAGGCTGAATGAACTCAAGACTCAATGAACTACCACAGCGCCATGGTAGTTCATTGAAAACTACCACTTGCCGACAAAGGACGTTCATTCATTCACTCATATGAGCCCGTGCTGTTTAAAAAAAGACAGCAGCATGGGGAACATCTCCCTGTACTGGTGTCACAAGGTGGAGAGAGCAGGGGGGAGCTGTTGTAGTTGTGAGAACATGTTACATTTTCCACCCTAAAAACGGATGGAACATATAATGTGTTCCCAAAAGTGAACGTATCTTTTAATACTGCTTTAAGCCCAATTCTTAGCTGCTGTAAAAATTTACACATGCAGTGTAAATAAGCTAAATGTTTGTTGGGCTTCTTGCGAATTCCTACATATTTAATTCCTCACCTGAATGTAGTGGACAACAGTCAGATGCTGAATGGGACATACGCACATTACAGCACATTTTTACGTATGTATAAACATGCATGTTTCGGTTATTAGATCATGCATATTTAAATCTGAATTCCAAGATTAGCAAATATTGTGTAAATACAAGAGGCATGTGTATTCTTGCTGTACATATTTCTTCCAGCTCTGTGCAGTAATCTAACATGAAATTTCGACTTTGTGTAGAGGATAGGGATGAACCGAACACCCCCCGGTTTGGTTTGCATCAGAACTTGCGAACAGGCAAAACATTTGTACGAACACACGAACACCAATAAAGTCTATGGGACATGAACATGACAAATCAAAAGTGCTACTTTTAAAGGCTTATATGCATGTTATTGCGATAAAAATTGTATGGGGACCCGAGTACTGCCCCAGGGGACATGTATCAATGATTTAGCAGTGATTTAAATAATGCTTAAAGTGAAACATTAAAAATTAAATATTCCTTTAAATATCATGCTTAGTCTGCCTGTAAAGTAGTGCATCTTTCCCGTTTTTAGAACAGTACCACAGCAAATTGACATTTCTAAAGGAAAAAAAATTATTTAAAACTGCTCACGATCTTTGATCACAGCATCCTACGACCCTAAAAAATTTGAACATGTGACTCTGCCCCCTTCTGACATCATGTGACATCACGTAACATCATATAACAGCTGTAAATGCAGAAAGCTCTCAGTCAGCGGGAGCCTCCCATGGAGGTGGAGTTTTTTTCCATTTACAATCTCTCGTCCCCTCTTTTCTTGTGGTCTGCCAGGTTGTGTTCTCAGATAAGGGTCTGGTATAGATTCTGGAGGGGGACCCCTATGCCTTTTTCTTTACATTTTGGCTCTGGGTTCCCCTTAAAATGCATACCAGACCTGAAGGGCCTGGTATGAATTTTGGGGGGACCCCTATGCCATTTTTTTTACATTTTGGCACAGGGCCCCCTTTAACATCCATACCATACCTGAAAGGCTTAGTATGGATTTTGGGGGGACCCCCATGCAATTTTGTTTATACATTTTGGTGCAGGGTTCCCCTAATATCCATACCAGACCCAAAGGGCCTGTAAACACAATTAAAAACATTTTATCATTTTTCTTTCACTTCACAATTATGTGCCACTTTGTGTTGGTATATCACATAAAATCCCAATAAAATACAATTACGTTTCTAGCTGTAACATGACAAAAGACAAAATGTGGACATTTTAAAGGGGTATGAATCCTTTTTAAGGCACTGTATGTAGTACTGTGCAGTAGACACAATTGGAAAAGTTTAGAAATTCAGAAACATATGCCTTAGCCAACTTTTGATAATTTTCCTCTTTGGAAGTGTAATTGAAGGGCACTTTGATGTATGTGTTCTTCATCAATTCCTTTGCAGTGTTCTCCCATTGGGGGACAGCTGGGTGACCTCCAGCTGAGGAGTCAGCACAGGTTTTGTCCAACAATGTAGTTAGAATCGTATAAACTTTGCAAAGGTTCATCTGGGTCTTGAACATTTAGATGTTGACTTAGCAATAGAACCAACTTATTGCTTGGAAAATCTGGGTCTTGTTCTAGATACAGCTAAAGCCAGAGTTTTCCTTCCTCAGGAGGAACTTAACCTCTCCATTCCCAGACTCATTCTCTTCAGTCCAAGAGTTGCCAAACTCTTCACTTTGCATGAATTTGAGTTCTAATGATGGTATCCTCTTTCCAAGGCAATCCCATTTGTACAAATTCATTCAAGACCTCTTCAACCCAAGAGTGTCCAGTCCTTGGACAAACCTAATTGCCTAGCACTGAGGACCAGACCGTCCCTGGCAAGGGCTCAGAAATCCTGCTCTGGAATTTGGGTCCTTACGACCAGTCTCTTAGAAAATTCTCAAAATGGATGATAGCCTGTCAGACTAATGCCACGTACACACCATCACTTTTTGTGATGAAAAAAAAACAACATTTTTAAAAACATCATTTAAATTCTGAAAAACAACATAAAAAAATTTGAACATGCTTCAATTTTTAGTGTCGTTTTTCAAAACGTCGTTTTTTGTGTCATTTAAAATGATAGTGTGTGGGCAAAACAATGTTTAAAACAACGTTTTTAAACCAGCGCATGCTCAGAAGCAAGTTATGAAGCGAGCTTCAATGGAACAAAGTGCCGTCGTACGTGCTGAACGTAACCACGCTTTGCTAGAGCATTTTGAAAAAACGATGGTGTGTATGCTTCGTCGTTTTTTAAAATGAAGTTTCAAAAACGTTGTTTTTTTTCATCACATAAAACGTCGTTTTTTTTCATCACATAAAACGTCGTTTTTTTTCATCACATGAGACGTCGTTTTTTTCATCACAAAAAATGAATGTCTGTACACGGCATAAGAAGGAGTTCTTTACAACTAGACCAAGGTGGCTTGTTTGTCAAGACATCTTGTCCATGATTAGGGTTACGTACGGACTTTGTTTTTTTTTGGACACGGCCCCGAACAATTTGCTGAAAGTTCGGGTTCGGGTCCGGTGTTCGGCAATGTAATGGCGGGCTGCAGGGCAGCCAATCACCATTTGTTTTGCTACTGTGACTAAGAAGCCATCACAGCCATGCCTACTAATGGCATGGCTGTGATTGGCCAGTGCAGCATGTGACCCAGCATGTGACCCAGACTCTATATAAGCTAGAGGGACATAGCACAGCTTGTCACTCTGCTTTAGATAGGGTAGGGAAAGGCTGCTGCTGATCTGATCTGAGGGAGAGATTTAGATAGGAGTCAGACAATCCTGCTACAGAAATCATATTACACCAGCGCTGCATAGGTTCCTGTGAGATACTCTGCATTAGATACTTTAGGGAAAGGTTCCAGATTGTTCTTATAGGGACAGAAATATATAGGAGTCAGTCCTGCTTCAGAAATCATATTACACCAGCACTGCATATGTTCCTGTGAGATACTCTGCATATTACACCAGCCCTGCATAGGTTCCTGTGAGATACTCTGCATATTACACCAGCACTGCCTAGGTTCCTATGAGATACTCTGCATATTACACCAGCACTGCATATGTTCCTCTGAGATACTCTGCATATTGCACCAGCACTGCATATGTTCTTGTGAGATACTCTGAATTAGATAGCTTAGGGAAAGGTTCCAGATTGTTCTTATAGGGAGAGAAATATATAGGAGTCAGTCCTGCTTCACAAATCAAATTGCAGCAGCATTGCATATTTTCCTGTGAGATACTCTGCATATTACACCAGCACTGCATAGGTTCCTGTGAGATACTCTGCATATTACACCAGCACTGCCTAGATTCCTGTGAGATACTCTGCATATTACACCAGCACTGCCTAGGTTCCTGTGAGATACTCTTCATATTACACCAGCACTGCATAGGTTCCTGTGAGATACTCTGCATATTCCACCAGCACTGCATAGGTTCATGTGAGATACTCTGCATATTACACCAGCACTGCCTAGGTTCCTGTGAGATACTCTGCATATTACACCAGCACTGCCTAGGTTTCTGTGAGATACTCTACATATTACACCAGCACTGCATAGGTTCCTGTGAGATACTCTGCATATTACACCAGCACTGCCTAGGTTCCTGTGAGATACTCTGCATATTACACCAGCACTGCCTAGGTTCCTGTGAGATACTCTGCATATTACACCAGCACTGCATAGGTTCCTGTGAGATACTCTGCATATTACACCAGCACTGCATAGGTTCCTCTGAGATACTCTGCATATTGCACCAGCACTGCATATGTTCCTGCGAGATACTCTGCATTAGATAGTTTAGGGAAAGGTTCCAGATTGTTCTTATAGGGAGAGAAATATATAGGAGTCAGTCCTGCTTCACAAATCAAGTTGCAGCAGCATTGCATATGTTCCTGTGAGATACTCTGCATATTACACCCGCACTGCATATGTTACTGTGAGATACACCCTTTATATACTTTTCTTCTATTGTGCTATTCAAAAAACATCCATTTAGGGAAAAAAACTATTTTGCAGTGTTTCTTCCAGTGTTTGCAGTGTTTCCTCCATATATGTACGTGTGAGATAAACACTTTAGCCAGTGTTATTCTATTGTACTATTCAAAAATCACCCATTTAGGGCAAATATATATATTTTGCAGTGTTTCCTCCAGTTTTTGCAGTGTTTCCTCAATATCTGTACGTGTGAGATAAACCCTAACCCTAACCGTGACCTTGTCCTCCTAGGTCAAGATTTTTTTTATGTTATTTTAAGTTTTTTCCCTATCAAAATTGATTTGCAGAGTACTTGCCATGCTCTTACCAACATTTTGCTGCCATTTGCAGCCCTCTATCCCTTTCCATTCGTTTTTTAGAGACACTTTAGTAGTCAAAAGTCCGAGTCCCTATTGACTTCAATGGGGTTCGGGTTCGGGGTCAAGTTCGGGTCCCGAACCCGACTTTTTTCTGAAGTTCGGTCGAAACCCGTCCAACCCGAACATCCAAGTGTCCGCTCAACTCTATCCACGATAAACATTCTGGAATGATTCTTTGGGCAATTTAGTTGTCTCCATGCTAACTGGAGGGTCAGTCAATCAGGATTCGGTCAGAAAATGAAAGAGCAGTGGCCTAGATCAGCCATCAGGGAGGAACCAGATGTCTTGCCATGGCATATGGCAAATGGCAAACTATTTTGGTCCTATAAAAGGGGCCTAGACCTCCTTGCCTACCTAAGGTAGTTTTGGCTATTTACCACAACCAGGGGACCATGCTTTTGTCACTCTATCCAGCAACAGTTCATCAGAAGGAAATCTATCTTCATTGTTTGGATTTTGTGTATGCTGTGCATGTCTACCTTGCAGTCACTGCTTCCATTGGAAAGATTGAATCTCTTTTTATTATTCATGATATTCTCCAAAAATGGGAACCTTTTTCTTGTTCAACCATTTCTCAGTGGTCTTTTGAGGATCAGCAACTGTTTCAGAGATTTACAAGGCTGCCACGTGATCTTCTGTTCACCTATTCTCAAAGTTTTACCAGGGTAATGTTCAGGCCTTATGTGATTCCAGCTTTGGGTATAATGTCCTCCAGGTGGCCCTTTGAGCTGCAGGCAGTCCCTAGTTATGTTGTTGTTCGAGAGCCTGATAGTGTTTTGTTGCTGTTGCCCACCTCTTATTTGACCTGCTTTTGGACATCCCAACACAATATAAGTTCCTGCGTCCATCAATTAAGGCTTACCATAAAATCCATTTCTTGTAGTTCATTGAAGGACACAGGTCCCACCCCTCTGTTTGTATGGTAATGCTCTTGATAATGTTTTTCAACAAAACCAAGGTAAACTGGGTGTAGAGGGAGTGATACCAGGCCGGCACTATTTTTTATTTGCCAGTGTTCAAATCTTCCTGTAGGCACCAGTATAACCCAAAAGTTATTTAATCCCAGTGGCCCTCAGTAAACTACTGTACAAGAAATGGACTTTATGGTGAGAACAATAATCCAATTTTTGAGTGGATTTCTTTAATTTTTGAGTGGATTTCTTTAATTAATTTTTTATTACAAAATTAAATTGAATCCAGTCACTGCAGAGGACAGTAGCCATGTCAAGCTTTGCATTCAGTAGAGAATAATATTCTCTCTCTTCTTTGTTTTGAGGTATCCTTTTTAATACATATTGTATTCATTTTTTTTCACAAGGTAAAAACACTTGAAAAGGCTAAAGCAGGGGAAGAACATGATGTAATATGTGATCCATACGAACAATGCTTCTAAAAGTGTCACAGTAATTCAATATATGTATGCCTAGCAAAAATATGCCTGTTCAAGAACAGGCAAGGTTGGGCATTTTAAAAATAATGTAATATGTGCAGGACATGAGTGCAGAAGGTATGGTGGAGGGAAGTATATGAAGGAGAGAAGTGTGGAGGGTATGGCAGTAGACAGTTGGTACAGCTAAGCAATGATGAGTGTATGGCAGCTGGAAAAATGTGCCATAGAGAAGAGCAAGGGGTATGATGGTGGGCAGGTACTGTAGCTATAGGAAAAATAAGAGGGAAAATGTGTCAAAATTATGTGGAATACAAAATCAGCATTTTCCACTGTGAAATCAAGTTCCACAAAATGTTTTGCTCATTCCTTAGGCTGCTTTCACACTATGCCGCAAAATGCCGCTATTTTACCGTTGGATTTGCAGCACATTTCTGTGCGGCAAAACCGCTTTAACCCCCGCTAGCGGTCGAGAAAGGGTTAATACCGCCTGCAATGTGCCGCTGTGGTGACCCCTTCCCCTCTCTGACGCAAGTAGAGAGGGGAAGGGGTTACCCATTGACGTGCACGGATGACCCATTGCATTAACGTGCACGGATGACGCCGCCCCTCTGACACGTTACGCCGATCGTCGCACACAGAACGGAGCTCTACCTATGTAAACAGTGCATATTTTTAGCACTGATCACTGTATTAGTGTCACTGGTTTTCACAAAGTGTCAAAAGTGTCAGTGTCCGATTCTCCACCGCAATATCTCAGTCACGCTATAAGTTGCTGGTCACCACCATTACTAGTATAACAAATAAATAAATAAATAATATAAATATAAATAAATAAATAAATACAAATTCCAGTACATATCCCATAGTTTGGAGACGCAATAACTTTTGCGCAAACCAATCAATATATGGGATGTTTTTTTTAACCAAAAATATGTAGCAGAATACATTTCGGCCTAAATTTATGAAATCAGATTTTTTACTTTTTTCCTATTGGATATGTTTTATAGCAGTAAGTAAAAAACAATGTTGTCGGTCTTTTTTGTTTATAACACAAAAAATAAAAAACCCAGTGGTGATCAAATACCTCCAAAAGAAGCTCTATTTGTGGGGGAAAAAATCGCATCAATTTTATTTGTGTACAGCGTCGCATGACTGGTCAATTGTCAGTTAAAGTAATGCAGTGCCGTATCGCAAAAAATGGCCTGATCAGGTCAAGTGGTTAAAGAAGGCTGTACAGTACTGAGCTTTTCTATGGTTTAGTGGATGATTTTTGGTTTCATTTAGCCCACCTCACCATATCCTTTCTGGTCATGCTGTTACATTGCCCTGGAAACTCTCAATACTCAACTTTTAAAAACATCATTGCCCAGTACGCTGTAACTGCGGCAGATATCAGCTATTTGGGTTAAAACTATGAAGCAAGGTATGCATTCCAATGCTATACATTTGACAGAGTTTGTGTAGTGTATCCAAAACAGATCTATCTAATCACCCAGTGAAATTTATGTTTTACAGCAATTTGTCACTTTAAAATAATTGCAAACACCATTTAGGGAGCCTTTTTATGATTCTGATATAGTAAATCACCAATGCTCTTCTTCACATTATCTTAAAAACACTCTCTATAAGTGGTTATAAATTAATGTAAAATGGATAATTGCTGCTGAAAATGACATTTATAACACATATTGCTGTAATTCTGCAATGTAATTGATTTTTTTTTTCATCTAGTTAAACCAAGCTTACTATAGACTTACTGTATTCTCCCTGATATCATAAAATTAGAAAAGGTGGACAGTGGACAATGTACTTCAGTGAAAACAACACTTAAAGTGGATGTAAACCCTCTCCTATACCCAGTGAAGTGAACAGCCTCAGATGATACACATAGATTAAACAAATCTCCCTACATAATGTTTAAATGTATATCTGCTGTCTTCAGCTTTCTACATTCTTTAGAAAGTGCACATTGAGTTACAAATCTTTCTTCCCATTTCAGTAGTGAGCTGGGATTTTGGGCATACACTGTGTGAGAGCTGATTTTAGGAAAGGCACATCCCCCCCTTCCACATAGGCAGAGAAATAAAGAAACTTGCAGAGCTGCATAGAATAACTCTGCTTATCTATCTTAAGCACCCTCCCCTACAAAAATTTCCAGCTGCTTTTATCTCCAGTGTCGGAGAACTTGTCAGAAGTTATCGTGCTGATACCAGAGGAACAGAGCAGCAGAAAGACACATGACTTAAAGCTTTGGAGAGAGATAAGTAAACACTGTAGATATATGTGCCCAGGTCAGATTTACAACCACTTTAAGCTGACCATAGATAGATCAAAATTCAGTTGATTCAGCAGGCCAAGTTTCAATCCATCTATGGCCATTCCCATTTCAGAGAAGTCAAACTAATGATTGACTTGGGCTGGAGCATTGATCTATGTATTCTGACAGCCAAAGTTCTCCCACTGTCAGACTTCAAAAACACAGCGGGGAGGATATATATATCCATCTTGCTTGTAATTGTGGGCAAACTTGTTCAGTTCAGTCTTAGTGTATTCCTTTACAGTTGCACATTTTTTAATTACTTCACCTCTATATCTTTTTAAGCCCTTGTCAAATTCATAACAGAAAAGGTAAAAATGGATGGTAGTCTACAACACATCTAAAACCATGATTCATGAACAAAGCAGCAGACAGAAATTACACTATGTGCTCTTAATTGAGACAAGTGTACACTATAGAGGGATATGCTCTGTTCATATTTCATGTTTGACGTTTACAGCCACTTTAAGGAATGGGGACTGCTAAAGGTATAGTTATACTCGTACTAACCTGCTATTTACTCTAATTTAAGTGTCTGCAACCAAGCCTTACACCAAGGAAGGCAAAGGCCAGCTATACACAGTCCAAATCTCGGACGGTTCAGCTTAACTGGCCGAGAGTCAAACCATTAAGAGCAGAAAGTAACAAGTTGATCAATCAATCTACTTGGGTACAACCAGCCTACCGGATTCTCTTGCGATTATCGCTTGCAGCAATTATAGCCGTTAACTCGTTAGCTACTGTATAATCAGTGTCTTCTCCAGGCTGAGGCAGATTCCCCCACCTGCCCCCCTGCGAGGGGAAGACAATAGCTGATTCCCCTGTCAACACTGTCTGTGTTGATGGGGAAATCATGCAAATGTCTTTCCTGCAAACCATGGATGCAGAAAATAAATTTGCACCGTGTATGCCTGGCCTAATTGTTGGTGATCATTTAGCTGGAGCACTTTTTTTGTTAAACAGTCGACATTCTAGCTACTGTATATAACACAACTTGTTTAACAATGCTCAGCACATGTATAGACACTACTAGACATGTGCATGATGACAAAATTTGTTTAGTTTAGATTTGTTAATCTAGTTATTTAGCGTTGGTTGATTTGTTCAATTAGTATTCGGGAATCGTATTCAGAAATCATATTTGAAATTTGTTTTATGTGTTTTTCGAATTTTCTTTGAATTTACCAATTTTTTTGATTCATTCAAAATGATACATTTTGAATCGGTCAAATCGAAAAATCTTCATCAAATGATTATAATTAGGGTTAAGCGAACCCGAACTGTAAAGTTCGGGTTCGGTACGGACTTTGGGTTTTTCCCGAACCTGGACCCGAACCCGAATAATTGAAAAAAGTTCGGGTCCGGGATCGGAGTTCGGGAAAAAAAAAATGTGCGGAGGTCCCCGCAAATTCAATAACCAGACCCTTTAGGTCTGGTATGGATATTCAGGGGAACCCCGCCGTCAATTTAAAACAAAAATGACGTGCGGTTCCCCCTAAATATCCATAACCAGACCCTTCAGGTCTGGTATGGATATTCAGGGAAACCCCGCCGTCAATTTAAAACAAAAATGACGTGCGGTTCCCCCTAAATATCCATAACCAGACCCGTTATCCGAGCACGTTGACCTGGCCGGCCGCAGAAAAGAGGGGGGGACAGTGTGCGGCCCCCCCTCTCCTGAACCGCACCAGGCCACATGCCCTCAACATGGGGAAGATGTCCCCATGTTGATGGGGACAAGGGTCTCATCCCCACAACCCTTGCCCGGTGGTTGTGGGGGTATGCGGGCGGGAGGTTTATCAGAATCTGGAAGACCCCTTTAACAAAGGGGACCCCCAGATCCTGACCCCCCCCTGTGTGAAATGGCAATGGGGTAAAAAAATCTCCAGCGGTGAGAAATCCACTCGTTCCCGGCTTCCTGCGTTGTCCTGATCCTGCGACGGCTGCGGGTGATCTCCAGCGATGAGAAGATCCTGCGTCGGGTGATCTCCGCTCCAGCGCTGAGAAGATCCATCCATCTGGCGCAGCAGCATCCCCGACCTCTTCTCAGCGCTGGACACAGCCCAGCGAATGACGCGCTGCAGCTGTGACATTACTTATATAGAGGAGGCAGAGCCACCCGTCACGTGACCCCGCCCCCTCTGACGTACCCTCTGCTAGGTCACTGGGTAAGCCCGGCTTCCCTCTTCCTGGGCTTCCCCAGTGATGTAGCAGAGGGTACGTCAGAGGGGGCGGGGTTACGTGACAGGTGGCTCTGCCTCCTCTATATAAGTAATGTCACAGCTGCAGCGCGTCATTCGCTGGGCTGTGTCCAGCGCTGAGAGGAGGTTGGGGATGCTTCTGCGCCGGATGGATGGATCTTCTCAGCGCTGGAGCGGAGATCACCCGACGCAGGATCTTCTCATCGCTGAAGATCACCCGCAGCCGTCGCAGGATCAGGACAACGCAGTAAGCCGGGAACGAGTGGATTTCTCACCGCTGGAGGTTTTTTTTTTAATAAAGGACTTTATTCAATGGTGTCAGTGTGTTTTTTTACAATACCCCATTACCATTTCACACAGGGGGGGGTCAGGATCTGGGGGTCCCCTTTGTTAAAGGGGTCTTCCAGATTCTGATAAACCTCCCGCCCGCATACCCCCACAACCACCGGGCAAGGGTTGTGGGGATGAGACCCTTGTCCCCATCAACATGGGGACATCCTCCCCATGTTGAGGGCATGTGGCCTGGTGCGGTTCAGGAGAGGGGGGGCCATACTCTGTCCCCCCCTCTTTTCTGCGGCCGGCCAGGTCAACGTGCTCGGATAACGGGTCTGGTTATGGATATTTAGGGGGAACCGCACGTCATTTTTGTTTTAAATTGACGGCGGGGTTTCTCTGAATATCCATACCAGACCTCAAGGGTCTGGTTATTGAATTTGCGGGGACCTCCGTGCATTTTTTTTTTCTAAAAGTCCGTGTCCCATTGACTACAATGGGGTTCAGAGTTCGGGTTCCCGAACCCGAACTTATTTTTTAAAGTTCAGGTTCGGACCCGAACCCGAACATCCAGGTGTCCACTCAACTCTAATTATAATGACTCTTTAACCACTTAAGACCCGGACCTTTAGGCAGCTAAAGGACCTGGCCAGTTTTTGCGATTCGGCACTGCGTCGATTTAACTGATAATTCCGCGGTGTGCGACGTGGCTCCCAAACAAAATTGGCGTCCTTTTTTTCCCACAAATAGAGCTTTCTTTTGGTGGTATTTTATTACCTCTGCGGTTTTTATTTTTTGCGCTATAAACAAAAATAGAGCGACAATTTTGAAAAAAATGCAATATTTTTTTACTTTTGCTATAATAAATATTCCCCAAAAATGTATATATATATATAAAAAAAAAAAATTCTCAGTTTAGGCCGATACATATTCTTCTACCTATTTTTGGTAAAAAAAGATCACAATAAGCATTTATTGTTTGGTTTGCGCTAAATTTATTGCGTTTACAAAATAGGGGATAGTTTTATTGCATTTTTATTAATTATTATTTTTTTACTACTAATTGGCGGCGATCAGCAATTTTTTTCGTGACTATGACATTATGGCGGACACTTCAGACAATTTGACACATTTTTGGGACCATTGTCATTTTCACAGCAAAAAATGCATTAAAAATGCATTGTTTACTGTGAAAATGTCAATTGCAGTTTGGGAGTTAACCACAAGGGGCTGCTGAAGGGGTTAAGTGTGACCTTATTTGTGTTTCTAACTGTAGGGGGGTGTGACTGTAGGTGTGACATCATTGATTGTGTTTCCCTATAAAGGGGAACACACGATCAATGACGGCGCCACAGTGAAGAACGGGGAAGCTGTGTTTACACACAGCTCTCCCCGTTCTTCAGCTCCGGGGACCGATCGCAGGACTCCAGTAGCGATCGGGTCCACGGGTCCAATGGTCACGGAGCTTCGGACGGCTGGGCACTTAAAGAGGACGTACCTGTACATGCTTGTGCCCAGCCATGCCATTCGTATATGTGCAGGAGGCGGTCCTTAAGTGGTTAAATCACCTTTGGCTTAGCAAAAACAGCATTATTTCAAAAATGGTACTCTAATAACACACACATAGGGGATTATTTACTAAAGGCAAATCCACTTTGCACTGCAAGTGCACTTGGAAATGCAGTCACTGTAGATCTGAGGGGGACATGCAAGGAAAATAAAAAACAGCATTTTTGATGGTACATGATTGGATGATAGAAATCAGCAGAGCCTCCCCTCATTTTGATCTTCCCCTCAGATCTACAGTGACTGCATTTCCAAGTGCTCTTGGAGTGTAAAGTGAATTTGCCTTTAGTAAATCAACCCCATAGTCTTTGATTTCAGAAATATGTTTACAGTTCAAATTCGACTGGAATTCAATGTAAAATTTGATTTAAATTTCAATTAGAATTTCAGAAATTCAGACATTTTTTTTTTGTTATATTCAGGGCATTCGGTAAACTTTGTTTATACTGTAATTCGGGTATTCGGAAATATCCGTATCTCCGAATAACTAAAAATGTGTTGAATATTAATTCAGAACGAAACAAAGACACTATAAACACTACCAATAAACAGGACCTTAGCTAATTACCATTAAAAATAATATATATACTAAAAGGTTTCTCGCAGTATTGCTTACATCAAAATGCATTAAAAATCTCTTTAGCTCTTTGCCATATACATAATGGGCCAGATTCAGAGAGAACTTACGCCGACGTATCTGTTGATACGCCGCGAAAGTTCTAAAATGCGCCGTTGTATCTATGCGCCTAATTCACAGTACAAGATACGCCTGAATTTTGACTTCCTACGACCGAGGTAAGTCTCCTACGCCGTCGTATCTTGGGTGCATATTTACGCTGGCCACCAGGGGCGCTTCCATTGATTTACGCGTTGAATATATAAATGAGCAAGATACGCAGATTCACGAACGTACTTACGCCCGTCGCAGTAATCTACGCCGCTTACGTAAGGCGTAGGTCCGGCTTAAGTTTACCCCTCATAAAGCAGGGGTAAGTCATGTTAAGGTATGGATGTCGGAAACGTCGGAACAGCCATCGTATTTTACGTCGTTTATGTAAGTCGTACGTGAATGAGGCTGGGCGTAGGTTACGTTCACGTCGTACGCATTGAGCCGTCGTATCTTAGGGAGTATATGCAACGTGATTCTGAGCATGCGCGCGCATGTGCCATTTGATCGGCCATTCATTTACATGGAGTCACGGTTAATTTCAATACATCATGCCCACTACCTGCCTACTTTGAATTAGGCGTGCTTACGCCGGCCCATTTACGGTACGCCAACGCAAATATGGTAGCGAGTGCTTTGTGAATACTCAGCTTGCCTCTCAATGTTACGTTGGCTTAGCGCATATGAGATGCGCTACGCCGGCACAAAGATACACCAATGTACCTGAATCTGGCCCAATGTATTGCAGTTATGCAGAACCCACACTGCCTCACTGCCCCACCATACCAATAATCAGGCAAGACTACAGCCACCATCCCGTACTGTAGTGAAATAAGTAGTTTGGAAGGAATCCAACCATGTTGCCCATGTTTTATACAACTTTGCTGGACAGAGTAGCTGGAACATCTTTACCAAAGACCACAAGTCTTGATGATTATGAATTTATACCAAAGTATGGCAAGGTTTATTTGGCTAAGAAGAAAAGTGTCTGAAAACATTATGGCAGGGTCAGTCAAATACCAATAAGGGCTGGCCAAACAACACACAACTACACAAAAAAATCACACTGATATAGGTATATAAGGCTCATCCACCGCAGTCGTGGAATAGGAGACAGATGCAATCCAACAGATGTCACGCTTACCAAGTATAAAGATATCTGCCCTCAGTAGTATACCTATTTAAGTAAATTTAACTACTGGGTCTATTCCTCTTAAATTACTACAGCATATGAGAAAAGGTGAAACAAGATCTTTCAAAATAATTTATCAGAGAGGAGTTCGGTTTAAGACTGCAAATGTATTAGATAATTATCCACGTTTAAGTTCAGGTGATGTGTAAAAGTTGTTGGTTGTTACGCAATAGCCCTGATTTAGCAATGGCTCAATGAATTAAAAAACTGAAGATGTTGCCATTCCATAGTTGCTGTATTTTGGATAAAATGTTGTTCCTTTCCCAGTGTATAGGACTGAAATCCAAATGTAGCCAGTTGACGATTCGCATAGCAGGAAGGATTTTTCGGCAAATCATTCTGTTTTTGATGCAATGTATTGTACAGGGCTGAGCCTTCCCTTGTAGGCCATTAGACTTTCATCTATGCTGATATCTCTTTCTGGCACATAGCTCCATTGGAAACTATTTAGAATCATTTGAGATACTTTCCAAAATGTTTTCAGGATGAGTAGTTTTATAAAATACTTTGTTGTTTTCAAAGTGTACATATTTCATGATCAGGGAAAATCTGTACTCTGACATGACCGTGCCAAAGAATGGAGTGGCAATTAATTTGTTAGTTGTCCAATACCACTTCTGCAGGGGTTTCCCCACCACTCCCTGAAGTATTATTAGGCCCAGAAATTTCCAAATGTCATCTTTGGTCACTGGTTCCCACTTTCTGCTTCTTGGAAACTTCCAATGCATAGTATCTAATTGTTGCTCTTGGTATCGTTTGGTCTCAGTAACTACTTTTTCAATAACCTTATCAGTCAGAAATAGCTGTAAGTATGCCAAGGGGTTGTCATCTTTAATGTCTACTTTCATACCATATTCTCCAGTAATTGGGAATCTTGGGGGTGCTGCGTGATCCGTACCAGAGTCAATAGAGCACCAAGTTTGCATACCACTGAGCTCAGTTGCAGAATCGCCGCTGTCGTCACTGTGTGATGACGAATTTTCCCACAAATCACTATCACTCAATTCTGCAAGTGATTCTAATTCACTATTGCTGTTTTCAAGCTGGTCATAAACTGCTTTTGACGTAGAGGGACACTTTTTGAATGCCATGGACATTTTCAAGTTTACAGGCAGAAAGATAAAAGTGCAGGCAGGGCACAAGACAAAGCACTAGGGACAAAAATGATGTCAAATGATTTGATACAGTAATGTAATCCTAACAGATTACAATGTATTGTGTGTGTGTTATGTGTTTTGTACTAATTTGTCGCCAGTTCCACCCGCCATGCGTCACAACGCACACAGGGATCGGAACAAGATCTCCATCCTTCTCCCTCACAGACCGCTGTTCTGCCTCTCCTGTGAACAATTGGTTTGTCCTGCTGATTGGCTCCCACTGTGTCAAATCACAGTGGGTCCCCAATGGTGTGCGCCCTAGATCCACTGCACAAAATCACATCCCTGTACGTGAGTTCATGCAGGAGGGACGCTCTGCAGCAGTATATCTGCGTGGGGCGGTCCTTAAGTGTTTAAACAGTATAGACACTTATTTCCAATGTTTTACATAGCTATACCTGCATAAGGGGCCAGCCTGAGGTGATCTAGCAGGACTTCATTCTCTGCCTAAAATTACACTTTAAGTTAGACGCTAATTGGTTTTTATGCAAGGTTACACTAGATTCTGTATGCACCAGTTTTAGTAAATCCCCCCTTTAAAGGTGTTGTAAACCTTCATGTTTTTTCACCCTAAAGGGGTTGTAAAGGTAAAAAAAAATTCCCCTAAATAGCTTCCTTTACCTTAGTGCAGTCCTCCTTCACTTACCTCATCCTTAGATTTTGCTTTTAAATGTCCTTATTTCTTCTGAGAAATGCTCACTTCCTGTTCTTCTTTCTGTAACTCCACACAGTAATGCAAGGCTTTCTCCCTGGCGTGAAGTGTTGTGTTCTCCCCCTCCCTTGAGGGGAGAGAGGGCGAGCAGGAGAGTCAAGATGGAGCTGTGTGTTAGTGGGCGTCTTGACCCTCCTGCTCGCCCCCTTAAGGTCATGACACTCCACACCAGGGAGAAAGCCTTGCATTACTGTGTGGAGTTACAGACAGAAGAACAGGAGAAAAAAGGACATTTAAAAGCAAAATCGAAGGATGAGGTAAGTGAAGGAGGACTGCACTAAGGTAAAGGAAGCTATTTAGGGGAATATTTTTTTACCCTTACAACCCCTTTAATGCATCCTATGCATTAAGGTGAAAAAACACTTCATTGTGACCGCCCCCCCCCCGAGCCCCCATTTTACTTACCTGAGCCCCAAATCTCTGTGGGCGCGATCCCGTTTTGTTTTACCCATCTCCTGTCAGCTCTTCATTGGATGATTGATAGCAGTGCAGCCATTGGTTCCTGATTCTGTCAATCAAATCAGTGACGCGGAGCACTGGGGGCGTGGCAGAGTCTTACACTTGACGGCTATGGCCACCGATTGTATTACATGGAAGTGTGTCCGCAAGGTAACCCCCTGGGGAGACAGCTTCCCAGAGGGGTTAGCTCTTGCGGGAAGGTGCCGAGAGAGGTGCCGTAGGACCCCAGAAAAGGACGATCGGGGCTACTCTGTGCAAAACGAACTGCAGAGTGGAGGTAAGAATGACATGTTTGTTTTCTTGTTTTTTAAAACCGAACCTTTAGTGTCGCTTTAAGTCATGTAATACTAGTGTTACATTTTTGGTATCCGCCTCCTATATAAATAAAGTGGCTGTCCCTTTGTACACACAGCATATAGTAATTACATACTATACTTAGAAATCAAATTAAATAAACCAATGACAATTGTTTATATCTATGTGTTCTCTTTAACATACTCAACTCAAAAAAAAACATTGAAATTATAAAAAAAATTATGTTCTTTTAAAGTGCACTATTACTGTGAAAATTATGCTACAGTATAACAGATTCTGTCTTCTACTAAAGTATATCTTTACAAGGTGAAGCACATGTTATATATATAGAATGCAACTTCACAATGTTTGTGTCATAGTGTTAATTTTTGTCTGATTTCATGATACACATTCTGTTTTGTCTTTAAATGGCTTTCAGACAATACTTTGAAATGTGCTTTCTATTTTAAAAGACAAGGTTTAGGATGACATTACACTTCAGTGGGACTTGCATGTCCAGTGATTTCAACACAGGGATTTATTTGCAATTGTTTTCAAACTGTGTTCTAATCAAAGGTTACTTCAGCGGCCAAAGGTTGCTTTGCACACAGAGACAATGACCGTTTTAAGCAATACTTTTCTAGTGTAAAATTGATCTTACTTAAAGCTCTATTGCTTTTATGGTAAAATTAGTACAGGGCTTGCATTTCGTATTGTACTGATTACTGAAAAGCATTTTTGAATGTTATCATACATACATTATAGGTATGCAGTAGCATTGTGTTGTCTTTTAAACCATTTACAAGATGCTTGGAATGGAATTTTTTTTTTTGATTGTCTCATTTTTTTTTTTGTTTTTGTTTTTTCAAGCTTGAATTCTTTACAATATGAAAAGCGCTTACTATTTTTAACAGGTCAAGACCACTCTCCAATAGACAAATATGCTGATAAAAAAAGAATTGGTTTCCTGTGGCATGCCAACAACATACTTTGCATTATGCAATCACATACAGTAATACAATGAGTGGTCAGCCTTGAAGATGATTGATTCTTACGAAATGTAACAATGTGAATATTTAAACGAAATCCCTCTTTGCAAAACCTAAGTGATTATTTTACAGAATGAGCAAGAACAAGGATCGTACAATTTACATTATTAAAAAATAATACTTAAAAATAATTTTGTGTTGTTTTTGGACAACAAGTGATTGTAACAGAGCAAAGCATATATTTCACTGGTTTGATTGTGATTAGAAAAAAAAAAAATCTCATTGGTCAATTCTACTTTTTCAGTATGTTGAATCACCCTGTGAGTCTTTATATCCCCGGGGTACACTGGTGACATTTCCCTAAGATATTTTTTGTCTTTTCTACCCTCCTGCAAGGCAATTAAAATTAAGGCATTCTCTTATAACTGAATCACCCAGTTTTTTTACATATAAAAGAAAACCAAATTTAATTTACATTGCCAGTAAGCTCAAGTATTACTTACTAATGGAAATTTCCTATAACCCTTTTATTGCTACTGCCCTATTATTGTGAAAAAGTAACGGGATGTAAACAAACTCACAGCTGAAATAGCATTTTGAGCTCTTTAATTGCAGTATTTTTTTATTTTAGGTCAGAAGACATGTACCCCCTCCCCCTTTCTACATTAGGGACGTGTGTCCTATGGGAGCCAGGGACATTTAACCATTTAAGGACCGCCTAACGCTGATATACGTCGGCAGAATGGCACGGCTGGGCACAATCACGTACCTGTACGTGATTGTTAAATGCCCAGCCGTGGGTCGCGGGGGCGCCTCCGCGACCCGGCGTGAAGCTCCATGACCGAGGCCGTGGGACCCGCGGACCCGATCGCCGCCGGAGTCCCGCGATCGGTCCCCGGAGCTGAAGAACGGGGAGAGGTGTGTGTAAACACACCTTCCCGTTCTTCACAGTGGCGCTGTCATTGATCGTCTGTTCCCTGATATAGGGAAAGGCGATCAATGACGTCACACGTCCAGCCCCGCCCCCCTACAGTTAGAAACACATATGAGGTCACACTTAACCCCTTCAGCGCCCCCTAGTGGTTAACTCACAAACTGCAATTGTCATTTTCACAGTAAACAATGCATTTTTATAGCAATTTTTGCTGTGAAAATGACAATGGTCCCAAAAATGTGTCAAAATTGTCCGATGTGTCTGCCATAATGTTGCAGTCACGAAAAAAATCGCTGATCGCCGCCATTAGTAGTAAAAAAATAAAATATTAATAAAAATGCAATAAAACTATCCCCTATTTTGTAAACGCTATAAATTTTGCGCAAATCAATCGATAAACGCTTATTGCGATTTTTTTTACCAAAAATACGTAGAAGAACAGGTATCGGTCTAAACTGAGAATTTTTATTTATTTTTATATATTTTTGGGGGATATTTATTATAGCAAAAAGTAAAAAGTATTGAATTTTTTTCAAAATTGTCGCTCTATTTTTGTTTATAGCGCAAAAAATAAAAACCGCACAGGTGAATAAATACCACCAAAAGAAAGCATTATTTGTGGGAAAAATAGGATTTTATGCTCACCGTAAAATCTCTTACTCTGAGTTCATGGATGGACACAGCCTTAATCTTGACTTAGTGGGTATTAGCCTTCCTTTAGGAGTTCACTAGGCAGAAACTTAAATAAAAGGTTAACTTATCATACACACCATATAGCCCAGCCCAGGGGGCGGGCCCTCTGGGTATAACCCCTCTCTCTGCATCTCGCAGATCAGTTCGTCAAAAAGTACGGTAGTACAAACATATAAAAGGGAGGGTGCTGTGTCCGTCCATGAACTTAGAGAAAGAGATTTTACGGTGAGCATAAAATCCTATTTTCTCTTTCATTCATGGACGGACACAGCCTTAATCTTGACTTAGTGGGACATCCCAAAGCAGTGTCAAAAAATGAGGGGTGGGAACAGCAAAAAAATTTAACTTCACCCCAAAACAAAGCTCCTCAACTGAGGAGTTGTAACTCTAAACAGCCGCTTGCAAAACTTGCGGCCGAAGAAGGATCCGAAGATGCACTCACATCAACCTGTAAAGTTTAGTGAAAGTGTTACCGGGTGACCAGGTCGCTGCCTTACACACCTGGGAAACAGACACTTGATGTCAGAAACCCCAAGAGGCACCATTGCCCTGGTCGAATGCATCGTGATAGGGAGGCGCCCGACCCTTTATGGCGTAAGCCTGATCAGGATCTGTCAGGTCCACCTCGAAATGGTGGCCGATGAGACTGCTGGGCCCTTCTTGGGACCAGCCACCGAAACAAACAGTGAGTCTGTCACGTACCTGGTAGGAGTCTGGTATGACGAGGTCAGCCCCTCTTGTATCTCCAGCCCAAACCCCTCTGAGGTTGAGACAGATGGCGGTTAGGGCTAGGAGGAACACGAGTGCCTGTAGTGTTGATAGGCTCGTGGCCGGAAGCAGGTGAAGACTTGCAGGTGTGGAAGGCCCAGTAGTAACAGGACACCGGTGAGGTTGAGGGAACCAGTTGGTGTAGAGGAACTCCAACTCTCTCGCAGGAACGGGACAGGAAACGAGCAGGAACTGCTGGGTTGCAGCGGTCGGATGACTAGCCGGGTCAGAGCACACACGGACAGCAGAGTACCGAATCATCAACAGGAGCCGGGTCAGAGGGAAGCCGGGTTCGGTAACAGACGGGCGGCGTGGTAATCAGGGAAACAGCAGAGGCGAAGTCCAATGGGAAGCCGGGATCAGAAACCATACAATCAGGTAAGTATCAGAATCCAAAGGAGAGTCAGGGAAGCCAAGTCAGCAACGAAGATCCAAAGTATTAACAGGTGTCAGGAAACAGGGCACTTGCTGAAGACCAGTCAGCACCGCCAGGCTGTCAGAGCCCCCTTTAAATAGCCAACGGGAGGAGTCAGGAACGCCGTTTGCGCGTGCACGCCGTCCGTTGCGCCCGCGCATGCGCAGAAGCGCGCTGAAGTGGCTGGTGTATCCTTTGCGCGCGCGCATGCGCGCCGGAATTCCGAGACGCTTGTTGCGTTCTAACAGTGCGCGCATGCGCACGTGCGTGCGCCAACGGTCTTCTCTTACATTGCCCCCCCCTTAAGGGCAGCCTCCGGATGCCCTTCAGGTCTCTCTTTTCTGGGTGACGTAGAAAAAAGGCTTGCACCAGTCTTGGGGCATGTATATTTGAAGCTGGTTCCCAAGAGTTTTCCTCAGGGCCGTAACCTTTCCATTTGACAAGAAATTGTGTTTGGTTGTTTCTACGTCAACAGTCCAATACAGCCTCCACTTCAAACTCCTCATTCCCCTCGATCAACACAGGAGGAGGAACTTCGGAGATCCGGTTAGGAAAGGGATTCGGTGTGATTGGTTTTAGTACAGAAACGTGGAATACTGGGTGTATCCTCAAGGTCTCGGGTAGCGCCAATTCGAAGGCAACTGCATTGATCTTTCGTTTTACAGGAAAAGGCCCCAAAAATTTTGGACCCAGCTTTTTAGAAGGACAACTAAACTAAAGATTAGCTGTGGACAGCAAGACCTTATCCCCCGGTTCCAGGTTCAGGTTGCCCCTTCTCTTCCTGTCAAAGAACTTCTTGTTACTGACCTGGGATTTAGAAATTGCATCTTGAAGTACCTGATTATTGGTGTTAAGGAAGTTAAGCCGGTCTTGTACAGGAGGTACAGAAGATTCTGCAGGAAGTTCAGGTAAAAAAGAGGGATGGTAGCCAAAATTAGCGAAAAATGGAGATTGCTTCGTTGCTGAGTGCATGGTGTTATTGTAAGAGAACTCCGCAAGTGGAAGGAGGGAAAGCCAATCGTCTTGTGCGAAGGAGGAGAAACACCGTAAGTACTGCTCGAGGGTTTGATTCGTCCTCTCGGTCTGGCCGTTGGTTTGAGGGTGGTAAGCAGAGGAGAGACGAAGTTCAATCTTTAGTGCTTCACATAAGGCCCTCCAGAACCTAGAGGTGAATTGCACCCCTCGGTCTGAAACAATGCTGTCGGGAATACCGTGAAGTCTGACAATCTCCTTGATAAAGGCTGTGGCAGTTTCAGTAGCAGACGGAGTGCCTTGCAAGGGTACAAAATGAGCCATCTTGGTGAGGCGATCCACCACGACAAAGATGGTATTAAAGTCCTCAGATGGGGGAAGTTCTACAATAAAATCCATGGAGATCATACTCCATGGTTTATTGGGTACAGGGAGAGGCTCCAGAAGACCCCAAGTCTTGGCTCTATCTGTCTTGTTTTGAAGACAAGTGATACAGGAATTTACATACTTCTTGCAGTCCTGTACCAACTCTGGCCACCAGAAAGAGCGGGCAACTAAATCAGCAGTTTTGCGAATTCCATAGTGTCCAGCTAGAGGGTGATCGTGGCAACGTCCAAAAATGGCAATCCTGAATTGTTCCGGAACAAAGATCTGTTCTCCATGGAGAAAAAGACCATTCTTTAACTGAAGGCCCAAGGCCTGCGGAGGTGGTTGGTTCAGCACACTCGCCTTATCTGAGAAATTAAGTCTGTTTGCAGAATTAAAAAGCTCTTCGCCGGGAGGATGGTATCAGGTTCTGCAGAACTCACCGGATCGTTAAACATACGGGACAAGGCATCTGGCTTACCGTTCTTAGAGCCCGGGCGGAAGGTGATATGAAACATGAATCGAGAGAAGAACAGTGCCCATCTAGCTTGCCGAGGTCTTAATCGTTTAGCTGTTCTCAAATATTCCAGGTTCTTGTAAACCGTGAAGATGAGGATTGGATGCGAGGCCCCTTCCAGGAGGTAGCGTCATTCTTCGAGCGCCACCTTAATAGCAAGCAGTTCCCGGTCCCCAACATCATAATTCCTTTCAGAAGGATTTAATTTTTTGGAGAAGAAAGCCACAGGGTGCAGCAAGGACTTGGGGCCCTGACGTTGAGACAATATAGCCCCGACTGCATTTTCAGAAGCGTCAACCTCTAATACAAAGGCCAAGGAAGGATCAGGGTGCTTCAGAATGGGAGCTGAAGTAAACAGAGTCTTTAGCTGCTCAAAGGCTTCCTGTGCCTCAGGTGTCCACTGGAAGGGTATGTGCTGTCTAGTTAGTTGTGTGATGGGGGAAATGATACCAGAAAAATTCTTAATAAATTTCCTATAGAAATTGGCAAATCCTACGAACCGCTGAACGGCTTTCCTGTCCGTGGGGGCCGGCCATTCCAGAACAGATGTAACTTTCTGTGGGTCCATGGAAATACCATCGGCAGAGATGACCAGACCGAGGAAGTGTATAGTTTGTCTTTCAAAGTCACATTTTTCAGCCTTTGCATAAAGGCAGTGTTTTCTTAGTCGGTCCAAAACTTTCTTTACATGGGTCTGATGAGATTCAAGGTTTTCAGAGAATATTAGAATGTCGTCTAAATAAACTATGACGAATAAGTCCAGATAGTCCCGAAAAACATCGTTCACTAGATGTTGAAAAGTGGCTGGGGCGTTGCAGAGCCCAAATGGAATGACTAAATATTCGAAATGGCCAAATCTTGTGCGAAAGGCCGTCTTCCATTCGTCTCCTTCCCTTATTCTGACCAAGTTATATGCTCCTCTCAAGTCTAATTTGGAGAATACTCGTGCCCCCCGTAGTCTCTGGAACAGTTCAGGAATCAGCGGATGAGGATATCTGTTTTTAACAGTAATTTTGTTAAGGTCCCGGTAGTCGATGCATGGTCTTAAAGAGTGATCTTTTTTCTCAACAAAGAAAATACCGGCACCGGCTGGTGACGTGGAGGGCCGGATAAACTTTTTTTCTAAACTTTC
The DNA here is from genome assembly GCF_905171775.1 of Rana temporaria. Taxonomy (NCBI): domain Eukaryota; kingdom Metazoa; phylum Chordata; class Amphibia; order Anura; family Ranidae; genus Rana; species Rana temporaria. Next base: position 175,882,529 of record NC_053494.1, on the reverse strand, counting down.
GTCGATATAGGCACGTAGGGCTTCCAGTTCAGGTTCGGAGAGGGGATAGATACGGCCAAATGGAATCTCGGCCCCGGGCAATAGTTCGATGGGACAATCATATGTCCTGTGGGGCGGAAGAGTGTCAGCACCTTTTTTATTAAACACGTCCAGATATTCATGGTAAGCTCGAGGAACCAGATTCATGGTCTCTGGGTCAGGCTGAAGACTCAGAAGAGGAGCGGGGCTAACAGTCCTTTCTGGAAAACAGTGTGCCAGACAATAATTAGAGGAAAAGGTGACAACTCCAGTAGGCCAGTCAATGTGTGGATTATGAGCTCTTAACCATGGAACGCCAAGGATGATGGGAGACAGAGGTGAAGTTATGACATCCAGGCGGAGAAATTCATGGTGACCGGACGGAGTTTGGCAGAAGATAGGTGCAGTCTCTTGTGTGACCGGACCCGATTTAATACTGGAGCCATCAGCCAAGTGAACCTGAAACCCCTGTCTCTTAGCACACACGGGAAGCTGATGCTGGGAAACAAATGAGGAGTCAACAAAACAACTGCAGGCCCCAGAGTCTATAATTGCTGCCACTGTGAGCGTCTTCCCGGCAAACTGAAGGATGACTGGGAGGGAAAGGGTGTTCCACATGGGGCTATCGAAGACGAGTTCTGGTGGTCCTCACCGGACAAGTCTGTACAACGTGACCTGCCTCCCCACAATAGAGGCACAGATTGGCACGTTTACGCCTGAGGCGCTCAGCTGAGGAAAGGGGTGCCCTTGGAAAACTTCTATGAACCCCTTTATGCGGTGTCTTCTGGCTGGAAGGGGTAGGAGACAGATTCAGGCTTGAGGTCACAGAGAGAATTTCTTGGGTTCTCTCCGCCTGCCTTTCACGTAGTCGGCGGTCTATCAGAGTGACCAGATTAATTAGTTCTTCCAAAGACGCTGGAATTCCAGTTCTGGCTAGTTCGTCTTTTAAGGTATCTGAGAGGCCGAGACGAAACCAGTGGCGAAGGGCAGGATTGTTCCATTGGGTATCAGCGCTCAGGATCCGAAAGTCCGTGATATAGTCCTCAACAGGCCTGGTCCCTTGTAGCAATCTACTAAGCCTGGACTCCGCAGACTGCTGACAGAAAGGATCGGCATAGAGCTGAGCCATAGCAGAGAAGAAGGAGTCGATGGTAGTCAGGACTGGGTCACGCTGCTCTCTAAGGTGAAGAGCCCAGGAAAGTGGCTCATGGGATAGAAGCGTGATTGCGAATCCCACCTTGATGTCCTCTGAAACAAATGTCCGGGGTAGCAAAGAAAAGTAGAGCTCACAGGAGTTCCGGAAGGTTCTGAATGTCTCTCGTTTTCCGGAGAATCGTTCGGGAATAGGCACCCTGGGTTCCGGGGGAGGAGCTGGTGGCACACTCCCTTCATAAGGGACTCGCTCATTAATGCGATTAAGGTCCTTCTGCAGGTTCAGCACAGTATGGGTAAGTGCAGAAATTGTTTCATAAATGTCCCTTGGAAGAGGGGTCTCCCTTCCTGACTCCATTCTTGGCTGACTGGTACTGTCACGTACCTGGTAGGAAACTGGTATGACGAGGTCAGCCCCTCTTGTATCTCCAGCCCAAACCCCTCTGAGGTTGAGACAGATGGCGGTTAGGGCTAGGAGGAACACGAGTGCCTGTAGTGTTGATAGGCTCGTGGCCGGAAGCAGGTGAAGACTTGCAGGTGTGGAAGGCCCAGTAGTAACAGGACACCGGTGAGGTTGAGGGAACCAGTTGGTGTAGAGGAACTCCAACTCTCTCACAGGAACGGGACAGGAAACGAGCAGGAACTGCTGGGTTGCAGCGGTCGGATGACTAGCCAGGTCAGAGCACACACGGACAGCAGAGTACCGAATCATCAACAGGAGCCGGGTCAGAGGGAAGCCGGGTTCGGTAACAGACGGGCAGCGTGGTAATCAGGGAAACAGCAGAGGCGAAGTCCAATGGGAAGCCGGGATCAGAAACCATACAATCAGGTAAGTATCAGAATCCAAAGGAGAGTCAGGGAAGCCAAGTCAGCAACGAAGATCCAAAGTATTAACAGGTGTCAGGAAACAGGGCACTTGCTGAAGACCAGTCAGCACTGCCAGGCTGTCAGAGCCCCCTTTAAATAGCCAACGGGAGGAGTCAGGAACGCCGTTTGCGCGTGCACGCCGTCCGTTGCGCCCGCGCATGCGCAGAAGCGTGCTGAAGTGGCTGGTGTATCCTTTGCGCGCGCGCATGCGCGCCGGAATTCCGAGACGCTTGTTGCGTTCTAACAGTGCGCGCATGCGCACGTGCGTGCGCCAACGGTCTTCTCTTACAGAGTCTGAACTCCGGAACGGAGCAGTAACAGACAAGTATATTCTCGGAGCTTGGACATCGTCCGAGGAATGCCACGTCGTCTCCTTAGGATTCGACGGATGAGGACACAAGTATGGCAGTACAATGTCTTCCTTGAGATGGAAGGTCGAAATGACCTTAGGAAGAATCTAAGGCTGCGAACACAGCACCATCTTATCCTTGTGGAAGATCAGATAGGGAGCCTTTCATGACAAGGCTGCCACCTCAGAACCCGTCTTAGCTGACATAACAGCCACCAAAAGGACCACTTTCTGAGGAAGTGTCAACAAGGGAACTTCCCTGATGTTCTCAAACAGTGGTTCTGAGGCACCTAGAGGTCATGGCATTAAGTCATTGACTCTAAAGCAGGATGACCTATGGGACCTTGCGACAGCAGATCCTCTCGTAGCGGTAGACGCCAAGGTGCGTCTGCTATTCAAATCCCCACGGAGGTAGTGGAGGACGGACCGGAGGGGCCACCTGCCGAACCCCCTGTAGAATGTTCTCACTAGAGAGTGAGTTGCCAGAGGTCGCTGAAAGAAAACAGCCAGGGCAGATATCTGTCACTTAACCAAATAAGTCTGTGGATTCATTTCCTCGCAAAAGGGCTAGGTAAGCTCTCCAAGTGCGATAATAAATCCTCCTAGAGGATAACCTCCTAGCCTTCCTTATGTTAGGAATCACAGAATTCGACAGGCCCTGGTCTCTTAGTACCTGGCTTTCAATAGCCATGCCGTTAAGCCAGCGAAAGTAAAGCAGGATGCAGTATGGGACCTTGTGACAGCAGGTCCTCTCTCAGCGGTAGATGCCAAGGGACGTCTGCTACTAGCTGCACTAGATCGGCGTACCACGGACACCGAGGCCAATCCGGAGCAATTAGGATCATAGGAATCCCGTCTGCCTCCACTCAGATGAGGTAGGAGCTTAGAGGAGGGAAGGCATAGATTAGCCGGTACTGACTCCATGACACCACTAACGCATCTATCGCGTCCGGCCATGGGTCTCCTGACCTGGCCACAAACCTCAATACCTTCCGATTGAGTCGAGACGCCAGGAGATCTACGTCTGGCGTGCCCCTTCTTGGACAAAGGAGCTGAAACACCTCCGGGTGCAGAGACCATTCCCCTTGGTCCAGCATCTGGCAACACAGGTAGTCCGCCTGCCAATTTTCCACACCCGGAATGTATATGGCCGACTTCTGATGCTGCAGCTGAGCTACTTGTTCCTCCTTGATGGTTGACATATGCCACCGCCGTGGCGTTGTCGGACTGGATCCTGACTGGACTTCCTCGTAGCCTCTGAGACCATGTAGAGAGGCACTGCCTGATCGCCCAAAGTTCCAGGACCTTGATCGGCAAATGGGAATCCTCTGGAGACCAGCGACCCTGGGTCGACTGAACCCCCCAGACTCCCCCACAGGTAAGGCTGGCATCCGTCATGATGACTATCCAGTGATAAGGAAGGAACGACTTCCCGGACAGAAGTGCTGGTGAGGTCAGCCACCACACCAGGGAGGCCCTGACCAGGTGGCTCACCCAGATCTGATAATCCAGGGATGATGAGCACTTGTCCCATCTGGACAGAATTTTCCTTCTGTAGCACTCGCGTGTGAGATTGCGCCTATGGTACCACCTCGAAGGAGACCACCATGAGGCCCGGGACTCACATGCAAAGCAGAGTGACGACCCTTCTGGGATGTCAACTACCGCACCGCAGCCTGAAGGGTCTGCAACTTTTTCACAAGGAAGCAAACCTTTGCCTCTGAGGAGTCCAGAGTCAATCCCAGATACACTAGGCATTAAGTCGTTACCATTACTGACTTTTGAAGTCAGTAGCCACCCAATTGTCTGAGGGTCTGATGTTATAGACATGCTCACCTTTAATTCTGAGGCTTAAGCGGCCCTCAGAAGCAGGTCATCCAAGTAGCCCACGACAGCGATGCCACATTGTCTTAGTAGGGTGAGAATTGGGGCAATCACCTTGGTAAACACCCTTGGTGACGTTTAAACTTATGTGTCTTGGGCAGTGCTCTTTACCTTGGCCATGTCTCTGAGCACTGAACACCTTGAACTTCTGGGCACCCCAGGTAGGATGCAGTTTTGGAATATGACAGCACAGGGAGATAATGTATTCCTGGTACCTCCACGTTTGATTTTTCTTAAATATTTGCAGTTAATTTGCATTTTCGTTTTCTCAACATGTTTCTTGCGACCTTGTTAACTATTGATGGTTCTGTGACCACGCCCCAATACCCTAGAAATTTCAAGAGTGCTGCATCCCTCTGAATGACTTTTCAATTTTTTTGTTTTTTCAGTGTCAATTGAATCTCTTTTTTGTCCTATTTTGCATGAGGAAACAAAGCTGCCTAATAACTATTCACACGTTCATATTATTATTTGTATTATTATTATTCAGGATTTATATAGCGCCAACAGTTTGGCAAAATGGGGCCCACAGTACAGTTACAATACAATTCAATACAGGAAGGGGTCAGAGGACCCTGCTTGTTAGCGTTTACAATCTAGAAGTGATATAGTTTGGTCACACCCTTTCTCATTACACAAATATACATCACCTGATATACTTAAATCCAATAAGCATTCATGTTTATACAGTTTGGAGTTGGACAATATGCATAAAAATGATGATTTGGTCAAAATACTCACTTGCCTAATAATTGTGTACACTGTGTATAAAGAAAAAAAATAATAGCTGGTGATCCTGCTATATAGGTTCTTGTTGAAGGTTCATCAATAAACCCAACCAGAGGCCTAGATTAGATGCTGGCCTAGTAATAATATAAATTATATACATTTTATAAATAAAACGCTTAACACTAGGGCACTTTAAGGAATACAGATTTTAGCACTTAGACCATAACAAAAATACAAAAATATATATTGTTTTTGTTTTTTGTTTTTTCTTAGGCACAGATCACACTTCACTCGTACTATAGAGATCCTTGATTCTGGTATCCTGATCTTAAACATATAATATATATAGTTTTTCACTCCACATTTTTTTTCCTTTTCTTTTCCTAGACACAGGCTATGCTACACAGGTATTTTAGAGAATCCTGATTCTAGTAATCTAGATCCTAAACACATAGGCCAGGATTCACAGAGAGTTGGGCGCACATTACGCCGCCGTAACGCAAACGCCGTATGCCATGCCGACGCAGCACAGAGAGGCAAGCATGGAATTCAAGAAGCCAGTGCTCCCAACGCTGCGTCGGCGTGGCGTAGGTTTCGAAGGCGCAGGCCGGCGTAGGTGGAAGTGGGCTTGACCCATGCAAACCCATGCAAATGAGGCATGACCCCATGCAAATGATGGCCCGAGCGCCAGACAAGTACGTTTAACGAACTACGCATGCGCCGTGACGTGGACACATCCCCCTGCACATGCTCACAACCACATCGGAACAACTGCCTAAGATACGCCGGATCACTGCGTACGCCATGAACGTAACCTACGCCCAGCCAGACACACGTCCAACGTAAAATTGTCCGGCTTGTGTTCCCTGGTGCAGATCTTTGCATGTCTTCTGCTAGGTTACACCTCCTTTATGGGGCTTAACTTTACGCTGGACGTACAACTTACGCAACCTCTCGTAGCCTACGTCGGGCGCACGGTTTTAGGCGCATCTCTGTTTTTGGGTCTTGCGCACAGATACGACGGCGCACATTTGCACTTACGTCGGCGTAACTTGTTATACATCGGCGTAAGTGCTTTGTGAATCCTGGCCATAATGTATAACCTTTCTACTATCGTCCCCCCCCCCCTTTTTTTCTCTCCTCCTTTTTTCTTTCCTTCCCTATATACCATGCACCTCCAGTGTTCTTGACCTCTTTAGTGGAGAAACAGAATACGGGGAGCTAAATCTCTAGATAAGACGACAATAGGAGAATAAGACCATAGAGTACATCAACGGGACAAGACCTTTTATTTTCTTTTATTTTTTTTTATAATGGGAGCATATTGAGACTATTTATGTTTGTTTAGGTAAATGTATGTACGAATGTTTTAAAGTATTTATATACTAAGTATGAAATGGACTGAAATGGAAAATTAATAAAGAAAATTTGAAAAGAAACCCACCCAGAGAAACACATATTCAGATTATACTTAAAGCATTACATCTATATAAATGTATTTTTTTTCCCTGTGAAGTTGTACATTGGAATTCAAATGTATATATATTACAATTTTTAGTTTCTGTATCCTTGGATCTGAACTAATTGTGCGTTCCAGCTGGAGGTTGTGCAGCCCATAAACAAAGAGGGAGCCTGAGAGAGGATTTGCTACTGGGATTGCATCTACACTGACAGTGTATGGATGCATAGATCTTGGATTCCACTGTGCAAGCTTGCAGTGGTGGAGTGATGGATCCAATTTATTATCTACCAGGAGATTTCAGTTAACAGATGCACAGAGAACACCTTATTCATTAGGTGTAAGAAACAACATCTTTCCATGCAAAAAAAAAGTATTCTCTACTTACAAATAAACTAGAGTTTATTTGCTGTTTCTCCTGGTTGTTACAAGTAGATATTTTACTACAACACAAGTTTTTATTATTGTGATGTCTATAATACTTTAGTATCAAAGTGACTGTGTTTGTGGAAAATAGTCAATAATTGCCACAAACAGTTGGATGCGAGGTAGAGAGCGCAGTGTGCTTTACAATATGAGAATATAATAAATACTTTAAATGAATACATTAAGGCATTGTGAAGACTTTAGGTGTTTTATTTTTTATTTATTTTTTCATTTTGTTGCTGCAGCTTTAGTATTTTAAGTAGAAATATTTTTTCTGCTAGTCCAATGTATTATTTTCATTTAGTATTCAATGCTTATAATTCTTTATAGCTAACAATCACTTCTTCCAATGTCATGTCAATATAGAAAGTTCTCATAAAAAATGTAAGGAAACCAACAATGTGAATTTCAATAGGCTGTATTCAATTATACATTGACTGGAGCTATAAAATACATGCTATGTTGCTTGAAAATGTTCCTACAGACATAAGGGTAACTTAAAAGAATTCTCAAGTGCATATAGAAAAATAAAAATTCCATTATCATTGGCATTATTAATAAAGGAATGCAATATAGGAAAAGAGTGAATATGCATTCATATCAAATAATGGACTTAAGTATGGCGCTCAAGCTAAAGCTCTTCACAAGGCATGTTTTTAGTTATTTTCACAAAATCAAAGGTAAGATGATTAGTGTTTTTCTTTTACACAAGTTAGTAATTCAATCTCAACTGTTGGTGGGGCTTAAGGACCAAATTTGAGCATCCCAAAAATCCAAGCTGTTTTAGACTGGGCTACCAAAGGCTGGCATTTGAAATATAACACAGGATCACCGATTTGATACGTTTTATATCCCTTATGTGATGCTTACTCTAAATTTGATCTTATGTAGACCAGATGGTCAATCCATGATTGACATACTCTGCTTCTAAATTACACATAGTTTGTTACAGAGAACGTTTAACTGTTGATTCATCAGTTTAGGCTGATATATATTCTTCTACATATTTTTGGTAAATAGGTGTATATTGATTGGTTTGTGTAAAGTTATTGGGTCAACAAACTATGGGATAGATTTAGGGACTTTTATTTATTTTCATTGTTTTTACTGGTAATGGTGGCAATCTTTGATTTTTAGCGGGACTGCGACATTGTGGCAGACAAATCTGACCCCAAATGACACTTTTTGGGGACCAGTGACATTATTACAATGCTATAAAAATGCACTGATCAATGTAAAAATGACACTGGCAGGGAAGGGGTTAACACTAGGGGCAATCAAGGGGTTAAGTGTGTTCTCTAGGTGTGTTCTAACTGTGGGGGGATGGGATTACTGGAACATGACAGAGATCACTGTTCCCGATCACTGGGAACATTAGATCTCTGTCATGTCATCTGACAGAACAGGGAATCACCTTGTTTACATAGGCAGTTCCCCGTTCTGCCTCTCCTCGTCACGATCACGGTTTCGTCGGCAGATACCGATGTCTGCGGGGCCCGTGGGCACACTCCTGTGGTGCGTGCCCCTGAAGGCGCGCCCGCTATCCTCCTTGCATGGACTGACGTACAGGTACGTTGGTTTGCGCAGGAGAGCTGACCTGCCGCAGTATATCTGCGTAAGCTGGTAGGCTAGGGGTTAAAGTACATAATAAGAAGCTGTATGGGTTACCACTTCCTGTTTTCACATTGAATTTTTAATAGTTTGCATGAATAAATACGCGTTTCGGAGCAATTATACTCATTCCTCAGGGATATTTTTTTTAACAGTGTTTTTTAGACTACACTGTTAGCAAAGGAATATCCTTGAGGAAAAATTTAGTTTGAATTTTAACATAAACCTTTGTTAATCTCTAAGGCCCCGTACACACGACCGAACATGTCTGATGAAACTGGTCCGCGGACCAGTTTCATCGGACATGTTCGGTCGTGTGTACGGCCTATCGGACCGTTTTCCAGCGGACATTTTTCCAGCGGACCGTTTTCCAGCTGACAAAAGCATGCTTAGAAACTTGTCCGCTGGAAACCTGTCCGTCGGACATGACCGCTGGTTAGTACGTCTAACCAGCAGACCGAAATCCCGCGCATGCGTCAAATTGAATCGATGCATGCGTGGAAGCATTGAACTTCCTGGTTTGCGCACGTTGCCACGTCACCGTCACTGCCACGTCACCGCGTTCTCTGTCCGCGGGGATTTTGGTCTGATGGTGTGTACACACATCAGACCAAAATATCCCAGGAGACATGTCCGATGAAAACGGTCCGCGGACCGATTTCATCGGACATGTCTCCTCGTGTGTACAGGGCCTTATGCCTTTAAAGTCCCATTATAAAGAGGGGGAAGTTGAGAAGCTCAATATGTATATGTTTTCAGCAGAATAATGATTGCAGCCGTAGACAAGACATGGCCTTGCCAATGAAAGCGTACATTCTGTAGGAAAAAGGTGCATTGGAAGCATCAGGGTAATAATACAGATTATTCTTTGTGTGTGCATAGATACTGTGCCTCTTTGAAATGTATGTGATCAGTGAATGCCTACAGCTATGTGTTT